>NW_005187408.1:6603857-6628961 GCF_000239375.1 Pundamilia nyererei
TTTTGTTTTATATATATATATATATATGATACCATCTTTTAAAATCATATCATGGTTTTACAACCATGTGATCCTATTTACTAACTTTACCTTCACACATCAAAGTCAATCATCTCCAGTACTGGAAAGTTAATTGTAATGTAAATAGTTTTTACCATATTCATCTTCAAAACTCAATATATAGCCCTGGATCCTAATTGGCACAATCACAATAGAGTAAAAACTTGATGGCAGCCTCCTTGCTTTAAGAAAAAATCTGTGGTTGCCAGATGATTGCATTGATTTTGTTTCTGTCAGAGACTGATTGTAAGTAGTTGTTGTGACAAACTGCCCTGAGGATGAGCGTGCAATGCCCTCAACCCCTGGATGACCACTTCCGATCACAAGGTGACTATACAGGTTGCCTGTTGGTAGGCAACCTGTCTCCATGGAATCACGCAGTCATTCTCAGACAGATTGCCAAAGAACTGCCATCTAATTTATTAACTGCCAACACTCTTTGTAAAGAGTTGAGTCTCTTTAAAACAAGTGACTCAACTCAACTGATAGGAGACCAGTTGTATTCTGGTTATATTGTATTCCTATATGAAAACAATGTTACTGAGCACCAAAGTCAGTTATAAGTGCGTAAGTGCAACATGAATTGCATGATTTACACACATTACCTCACACATCTCTGGAGAAGGACACTTGACAAGTATAACTGTTTCCATAAACCATGGCTTAGTCCAATCACAGGGTACAATCATTCACTAAGCAAAGCAATGCAAGCGTAAAAACTAATTATGACATTGTTGTTTCAAACGCACACAAGTACCTTCAATCTCTGACGAATAGCACAATTATGATTATAAGTGAGCCGTGCGGTTATTCAAAGACTTTTCTTCAGTGATTGAGCATATCCACTGACACTGTGGGTCATATTGAACAGAATAAAACTGATAGTGACCTGTGTTATCTGTCAGTGTGTTTACAGTACACTCTGAATCTATTCCCCGGACACGGGAAGATGAGCTCTGCCTCCTTGTTCTCTTTGCAATTTCTGCCCATCGGGGAGCAATGCCATCAATGTGCCTGGCATTGTACACGATGTTCCTTTGCATGAGAGGTTTTCATGCTGATGTTGGCCTGTCATTTCTTTCTCGTCCAAAATATAATGTGACGGCATGGCGCACCGCTCAACATGCTCGATTTGAGCGGCTCCACAATGTCCTGTGTCTCCACCCACCCCCACAGACAAGCTGTGATATTCTTCAACACCCAAAGCTGCTTTCACTGTTGGTGTGAAGTAAAAAATAAGCCTTTTGCGATCCTCCACCAGGTGTTATTTGAATATTTTACTAGAATACAAAGAGAAGAAAAAACAACATATCAACTTTAAAAACAAACCACTAAATTTTGCCGCTGCATAAAACCATAACATAATATTGCTTTTTTGTTTCTTCTTCTTTCTTTTTTTAATAACTTGGCCTAACACTACAATGGAAAAAGTGAGCTTGTAAACCTTTCAGCTTTGGTGCAACACCTTCTTTAATAACTGAGTTGTTTGGGGTTTTTTGAGTGATATTATGTGTCAAACAGCACAAGGGAGCCAACAGCTAATTGAGAGAGAACAGTAATTATCACCTGTACAGTAGTGATGACATGAAAATGTGTTTTTTCTATGTTTAAACTCACATACGGATCACAAGGAACTTTAATAATTTTTTGTTTTGTTTTGGGGGGTTTTGCACTACAGTTACAAACATGTCATAACAGATGTTTGGTATAGTGAATGCTGAGATCATAATGTGATGAGATGATGATGAACTGATATTTATCGCAGCTTTTTTTTGCTACTCTGTCGCTCCATTTCACACAACCCTTTCACCCTCCAGACTTCATATGCAATATTATTAAGCTTACGTGGGATACAGTCAGTCAGTAAGTCTAACTTTGAAGCTGCTATTTTATTCATTTTTGGACAGATACAGTAATGTGCAAAAGGCTTCTCATTTCTTTATATTTAGCCTCCAAGAATCCAGACTTTTTTGTAATTCTTTAAGGTGGTCTTGAAGAACAGCTCGGTTCTTCTACTTAACCATTTTTACAGTGATGTTGCTGAAGATTTTGTGGGTTTTTTTTAACTTAATTTAAATATTATACACAAACAAAAAAAAATGCTAAAGATAGGACAAGTTGACAGGCATAAACTAGTATTTTTTGCACCAACAACAAGTTTTCAGCTTGAACAAACAAACAAACAAAAAAAAACAACAACACCTCCATTTTGAGCTGATAGACCTGACAGAGGAGCTGAGAGTTACATCTGGCGCTCAGTTGATCCATGTAGTGTTTGCTGAAGCCTCATCAGAAACAATCTCAGTGGAAGAGTGCCTTTCCACAAGCCATTATTACGGAAGAGAAACAGAGAAAAAAACAAGCTGAGGTATGCAAAACTACTTAGCGGCACATCAGTGGAAATTTCTGGTTCGAATTATCATTAATATGTACAGAGAAGGTCAGGAGAGAGGTACGGCAATGAGTGTCGAGCCATCTATAAAACACGGTGGAGGCTCTGTCCTGGTGTTGGTATTGATAACATTACAAACACCGTCAGGTTTTGATCCCACAGAGAACAGAAGAAAAGGCAGCCAACATCCAAAGAAGAGTTTTGAATGTCTTTAAAGAAACCTGGAGAACTGCTCCTGAAAACTAAAAGAGTTCAGGCTCTGTTGAATAAATATAGTGAGACAAACTGTGTTTTGGGGGGTTCAGAATATTGGTTTTCTTTTTTTTTTGTGGTTTATTTTACTCTCTCTTTGTCACTGACTCTCAGGCCATCTGTAACTAACCCCTTATGTCCATCCACACTAATCACTAAACACTTCATTTGTTAAGTATGTGCACTTGTTTCAATGAATCTCTGTGTGAGAGTTTCTACTGCATTTTGCTGCCATTTACAGACTGACTGATAACTTTCTTCTGCTCTCTGTTTCACCACGTATGTCTGCCTGTCTCCACTGAGAGCAGCATGTCTGAAAGTCTGATCAGAATGTTTGTATTTTTAAAAAGAGCTCGACTTAAACAATGGCAAGGTTGCTATATGCTTAGCTTTTTTATGCAGGGAAGCAGGAAATGCTGACATCACAGCAAGTACAGGAAGACAGGCTTTGTGGATGAGGGAATAACAAAATTAAATATTTAACTCACATTCTGAATATTGAAAAGTATTTTCAAAGACTCACAGGGGCTTGTCCTGAGGAGGTGCAGAGAGACTCGGGATCAGAGGTATTAGCAAAACAGAAAGTTAAACAGTTCGACAAGTGTGACTGTCCATCCAATTAACTTGTTTTGAATATTTTAGGCTTAATCCAATGCTGCTGTGGCAGCTGAAACTGCAAGAAGGGGTCAAGAAGAGATAGATATAGCTAATGAAGAGAGAGATGTAGAGGAGGAGGAAAGGTGCCAACACACCGCTGTGGGAGAGCCAGCAACAGGTGAGACTGACAGCAAACAAAGAAAAGCAGATTTCTCAGGAAAAGAAATTCATTTATATTCTTCTGTGAGACTCGGCTATACTGCTCACAGCATTGTAAATTTAATATCAGTATAATTTCTACAATCATGAATAAGTAATTATTCCTCTCTCCTTCTCTTTATTTTTCTCATCCTTATTGGTAGACACGTGTTACATGTGATCCTATTGTCTGTTTGGCATGTGTGACTTTTTAATACATTTGAAAAATGGTTCTGACCCATTTCAGGAATGCTGGCACCACCTGTTCAGGTTCCAGCAGTTTTATTGTAAAGATTAATCAGGAAAGCAGATTATTACAGACCATTACCAAAACGGCATCAGATACTAGGCTTCTGAGGCTATTTCAACTGCAGGTACTGTTAAATTTATAAATATTTGGACTACAAATCTCTGTACACCACAACACCACACTTATGGACTGAAGTGTAGACCATTTCAATTCAAGTGGTTTAACAAAAATAGAAGTAATGATGTAAGAATCGCCTGTTCGTTTCTGTATATTATGTTGAAATTAGAACCCCCCACCTTAATACATCTTTAACCTTAGTGTATATCAATATGTTACAAACATTCAACTGTCAGTATGGTCCATCAAAGGATAATCAGAAACCGTGTTTCTTACCTGCTGGCTGGTGCTGGCAGCATCCTGAGAAAGAGTGGTGGCAATCTCCAATCAAAGTGCTCATTTTTAACTTGTAACTCAGGACCTGTCAGTCATTACTCTAAGCCCCGCCTCTCCTCCTTGATACACGTCCACGACAGAAAAACAGGGTCAAAAGTCAGAAATTGAAAGAAAAACAAAAAGAGATTTGCATAAAAACAAATAATTTATTCAAAATAACATCATTTATTTGTGTTGTTTTTTAAAAAGATTTTTAAATTTTTAAATATCTAAACATAGAAATTCAATTTCAAATCTATTTCAAATGAATACCACTTTTGACCCTGATTTAGTGCCATAAAAAACGGCTCGAATTCAAAGTGCAATAATTTGAATGAATTAATTAAAGTTGAAAGATTCCACTTTAGTCACATATTTGTGAAAACTTCTGAAAATGCGGAACTAATAGAAAAACACTTACTGAACGTGACTAATATCACAACTTGAGTACACTCAGATCATTCCTAATTACACTCTATTATGGATGCCCTTAAGCCAGCTGTTGTTTTAGAGCATGGACCAAACAATTTCAACTGAGGTGGGAGACTGAGTAGCTCATATCTGTACTGGATGCAAAGAAAGGGCCAAATCACCATGTGCAATGAACAAATTTCAGGCATTTTGATATCTGAAACCAAATAGTGCCAGAGACAGGGAGTCAAAGGCAGGGAAGAACAGCCGTGTGACTCAAGCATGTTGTTTTCAAGCTCATTCCCAAAGTGATGGAGTTTTAACAGAATGTTTTGGGGGTACCATACAGTACCATACAGCCAGTTTCTGTATGGTACTTTTAAACTACATGATCGAAGACTGGCTACTTTGCTTGAATTAATGTTATAAAGGGTCATACACTCGTTTATTGACAGGTTATGTGGGCCAAATAGTGAATAAACAAGCTATGTGAGACATGCATTTTCATTTAAATTGAAACATGTCAATAAGCAGTTTCATTTTCTGTTGTGTCCCTTGGTGAAATTAAATTTGACATCTCTACAAACGCATGTTTTTTTCCAAACCTTTAACCTTTAAGCTTGGCTGAGCATCTAATGTCCAACTACTGCAGCAACTCAAAGGAAAAAGTCAGCTAAACATTATTTTAAATTAAATGAAAGCTTTACATCAATGACTACAATTATTATTGTCTTTTGTTCTTTTCCAGCGACTCAGTATTGATCAGTGGAATAATCATGTGTTTCGTTATTTCACTGACAACAGGCTTGATTTAGATTTTATCAGTCATCGAGAAGCTGATTTCAAAATCCAATCACCACGGGGAATTAGCATGAAAGTCAGTTAGAGAACAGATGCATCTATGTCCAAGCAACTTGATTTGCATGTCTGATGTGGGAACGTTTAGTTTGTTTGATGTCAAAATCCAATAAATGCTCAGTCCTGTTAATGAACAGTGAATACTAAATCCTCGTCTATGCTTTCTCTCAGATAACTGGCTATAACTTGGGAGTTGTGGTTAATCAATTTTTTGACCTGGTCCCTATTGCCGATGGAAAAGCAGACACTGTTGTGACAGCTGTTCCCGGCTGACATCCCAACAAACAAAACTTCATTGACTCGGGACTGACGATACAGTGTTTAAGACAGTTAATTATTTTATACCCATGTGAAGTGAGATCATTTTATTTATCAGTAAATACTTTTTTAGAAATTGAGAGTATGTGAATGTGGCTGCAAGGCAACTTACACACACCTTTCTAAGCAGAGGCTGTGACTGTGTTACACACAGATTACCAGCAAGGACTTGTAGAAGGATGTAAGATATGCATGGACACTGTCAGGGACCACCTTCAAGAACTTAATTTATATTTCAGACACAAACCTTACTGCTACACACAAGACAGCATTCATCACCTTGGGTGTCCGTGTCTGGAATATAAGGTAACAGTAACTTGATACTACTGCTGTTATCACCTGTCTGTTCATAATAAACTTATATACAGGCAATTGTATGTTTAACTAGAAGTTAATGAAGTTCAATGACAACGTGCTCTCTCAGCACATTGTGACTGAGACCAGACAGAGGAAACTGAGGGGACTCACTAGAGTATAAAGCAGCAGCTATGTTAGATGTGCAAATATATCTGATAAATCAATGAAATTTTTACTAAACAACAGGAACAATTCAGAACTTCAAGGCCATCAAAAGGGGGCTGAAAAAACTCTTCTCCCTGGATCAGTCCTATTCTGTCTCATTCAGGATACATGTGATCTGCAAGGACTTGGGGTCTTTGATAATGGCAGACAGAGAGATATTCAAAAATAGCTGAGGGATTGATTGCGTCTAAAGTTGACCTTACATCACACTAATGGGATGTAAGCTAAAACTAAATGTTTCAAGAACAGCGACCAGGAAGAGATCATAAACCTCCATCTTAAACCTGCCTATGTACAATGCCATAGTGATTGCATGAACCAAGAATAAATACAATACTGTAAAAGAGCATGACAAATATTTATCCTTAGGTAACAACACAGAACCAATATCAGCTTCATGAGAATATGTGGCTGCCTGCCTAATGATCACCATAAATGGACCAAATATCAGTCCATCAATTCATCCATCCATGCATCTTCTGCCTTCCTGCTTCTGGTTTCAGTTGTGAGGGTAGCAGCCTGCACAGAAAAGCCCAGCTACTTCTTCCAGCTCATATGAGTGAGCTGAGTGACATAATCTCTCCAGTGTCCTGGGTCTTCCCTGGGGCCTTCCCCCAGTAGGACCTGCCTAAAACAACTCGCATAGGAGGTGTCCTAGTCAAGTCCCCCGACCACCAACTGTCTCTCAATGTGGAGGAGAAGCAGCTATCTCTAAGGGAGAACCCAGCCAAGACTTTTCATCAAAAACTAATTTTCCACCACTTGCATCTGCAACCTCATTCTTTGGTTACTACTGAGAGTTTGTGACCATAAGTGAGGGAAGGAACGTAGACTGACAGCACATAGAAATCAAGAGCTTTGCTTTCACACTACGTGCTCTCTTTAACACAACAGATAGGTACCCCAATCCATATTTCAATCTCATGCTACACTCTTCCCAAACTTGTGAACAAGACCTTGTGATACCTTTCCTTTTGGCACAGCAACTTATCCCCTACTCAGAGTGGCCACTCCACCCTTTCTTAGCCAAGAACTGTATTTTGCAAACCCCTGTAACACTTAAAAAATCAAGGGTCAAGTTTACCCACCTAGGATCCTACTCTGGAGCCAGGCCAGGGGTAGGGTAGGGGCACAAGAACAAGGGTCTGGTGGGTGGACATAGACAATGAGGCCCAGCCACACTTAGCCCCAAAAAAGCTATATGGGTCTGCCCTCCTGTCATGGCCAAACCCGTGGCCACACTCTAAAGTCAGTAACTCTTGTATTTTCATTTCTTCATTTGAACATAGTAATACACTTTAGTTTCCAATAACTTTATTGATTGGGACGTTTGTTCTATTTGTAAGCGCGCACATTTAGTTTACTTATGTATTGATACCACTTCATTACCTTGATTTTTGACTAACCTTTGTCTTTTTATTTCTTACCTGCCATCATCCCTGGGAGTTGCTGGACAAAAGATGGAAGCCAGGGTTTGAAACCATTAATTGCAAAGGGGGATAATTGGACCACACCACCACTTCCTACTGAAGGGGAGAATGTGTGTTTTCTTTAATTTAAAAACAAAGCATTTGTATTTAATTAAATATTTGAGTTTAGGGTTTAATGGGTTTTGATTTTCTTCTTTGGTGTTTAGTTTATTAACAAACTAGATTGTACTGCATCGTTTTGTGATTATGATTGTGTTTTGTTTGTTACCCCCTCATGTCTCACAATGGTCTGATCAGCCATTATATATACCCTTGTATGTCATTTCATGTTTAGGTCAATTATGCATGTTTGGACAGTGATTAAGTTTGCAGTCTTTGCCTGAGTTCAGTTTTGTTTCTTTGACCTCTTTTATGAGCTCAACCTTTATTACTTTTGTAAATATAATTTTTTGGGGTTAAATAAATGAAAACTATATTTTTCTAATAATTCCTGGGACTCTTCCTGTTTTTCAACTCGGTCCATCACACCTCCTATGGGACCACCACCCATAGATGAGGCCATAAGGGTTCGGTGCATTGTGAATCAGGCAGTGGTCAACTTTGGAGGCTCTGACACCCTGATCCTGGCTTCCAAAACCAGCTGGACCAGATATTTTTTTCGGACCGTAAGGCACACCAGTCGATGAATGGTCTGTTTTCATAGATAAGGCACACAGGATTATAAAGCGCATTAAGCGAAACAAAACAGTCAGACAAGTCAAACTTTACTCAACTCATTCTTCTTGCTTCCTCCACTTCCATACCATTGATTCATTAATGTTGAACTCTCTTGCAGCTGCTCTATTCCCATGTTGTTGCAGTATATTAAGGACTGTGTGCTGCTTCGTAGCTTACCAAAGTCATACTGAAACATTTTTGGCGTATTTTTGAGTGCCGTGTACCACATAAAATTGGTTGGCTCAGTTGGTTCAAGGTCAGTAAGCACAATCAGAATTCATACATAAGGCGCACCAGATTATAAGATGCACTGTCAATTTTTGAGAAAATTAAAGGATTTTAAGTGCGCCTTAGTGCGGAAAATACAGTAATCAGAATGCTTTATAGAATATGATCTTCAAACAAAAAAGGCAGTCTTTCTAGCAGTGGTCACTTAAAGTGTTGCACAAGAGTAGTCTTGGTTTACATTTTCCACGTATCTACTGCAAAGTGGAGAAATTAACCACTGGTCCTTCAGTTTCTGCTTTTATGTCACAACCGAAAACATTCAGTTTTTTTAACTGGCTAAATAGCCAAAAACCTAATGATGAGCTAGAAAAGTGGATTCATCACACAATACCAGCAGTTAAAACTGTAGCTCCAAGTCATTCCACTGCAAAGTGAAGAATCATCTTTAGAAACAAAGCAAATGGTCTGGGATTACATGAAAAGAGAGTAGTGCAGGTGAGAGACTATCCACATAAAAACTTTAGCAAGTATTTCAAGATACAAGGAACAGGAACTTAAAAAAAACCCTGAAAACTTCACAGATATTTTTCATATCAGTTTACAATACGGCATTAAAAAGATCACCACAAACACCACAGTCCTGTCAATTATGTTTGAAGCCAAAAGGCAAAAGAGCTTTTTTTTTCTGGGGAGAATTTAAAATCAAATACGCAGTCATGTCCTAGAAATGTTGTTTAAATATGTAATGAGGCCGTTATAAATGTTAAACTGTCAGAAAGTTTGATTAAAACTGTCATGATGCGTACAAACCCTGAACAAGGAATAAATTAGCCACATGTCACTGACTGACAGACTAAAGTTATTGTACATGATTTGCTCTGGCTGATACGGTAGGACTCAGAAACTGTAAATATATCTACAAGCTGGCAGCGACTACTGCTCAAAACATCACTAGCTTTCTTTTCACTCTTGATATTTGTGATGAAGCGGCGGGTGTGATAGAAAATCTCTCTCATCCTTTTCCCCCCAGTTAAAATGGAAACCAGACGGGGAGGAAAAGAGAGTGGCAGGCCACAGCAGCTTCCATCAATTATCCACCACTCATGCATGATTGAAAGGCTTCTGCCAGCTTGGAGGACTGCATCATTTATACCAGGCTCCTTCAAAAATCAAGAGGCAAGGAGCAGCTACAGTTAATATTGACAAAGCATTGAGTTAAAAAAAATTAAAGGCAGAGGGAAAGTCTAAATAAAGTACAAGTTGATTGCCTCTTGGGTAAAGCTTAGACTTTTGTCTTTTCTTTTTCCTCTGCTTCTGCGCTAATCTTTTAGATGGATTCAGCTAAATTGTTATAGTCTCCCACAGAACATAAATGGAGAGCATCCAGGGATTTGGAGCTGCTATTAGAGAGACAAAATGATCCATCAAAGCAGCTGCTAGGGAAAGGAACTAGGAAATAAGGATGATGTGAGAGAAAGAGCTATTTTTATAGGGATGCCATGTGGTGTTTTTTTTCTCCTTTCCTATTCCTTTGCCTTCTTTTACACTCTTGCACCGGCAACACCACCGTGGTGACCTAATATGTGTTCTCTTGTACCATATATTTGATGGTCATCAAACATGCATTTAAAGGAATACATTAAGCTAAGCCCTTCAGACCACTGACACCGCCGCCTCAGCAGCTGCAGCAGCAGCGTCAGCCTCATCAGGCCAACTCGCTGAGCTCACAGATGGACGATCACAGCTAGAGACTGTTTTTCTCTCTTCCCCTGTCCTCCTCCTCCTCTGTATCAACAGCTTTAAGTTAAGGCAGAGGATTTCTTCTCATCAGTCAGAGCCCAAGGGTGTGTTGAATCTGCATGAGAGGCCTGGGCCGTGTTGAGAGAAAAAGAGTTGAGGAAGTGGTGGGAGTTGGAGAACGGGGGTCACCACGCTGATTAATGATTGAAAGCAGCAGAGCGCTACTTTACCCATCTCCTCCGCCTACATCACCCTTAGAAAGGGAAGAAATGTATCCAGTGCCTAACTGTTGCAGATCCCCAAAGCCTCACCCAGTTATGTTGTCAATATAGAATCCCACCCCCGACCCCCCAAGGAGAAGCAAGGGAAATCACTCAAATAGGCTTTTGTTTTATAAGCCTTCTCACCCCCCACCCCCATCCAAGTCCCAGAGATGGAAAGCTTGCACCTGTCAGTCACAGCTGCACCTGGGTTTTGATGCCTTTAAAAGTGTGACATCGTGCTGTGATATGAGACAGGAACTCGGGCTCCGGCTGTGGCTGTTAGCCTGCTGGGCTTCCAGTGGGGAAATGGAAACCATTGCAGTATTTACTGTTGAGTTTTTGCAGCTCCTTCTCTCTTCTTGCACAAAACAAATCCCCAACAACCGAGAAACTACTGTGGAAAACGAGGGAAACATCTACACAGCCTTATCTCTGGAGAACAAGAATTGTGAATCAATACTGATTTTCCTTGTTTCGCGTCTTACAGTGTGCAATCTGACACAACAAAAGGTCAAAAAGACATAGGAAGTGCTGGCTCAAAATTCAGTTTGAAGTCCAGGAGTGCAGAATATTGATCTGACAGCATGATAAAACACACTGTAGCTATTTAATGATTTAAAAAGTGGTCTCGGCCCCCAAAGCTGCATGCAAGTCATTACATTAATCAATATCCTTTATCAAAGGGTTTATGCAATTTAATGATAAGACATCAGATGCAATATAGAATACACCGGCCCAAACAAACAAAACCGTACATGAGCTGTATCACTAATTCTAATACACATCTCTCCTTTGAATAGAATAATTCGGGGCTGAAACAATCAAAGGCTTGCGCTTCTCTGTGCCCTCCCACATCTTTCCAGTATGAGGTTGGTCCCAGCATACCTCAGGATCCTGTCCTTCAATGCTGTGCAATTCTGAGATAAGGCTGGTGATAATATCTGGCTACAAGATCAAGAATCAAAGGAAAGAATCCTGCCAGGTGGCAAGGGAAAAACATGATAAAAATCAGACAGAATATTTAAGAAAAACTGCATTTAAGCTTCCCCACTGTTCTTATCAAATATGTCTGTAATACCCTGTGAATTTAATTAATGACTCATGCAGCTATGGCTGGGCCCAGTGAGGTACTTATTTGTTAATTTTTTCTTTTTTTTAAAGATATAGTGTAATGTTTAAGAATGTGCTCATACTTCCGAAGAGTTTTAGGCAGAAAGAAAGGGCTTAGATTAAAGCTGCAGGGTCCTACTTTACCCCCAAAAGTAAGGGGAAACGCATAAATTACACATAAAATAAGTAAGTGAGATGTGCCACTGTATAATTAACATCTTATTGTTATTCACACAGCCAAGCCCCTTAATTATACTGTCAGACAATGGACAAAGCCTCGATGGGAGCTGGAGCAGAGCTCTGACAGCCTCTGCGGCTGACCTCGGGGCCCTGCTTCATGAGTATCAGTGTAGAGGCAGTGGTTGACAGAACTCGGAATAAACCTCCCTGAGACACGGTTGCAAACTTTTTCTCATTTATTTTTCCTCCACACAACCAAAAGTGGCTTATCATCTAGGCTCCACGTGGGAATTATCTGTGATTGATTACTGCAGCCTAGATTTCAAGGAGGATGCGTGAGGGGACAGGTATGCTTAACTGACCTCCCAGACCGTTGATTAATGCTGTGTGCTGTGTGTGCTGCTGATTTGTACCACTCTTCCAGAGAGCCCTGAGACACTCAATAGTGGAGCACTTGGTCCTCTCTGCTTTGATAAAACCAGAGCAGGAGGAAACACACCCTTCCTCTGTCCTTTCAGAAGAAATGCCGCAGCTATTTAGATGATAGAAACACTGCAAGCAATCTACCTTGGTGCTCTGACAATCTATACTCTTCCTTCCACCACTGCTTCCAATAAGTGGCCAAGACATTGCCTGGAGGCTAGCTACCATGGCAAAAGCGGATAAAACAGGGCTTGCTGACCGACATGAACCATAAAATGAGAAAAGCCAGGGAAACTTTTGTGTAAACACAACTGCGTGTATTTTATATGCACCTCCAGGGTGGGTTTAACTTCACATCTCTCCTAGGTTCCAATGGATAAAGAGGCCCACGCTTAGAATCACATCCAGGCTTCCCTAAGTAATAAGCTACTGAAAGGAAACAGCCTGGGTACTTGCAGACGGGGCGAGGCAGGCAATCCATTTCATGTGTTTATACTCAAGGCCGAAGAGCAAGACAGGTCTGCGCTGTCTTTCCCCAGGCAAAGCGTTTTTGTTTGACACAGATCGGCTCAACTTTGTTTACCGTTTCCTTGATTTCCTATTTAGTTTCCTCTCTGCACAGCTGTGGGGCTAAACACATGTTTGTGCTGAAGAGCTTGGTGTGAAGCTGGAGGTCCCTTGGTTCAGAGATGAGGTTTTTGACTGATGGACAGGTTCCCCTCTGGCCATGGTATCCTTCCTTTCTACGTGCGAACGCTCAGAGCATCAGAGGAGAGTCTGGAAAAGCTCAACAGGAAAGGTTGAAAACTGAGGGGAATTGCTTTGATTTTGTTGGAAATGCTGCAGTTGTACTGAGTTCTTTCACTTCTTTTAGTTTTTTCCAATGTGTAGTCCATTCTGATAATCAGCGTTGCACACTAATTGCAGTGTACTCTATAATGATGCACTGTATACTTAATAAAGCATGACTACTAAACACTCCCCCCCACCTCCCTGCGGTTATTTAAGTATCTACAATATGTCACAGTCCGCAGCGCCGCCGCCAAGTGACACTTTGTTCGGCATATTTGTTTTTCTCACATGATACAGCACCATTGGACTATCCAAACCAAGTGTTACCTTATGCACACAAAAATGAAAAAAATGAACATCCTGCTTCCTTGTAGTATACTTTTTTTACTCATCATAGCAGACAAAACAATTTTCACCTTGTCATTTAATTTTCACCTTTTTATTCACCTTTTAATACGGCTTTTAAATACGCTTGAAATATATACTCTGATAACACAAATCACTGTTGGAGACAGCATGCCTCCTCTGTGGGGGGCTGGGGGGTGGAAATCACTTGTGTGGCCATATGCAGACACACGTGCATATGTAAAGTGCACAGCAGCTCTAGTGAAGTAACAAATGGCCACCGAGAATGACAGATTAGTAACGTAGATAGAATGAAATGGCATCGTAGGTGCAGAAGGGGAGATGAGGCACCATTCATCCTGGTCCGAGGGTGATCCATCAGGAAGCGCCAGGGTCCAGTAAAGGGCAACCCAGGAGATGTAGCAGGAGACAAAGCCTTGTCCACCAGATGTTGAATGCTCTCCCTGGGATGGATTACCTGGCACGTGTGCGTGTGTGTTTGTGTGTGTGTCTGGGTGGCATATGCGAAAGACAGAGAAAAAGAGCAAAATATGATATGTGAATATTTGATCGGTCATACGTGGGAATCAGGCTGTGGGGGAGAGATCCACATGTGTTTATGTCTCTGTGAGTGTTAAAGAATAACAATGGGAATTTAGGCGTGCTAAAGGTAGATGTAAAAAATTTGGAAGAGACAGAGAGCAATAGCTGAATGCTTATGTGCATTAAAAAAAATGAGGCAAGGAGATGCAGGAGCACAAGCTTTGTGTGAGAGTAATGCGCTTGTATTGGTTAAGCAAAACAGATGCGTTTTATATTCAACCAAATCTCCACCAGGTCACCCAAACAAATCCCAAAATCAAAAAGCTCTGTCTCAGTTAAAAGACAGAGCCTTTTCAGTGCAAATAAAAATAAATTGCAATATATCCCTCTTTATCCGTCCTGTTTGCACAGCAGCTTAACAATGTAATTACAACTCCAAAACGCATGTTGGCAGTTCGGGTTTCAATGCTGTGTTGAGCTTTTCCACATATGTGACTGAGCTGAGCAGCTTGTGTCAAAGCTGGAGCCAATTAATAATGAACAACATCAGTTACTTCAACCAAAATTATCAGCCCAGGTGCTGCAGAGCTTTCAAAGTGAAATGCTAGATAAACAGCACAAAAGATGGATGGATGCTCTGTGACATCACCCACTGCTTCTGTGCTCCACATTTTGAAGAGTCTATATCAGCAATGTGGCTGATGCAATAGTGTTTTTTTAGAGCCAGAAGTTACTTTATTTGGATGAGAGGGTGAGTGATGGGTTGTTAGCTAATGCTAGCTAGCAAGTAAAAGATTAGCAAAACACCAAAACTGAAGTATAGAATTATTGTATTGTGCCTACCACACAGCAAGCCATATTATTAGTTAGATTCATTATAAATGCTCCACAAGACAATAGTAGGAAACACATCGGATCCATTTCAGTGGCTTAAGCTAGCAGGGGTTAGGGCTAGCAGATAGCGATCATCTCCAGCAGCCTATGTCTGGACCATCGAAGGTATCAAACATGGACAGCTACTAGGTTGGAAAAATGAAGCAAACACAAGAGTGGCTTAAACCTGCGTTGATCTGACAACCACCAGATGGGAACAGGTGGAGCTAATTATTTCTCATCCCATAAAAGTCCATGAGAAAGCAGCTTTGGTCTCTGTGTTCTTTGTTGCTGAAGTTATGGATTCAGTCACTCATTTTGGACCACATTTAATAAAACAATAAGTCTATTTTGTGATCACAAGTCAGTAATCGACTTCAATCACAAGTTGTTAGCTCATGAGTCAGACCCTTCTTGTTGCATGTGGGGTTTTTTGCAACCAAGATGGCTATAGTGAATATGTTCATCTCAAGGCTTCAAACTCCAGTTGATGATGTCACATTATCTATGCCTATCCTTTACATAGTGTCAACCAATAACTCTGGTATCCATCTTCATGTATTTTAATTCACTTCAACCATTTTTCTGTGCACCAGACTGTAAATATGCTTTTATATGCCACACTGGTGGAGGCAAGCTACAGTCGTAGCCACAGCTGCCCTGGGGCAAACTGACAGAAGCGAGGCTGCCATATCGCGCCATCGGCCCCTTTGGCCAACAAAAGAGTGTCTTTGGGGTTTGACTCACTTTCAGATCTGGTCTCAAGTAGTACATAGAGTAGAGGAACTGCACATTGCACTTGGTTTGACAGCTTCAACATCCTTGAGTGAATAATTATGTCATGTTTTTACTGATTAAATTAACAGCATATATGCTATCAAGCCAAATAATTATGGTTGCAGTCCGCAATGATGTGTATGTGGTTACATTTCTGGAGAGGTGCAAGTCAAGCAGTGGCGTGGGCTAATTAAATCTGCACAGAATCAATATATCTGAGGCTTGCTCGATCATCGGTCATGGCTGACCGGCTAAAATGATCATTCTAATCACAAGCCCACTGGTGGGCGTGTCTTTTTTATAATATGTTTAGATCTAAAAGAATGTGTATGCATATGCATGTGGACGTTGCATTAACATAATAGTCAAGGTTATCTACTTTCATTCAAAGCTCCTTTACAGATGTGTCAACCAGGTTGGCACCAAAGACTGTGTGTCCTCGCTCAGAACCAAATAAACAAAGGGTTAAAATAATATCCTCTCTGATAACTCGGGGCTGAATGGGAGTGAGATTTGCTCCGGTGATTATGCAGTCAGACACAGCAGCCACTTTGATGCGTGATCATACTGTTGATGGCCTGAGAGTGCACGGATAAAATGACAGTTTTGTATTCACATATACACCGCCCACCCACCGGCACCACGAGCGCAACCCACGCACACACACTCAAAAACACACACTAATCCACAGACTGTTTGCCCTACATGTTAAAGTAAGGCGTGTGCTGAAAATTTCAATGTGGTGTTCAGCTTTGAAATAGACCTCCGTTGCTCCAGGTACCCGAGGTCGTGAAATCAGAATGAGATGCCTCCTGAGAAGAATGTTTGTCAAACATCATTTTACATCTCCGTCTTCTCTCGCTCTGGTGTGTTTGCATGAGAAATGTAACTGGAGTTGATGAAACAGGCAGATGTACACGGACAAAAAAAAACCAACCAAAAAACACGCACGCTGGTTTCGAGGACGTGGTATTTTGGAAAATCAGAATGCACAATCACATCCAGCTTCTGGGCCTTAGCTTCTGGCTGCCTATGCAATATTTCTGAGTACACAGCTTGAGCTTGCATTGCATGTGTTATCGCCGAGCAGAGAAGGCAATGATGACAACAATGACAGCAGTAAAAGAGGTTTTGTTGCCTGCACGTTATTTGTGGCGCAGGGGAGTTTGAAACATTTTTAAATAGTTAATTAAGCAACTTCGAATGCACAAAAATGCACTCGTTCCCATTTGGTCATAAACCACAGTGGAGCAAACTCATATCTTTTGACAGCATTAGGGATATATGCACTGGTTAATGACGCTTCCAGATTGCAAAGGGCTGATTAATTGATTAGGCCCATTAGGAAAGGAGCATTAGAAGTGCTATTAATTTTGCAGCAGCAGCGCCCCTTTGCGTGCTCCCTGAGAGCAGATGGCAATGAATGATGTATTTTGTTAGAAGAGTAAATATTGACAGGTGCGCTTGGGAGAATCCACAAGCTCCCCATGGACCGTGCAATGGGAGAGCATTCTAATTGACTGTGTGCATTCAGGAGACCTCTGGAAATCATATGCCGTGACCCAGTCTAGCCCAAAAATGGCACATTAGGAACTGAACCATGTGCTTTAGCATTTGTTGTGTGTGTGTATATGCAGTGGATAGAGGAAATCTGTGTGTAAGCCGAGGGAGAGAAGTAGGAAAATGGAGATGGAAGTGATTCAGTATCTGAAAGGCATTGGTTTGGCCTGGGAAGCTCGAGATAATAGGTCCTTGCCTGGCTCCACTTTGCCTCCAGTCACAATGGCCCCACGTCATTTCAATCGGAAAGCCAAGAAAACTCATTTCTGAGCAGCGTTGACATCAATTGCACTCTCTCGCTCAGTGGCAATTTTAAATCGATTGCTTCACACAGATCCCCTCCTAGTCTCAGTGAAATTTAGCCGGTTTCAGACACAACACAGACACTGTAAAAGCAACATGGAGAGGCCCATGAAAGGAACAATAAAAGTATATTAGCTGAGATTAACTGATCTTGCTGTGTTTGTGCATCACCTACTTGGAAGGAGGAGGGACAGTAGGAAATATTTTCTTAGGCCAATAAAACATACACCAAAGTGTTCTTACACTGCATAAAGTCCCAAATCTACCTGAGTTGGATCCTTTTACACAGTTTCTCAAACTATCAAAGAGTCATCTTTTACTTGGTGTTTGAACACCATCAATGTGTTTAAGTTGACTGTGAACAATAGTTCAGAGGTGGTAGGGAGACAGCACTGATATTGTCCATAGCAGGGACCAACGATAAGAGAACAGAGATTAAGTGTCAATGCTTGATCAGGACAGATGAATATATTAAATAGGCAGATTAGCAATCAGTCTGCTACTGTTATTACTTCATTTTTTAAATTGTTGATAGTTTTCTTAATTAAATGAACCCAATTTTTTTGTCAAATGTCATTAAAAAAATGTCAGAAAATAGTAAAACATCCTCATTACAATTCTCTAGAGCCCAAGGTAATGGATTGGCATTTATATAGCACTCTTCTTTTCTTAATTTAATTTTAAATTTAGTAACAGCACTTCTAAAGAATGATTGAAACCAGAAATTTCATGGTACGTGGCAGCAGTGCCAACCACTGCATCACCGCCTAAATTCTGAACCCTAGATGTATCCATTTTAGAATAATAACTTTTAAAAAACAAGTAGCAAAGCATCGAATTAAAGCTGCAGGCAGCAAATGTCTGGCATCTTTAATCACTTACTGAATGTATATCATATCATCAGAACTATTTCCTGTTGAAGTGCTTGTCAATTGCTTTATAGTCTGTTTCAGCAGTACACGGAAAGATCAAGTGCCATTTTAACTCGGAATGCATTATCCCGGCTTTTCCCACCTTTCAAACAACAATGCAGAGTACAAAGGGAACACCACTTTCCTGTTTCCCTTTGTGTCACAATACCCTGAGCACTTTAGTTACATGACAAAGATGACTGGTGTGTGATAAGATTGTGGGGTTTTTTCCAGGCAGTGGCTTTCCATTCCAGAGAGATGTGTTGTCATTGTTGTTAGCCAACCAGTTATAGCCCCCAGGAGAAAACCACAGATGATGCTCAGATGAAGTGTCTTCCTGGGTACTGGGAATAATAGCTCCCCTCATTCTATCTCCACTCTCATGTTTCTCTATCTTCCTCTGTATTTCGGTCCCTGAAAACTACCAGCCGACTCTGCCTCCAGTTGTATTCTTTTATACTTGAAGACACTGGTAATTCAATTATCTTCAGGGTGTGGTGTGGGTGCGTGCTGCATGGCCATGGTGGTGCTGGCATTATTAGGCTAAGAAAATATACTTGGAATTTTGTCCTTAGTAAGGAGTAGAAGCAGCACATGATGAAACACCTTTTGCCTTTGCTAATTTCAGTAACATGTTCTTTTGCTTATGTGCTCTTTTAATGCCTTTTGGTTCATTGTGTCTCGGTTGACATTTCAGTTCTTTTTTTTCACATCCTCATTTGCTCCAAACCTGTTTCTGTGCCACTGAACTCCTTCACAGCTACATGGTGCTGTGGGATTCTGTGAAGCTTTAGGTAATTTTCGTCTAAAAGGTGCAAATTTGCCTTAAAGATGGATTTGTTTGATCACAAATTCAGTAACAGGTTTGAAATCTATGCTACAACTGACCTTTTAAAAATATTGACACTGGGACTTCAGCCACTGTCAGACTGGCCCACAAACATATAAATCTTCTGATTTCAGACTGATTGACAGCGTCCTTGGACTTTTTGATGGAACAGGACATTCAGCATCATGTTGAATTTTTTTCTTTTTCTTTTAAGAGTTTCTTGTATTGCCTTGAGCAGAGGAAACGAGAGCGAGGACATAATGGCCAATGAAAAGAGATTCTCTCAGTCATTCAACCGTATATACTGTATGGAGAAGGAAATAATTTATCAACATCAGATCCTAAGTGCTTCATTAGCATTAGCAGAGCCCCTCCATCAATCCCTTTTTATCTCTTAATCTAAAACACAAATTCATTGTGAGCATGTGAAAAGTTACTTTGTGCAGACTTGTTCTAAACTCACTGAATGAATTTGGAAAACCAATTTTTCATCCTGTTCTTCAGGTGTACTCACTGGGTATCCAGGTCAAGACTTCTTCTTTAGTCTGCCAGTCATTCTTGGTGAAAAGATATATATTTTAAAATGATGGTTTCATGATTGTGTTTCGATAAAATCTCTCTAATCTGCTACATACAACCAAAGTCTGCTCAAACACGACTACCACTTTTAATACCATGTGCAGATATGCATTCTAGTATTCATATGCAGATGTTTGTTTATTAGTTAGCCAGCGGCCTTCTTTCTCTTTTATGACGTGTTTTATCATTTCCTAACACCTTACCAACTGCTGATCAGTGAAAGTATTTTAAATGCATCCACCTGGAATGGTTTCCTTGTATATTAGAAGAGCATGAGATACAAACACGGACTGCTCAGCATAACGCTGTTAAATACGACCGCCTGTGGTCAGAAATTCCACACATTTTTTAAAGCTTTTTAAAGCGTCCACCGAGCCCAGCACATGACTGACAGGGCTGCGCTTGGATTCTGTGTAACCAAGCATATTATGATGGCTGGTTGTATTTCAGCCCACCTGCCTAAATGCAATCTGGGCGCTTTGCTGATGTACTACACCCCACACTTTCATTATTTAGCTGCATAAATGCAAATCAAAGCACTAGCGCTCTGGGGCAGAGCTTGTGGAGGACAAGGTAAATTGAGGTGAAGAGGAAGAGGTGAGCCATTCTTCCAGTGTCCTTCTCTAAGCCTTATTACCCTGGAAGAAAATGAACACAACTGATACATTATAAAAGGGCTGAAATACCATGGCTATCTCTAATACAGTCTTTTCCCTCAAACAATGGGAATGAAATAAGGTCTTTGTCAGCATTTAGGGCATCTGCCTTCTTTCCGTCCTGCTTGCCTCGAGATAAAAGAATCAGCAAAGTCGCATAATGATTGTTAATGAGATCTTTATTAACCAAATTATTGTCTCGCTGATAATTGCTTTCTCAATGTCATGTAACTGTGTTTTACACAGCCATTGAATTAATGTTAGGCATTAATGGAGTTGATTAACCAAAATCAGCGTGGCTCTCCATCACCTCTTTGATTGGGATAATCATGTAGATTTTGCAGGAGTGAGTTGTGCAGTTAACTTCCCACGTAGAGCATTTCAGACCAAGGGCTGAGGATAATTCTCCTGCTTTGGGAAGCTTAGCACAGTGCAACAGCAGCCTTTGCATGGTGCAATCTAACAAGAATTCAATTTTGTGTGGGTGGGTGTGTGCCAGTCCTTGTTTATGTGCTCTTTTGCATGCATCTGTGTAGATGTGTTTGTGTATGTGCACGCTTATTCGCATTAGAAAGCGCAAGCATCCATCTAAAATACCATTGTGTTGCAGAGACAGAGATGAGCTTTGCTTCTTTTTAATTAGTGGCCCAGCGGACTTAACCCCACCTCATCATTCTGCCTGAACTAAGGCCCTACGATTAATTGACTCCTCTGAGTTGTCATGGAACTTCATTTCCTCAGGACACCGAGTGTGTCTCTCAGTTCACAACACATTTTGCTTGCAAAAATATTGAGTCTTTAGTAGTGACATATGGTAAAGTCCTACAGGGCTTTGATGTTCCATTTTTCCATCTTCCTCACAGCCGTGAGATGTATTCATCCGTCTTTGGCTGACTATAAGCTTAACAACTTATCATAAAATGTTCCTTCTTACCCATTTTTGTGCCCGTTTTCTCGTTTCCAATTTGTTACAGGTTTAATTGTTCTTTTGAACTGCCAGTACGTTCCACGCTGCCCTCAGTTGGTGACTCTATTACTATTTCCATCCAACTGTCAAGAGAATCTGAATTGCACTTTTGAAATGTCAGAAAAATAAAATGTAAATTAAGTCCGTTTTCATTAGCTCTTGAAGGAAATAAATAGTCTTTCAGAATATGAAACATGCTTAGACAGAAAATAGACCCAGCAGAAAAATGTCTCTATGCTACGTTGTTATGTGAAAAATGTGAAAAATGCAACGCTTTATTGATTACGTCCATGCAAACAGCAACACAACCTCTCTAAGTGACAAACCCTCGTCACAAGCTACTGTTTCAATACAGGATGTCGGAATAATAAATCATTATGTACTGTTGAAAGACTAAAAAACAAACAAAAAAACCCATCAAACCTGCACTTATTTTTGATCAGGAATAAATGACATTACTGGAATATATAACCACATAGTTTTCCATTTTATGATTAGAAATGCCAGAAATGATGTATGAGGGACACCTAATGGGAACGTATAATGCGATGCAAAAAGTAAATCGTGGCAAACATTTATATACACAAACATGGGGGACAAATTCAAGGGGGGAAAGTGCCCTCCAGTAGCTTTGAATCCACTTGTCCTGTTAAAGGGAAGGGTCACTGCAAATCAGTACTAAGCTGTTGTTGACTGATCACTTTTATTCTATGACAAACCATTTTAATCGTATGTCTCCATCCGTAGGGTACATAGGGGGGAAGTGCAAGATATATACCTACACTTTATTTTAACTCCTACCCAAATATACCATGAATTTCTTTTCATCAAATACAAGTCCCCTCATTCTTATTTTGAAAGTTCCTTCAGCCATCCCCAGCCTTTCGCTTCTCTAGCTTCCCTGCTAACAGGCATACATACAGCGATGCTGTGTAGATCATGGATGTCATTCAGCTGATCTCCAGAGAGCTTCACGTCCTGCGGTTGGACAGCTGCCAGTTCCACCATAAAGGATGCTGGCAGCGACAGCAGTTCTTGTTCTACTCGGGAAATCTGCTGTGAGCTGGAGGGGTCATTTTAACAAGAACATGCACATGCTTGTGCCTCCTGCCACTACTACAAATACAATCTGATTCTGTAGGGGTGAGGATGAAAATTAAGTGAATTAGTTGCTATAGTTGAGAGATTAATTCGGCTGAATACCTTTCAGACCTTCCCGTATAAAGCTTCCCCAACAGCAGGCATGCCGAGGTGATGCTGTGGTGATTATGGATTCATTCAGCGGATCCAGAGAGCTTCACGTCCTCTGGTAGGATAGCCACCAAGTCTACTATTATACCAATCTGTCTGAGTGTGATTGCAGTCAGTCCAAATCTGGGAGCACCAGAAGGCTTGAGATCAAAAGTGGTTGCCTAGATGTTGAGTGTGCAACATCCACAACCAGTTGGTCATCGCAACTACATGCAGTCATTATCTAACAGCAAAAAATTCAATGCAATCACCGGCCAGCAACTAAATTTTCTATTTGCGAGAAGGCTGCCATCTTATTTTTACTCTAAACAAAGCTGTTCAGTAGTCTGTAACAGTCTGAAATCCTAGTAGGATAAAATAACTATTGATACTTTATTAAACTCAAAGATGTGAAGTTTGCATCTCAGCTTTTATTTATGGCACCGAGGTGGAGTACATGGAAATAAAATAAAACAAATTACAGAGCCCATATTCACTCTAATGTAAATATTCTGCCCAGCACAATAGTGTAGTTCAGTGACTTTTTTTTTTTTGATAAATGCATCACATTGATCCATTTTAGCTTGGCACCAATCATTGTTCTTTCTATCATAAGAATGTGTTAACCATGAGAGAAGAATAAGGAATCATTAGGTTAATTTTTCAGGACCCCAGCATTTACCATTTTAATGCAACTATCTATAAACTGGAGAGTCTAGGGTTTAATAAATGACTCTGTCAACCAATCATTAGTTGGGGCTTTCAAGTCTGCTAAATGGTGACCAAACTACCAGCCATACATTTGTTTCTTCAGGTATTGGCAGGTGCAGCCTTTTATAAATGCCTCAGCAGAATTGTGGGCCAAAAACAACCAAGGAATTAGTTACCTCTATTTAAGGTCTGCTGCCTATGCTATCCCATTAAGCTTACACTCACAGATTTATAGGGAAAGGAAGTATGTTCAGCTGTTGTGGTGCAATCTTGATCCTGAAACTGGAGCAGTGCCCTGTGAACTCAGCAGGAGTGCAGCATTTATACTGAACCTCATCAGTTATACCTGGCTACACACACAACAGCTGCACACCTAAAAAGCATCATCTCACCGGGATGATAATCTTTCCATATAAACTTAGAGAAATGACTATCGTTTTGTAGAACACAAATACTTGACAGTCTGTACATCTGCAGCACCTGGGGTCTGATCTCACAGGTTTATACAGAAGCTACGTTTTCCGTTTTCTGTGCTGACTTTTGTGTTTTTGTGCTGAGCCGTCACACGTCGTCCTCCACAGAGGAATCGTAGATAGCTCTTTATCAGAGTGAGTATTTGATATAAAAGAAAAACATATCAGGAATTTTGTTTTTATGCATGTTATAAGATACTTTAGACGTTATCTTTTCGCTTTTAGCAAAAGAAAATCCAGAGAATATGCCATGATTTATTATCACAGTTTAAAAGGAAAATACCACCTGAAATGTGTCATGGGGCTTAAAAAAAAGGTATAGGAGGGATGATAAAATGAACCAATTATTAATGGAAAATTGTATGCAATGTGAAATGTTTAAGATAAATGAATGTGACTGTACACCAACAAACAAAATGTGAAGGGAAAACATGGCATAGGTTTTATTAGGGGTCCTCCCCTTGCATATTTCAAGCATCAGGCACTTTTTAACCTGCAATTTGGTGATTTTTTTTTATACACCAGTTTTTACCTATATGTATTTGTTGTAAAATGTCTTCACTTATGTAAACAAAAAAACATAAAGCATAAAGATCAGGCAATATAGTGCAGCAAAGCATTCTGTATTTACTCTCCAGTGGATTGACTTTTCTGATTCAATATTATACCTACTGAGCAAACAAGCATGCAGACATGCGGTACTCGTCTGTCCTCTTTTGTGTCTTTTGTAACCTCGGTAAACACACATGTGGCACCTAATATACGTCAGTGATAAATCAATGCAACCTCTAGACTTTAATAGTTTATTCTTTCTGCACACTCAGAGCATATCGCTCATGTTCGTGTGTTTTTTTTTAAGTCGTTGCTATTTTCAGTCCAATCACAGTTGATTTATTTATCATTGAAAGAAGTTACCAGCAAAAGTACAACCAAAACAGCAATTAAAACAATCAATAATTCTAATAAATAACTTACATTTTAAAAGAAAAAAAAGACAAAAAGAAATCAAAACAAAATAGAGGCTTCTATATCTGCCTCTCTCATATATATATATATATTAGGGGTGCAACGATATTCGTATCGATATTGAACCGTTCGATACAGTGCTTTCGGTTCGGTACGCATATGTATCAAACAATACAATTTTTTAAAAAAATTTAAATTTTTTATTTTT
>NW_005187408.1:6629208-6639179 GCF_000239375.1 Pundamilia nyererei
AATTTTGTGTATCGTTGCACCCCTAATATATATATATATAGGAAATATATATGGAAATGTTCCTAATAAAAAGGCTTCTCACCTCAACAGCTACCAGAACTGCCCCTTTATAATACACTACATCAAGTACAACATCAAATATGATGTTCAGGTTTCCTGCGTGATGTTAGTCAAGAGTTGTTTAGCACGTTGGACATGATGCAACCTACTGACATAACCTTTATATATGTTTTTCTTAATACACATATTCTGCTGCACTGCCGACTTTATCAGTCATCAAGGACAAGAAGAGCGTCTTGTCTACAAACACTCACAGCTACTAAACATGCAGCAGTAAAACTGGAAAATAACTGGAAAGAAACAGAGAATGTTCACCTTCACAGTAAAAGCTGTACCTCTGCACCACAGGCAGTATTTTCACAGAGCATTCTCATTCCCAGATTGTCACGTCCCGAGGCGTCTCATAGTAACGTCTCATAGTAAAAGGTACCCCTCCACGTCCCTACGATACGCTCTGGATTGTGGATGGAATCCAATAGAATGACGCTCCAGGCAGTAACACACGCTCCAGCCCTAACCATAACCTTAACCCTAACCTATGTTGTTAGGTTTTGGAATGAGAACATGTTGCATTTTCCAAAAGTACAGCTTCTGCTTTTCAGTCTTTATTTGTGCTTTGTGTCCCTTTTTTTTTACTACTCTCAAAAAGTTTCACTACTGCTCTGAGAGTAGTAGTGCTTGAAAACAACTTGGTGTCTTTCATGAAGCTATAGTGGACTGTGGGAATATTCTAATGACCAAAAATATCCAAAAGAAGGTTTTTGATAAGACATTTTTGTGACCAATTTCAAATTTCAGCTGCTCCCACTGGCTGCAGAACAGTCTCTAAGTCTGTGTCACTTGACCCTAAAGCTTCAAATGGTAGACAATTAACAGCATGTAGGTAATGATCGTATAACTGCAAAACCTGAATATCACACAGTTATCTTACTATTAACATTGCACTATGTACGTATATGTGTATATGTCTGTATGTATCCTATCTCCTTCCAACCTAAGAAAATACAGGAATTATTAACATGCAACAGACCACACAATCAAAACAGTAAACAATCTACATTTGAGCTCTGTGAACTAAAGTGTATTGTTCGTCACAGGGCTATATAGAGTGATTCTGTCCTTAGCAGGCTACCTGTTATACTTAAGGATAACATGCCTTGTTCATTACTTAAAGTCAACTTCTTCCAAATTTTGGAGCATGTTATTCTGCCACCTGTTAGTCTTGTGTAACACTTGATCATCACTTCCACCGGTTCCCAGTTGAGCCCCACTTTAAATTCCAGCACAGACGCAACAGGACCAAAAATGACAACAAAACAAGCCTTTTAAAAGACTTCCAAACATTACACTCACTTTCTCTTGTGATCACACTTGGCTTGGTTGCATTTCAAAGTCTCTTTTCTTCATCCTCCAGCTGTCTTGCCCATTCTTAAATGTAGCCATAGAGCCTCTGCCAGCTGTGAACACAGCGTTATGCTACCAAGCTAGGTAGCATTACCCAGCATGCCATCTGCTAGTGTATTTTGTAAATGTGGAATTGTTAGTGGTTATCTTTCATAAATGATTTCATATCATGAGGTTTCCCATGTTGCAGAATGTTAGTTGTGTGTTATTGTAATCAAAATTAATATAAAACAATTGTTATATTAATTTTGATTAGAATATTAATTAAAACAATGACTAAAAAGAGTAAGCAGTTAATTGAGGTCCTCTCTAATTATGCTCCTCAACAAAGGATTCTGCCAATACATACAAGTCGGCAGACAGCCTGGCCTAAGTACGAGGGATTTTTTTTTAACAAAGCTACAATTGTTAAGTTAGATAACATAACTTATTAGCTTAGTCCTGCTGTTTTATGTGAAAACAGCTTGAAAAACCATAAAGAACCAACTAAATGTCACAGCTTAATATTGTATTGTCTATTCAGCTGAAATTGTCCGTTTTTGCTGATATTGTCCACTTTATTGTACAGATTACAATAGACGACATCATTCTTTGCTGTATGAGAATAACTCAATGATTTGGTGCTCGCCTGCTGATATAAAGCAGAAAATAACGCCTTCATTCTCTCTCTTTTTCTCTCATCACCCACTGTGTGTAGACAGATGCATCTAGGCAAGTCATCTAGCAATAATAAGATGAAGACTTAATATTATTAGGACCTAATAATACACATTTGTGGTCAGAGGTTTGCACAAACTCATCATGGGCATGAATGTCATGGTAATTTTAGGCGTTTAATTATTTCTTTGAACTGTTCTTTTTGCAGGGTGGAATGACTACAGCATACATTTTAATGACTTTAAATTTTCTCTGATCAAAAGTATACATACTGGCATTATACATACAATCACCTAAAGCTTTTAATAAGTGCTACTGAAAATGATACAGTGTCTTACAACTTGACAAGCCCAAGGCCTATTAATTTCTCGTTAGTGATGATGATTGACTTCAACTTTTTCTTTGCCAGCATAAAAAGGATTTGTCTGACAGCACTCATTTAATTGACCAATACAAGAACAGTGGAAAAGTCCAAGGAACTCAAAGATATAAGAAAGAGAATTGTAGATTTACACAAAATGCAAAGGTTGCTTGGAGTGATGTCTCAAACAGTTGTACATGAGTGCAAGTTATTCTAAAGTGTCATCACTGTAACAAGGTCTGGATGAACCTCCAAACTCTTCAACTTCACCTCAAATCAACACCTAGTTAGTAATTATAGCTGATATCAAGTTAACATGAATCTGTTATAACAGCGAGCATATTTGAGTGATCCAAACAAGCCCCAAAGCTGGTTTTCAAATGGATAAGGTTGGCTAATATTAAGCTTGTAGAATGGCATTCCCAACCCTGACCTCAACCATAGTGAAAACTCCAGCCAGGAAGGAAAGGTAGGATGTAGCAAGAAGTGTAGGGTGCTCGTAGGCCACCCTCAGTCATGCATTGTCAGGTGTGGAAACAGCAATAAACTAGCAATAAACACCAAGTGACTCAATGTTTAAATAACCTAATAAAGGCAGCTCTGTAGGGGGGATTTCTGAGTGTATCTAGTGTCGTGGCTGTTTTCTGTTTTACAATATGAAAACTTTTGCTTTCATGTTTTGTTTTGGGGCTTTTTTCATGTTTTTGAAGGCAGACCCATGCACATTTTGAATATTGAGTTATCAATGTTAACGTGTTACTTGGCAAAAAACTGTAGTCTACAAACCAGATGGATGGAGGTGTCAGAAAGATCCAGAATTAGAAAAAAATCCTGACATTGTCTCAGAAGGTCAGTCCAAATGGTAGAAAAATGCAATACTAACATTTTCTTCTGTTATTTTGCTGTTATGTACAAATCATCGCATAACATTTTAAGCCAATGTTTCCAACTCTGTTGGTCTCTAAATAGACAGACTTTATTATTTCCTTGTAAGAGCATACATCAGCAGATATATTCTTGCTAAGAGACAACTGAAAAATAATCAAGAATATTTTCCACAGACATGGCGGTTAATTATCTGGACTTCTGGCAGTGCTGGAGTACCTGTGGAGTGCCATCTAATGCAGCTCTCTTTAGATAATGTTTTTTCCTATTTTACTTCAAAGCTGACGTCATCATTGATGCTATTTACTTAAAGTGTAAACAGTTTCCGGAATTCACTGAACTCGATTTTCGGAGAATCGCTCTTCGTCTAGTTAAAGCAGTGCTGTACTCTCAAACATTTAAAATGAGTAAACCAACCACTAACTGATATTTAAACTGAGCCTCATCACTAAATTTCTTGTTCATCCAGATGCTACTAGGACAAGACTCAGTTTCATCTCCAAACCACATGCAGTGCGTATTCTTGTGCTGTTGCTTGTGTGGTGCGAGTTCTCCCGTGAGACATTAAAAGAAAGAAAGACTATTCTGCTTTTCCTGGATGTTACCTAGAGCTGCACTTTTGAAAGGCTTTTAGTGAAACTCATTTTCCCACCTCCACAACTGCTTCTTCTCAAATTAATGGGCCCCTAAACGTCTATCAGCAGGACACATTTAGCTGTGCTTGACTGTGCCTCAATCACTGCCAAAGCTTTCAAGTATTATAATTTTGCTGCTTTGCATCAGTTAGAAACATTCACTCTGTGCATTAAATGCATTACAATTTCACCCAGAAGCCCAAAAGACTTGCAAAGGAAGAAAAAAGAAAGAAAGAACATTGACTGAGAACAGAGGCACTTACACAAACTTTATGATTAGGTCTTTATCCTATTTCATGCACTTACTTAGGAAGCTTAGATTAGCACTGAGGGATTGATGTCAATCATTACTGCTCCGTGCAGCATCGTTGTTAAATGTGTCACTTCATCACCAGTTATAGCCCCAAAAATTGAGAAATTGTGAAAGAACATAAAGAAGTCCAGGCTTTCTGCTACTGAATAATCCTGTTCATTAAAAGCGTTGTCACAGGTTCTTTGGATTGGCGGCAAGAGCACATTCTTATTAACAACAACAAAATAGGCCATCACAGCACGCACAAACTCCTAGCTTTTAAAATGTGTTTTAACCGGGCAGCTGGTGCCAAACTCTTTTACTCCATGTGAGTTTTACTCTACGGGTCTCAACCGTGCAGTCGTTGCTAATGTTCGAACCTCAGCAATTTAGGTGAGGTGACAGCTGGGTGACAACAAAAACTCAAAGCACGAAAGCGGTTTCAAGTCCAGCTGGTTCTTCAAAAAATATTCAAAGCACAAATGATTTTACCTTCCCTATAAATCTTGATTCAGCTTAGGTCAGACCAAACACGTTTTAGAAATAACCAAAGCAGTCATGGAGCTGTAGACTGAAAATTTAATTCAGGGTGGGCGGCTGGCTGTCATCAGGTCCCACATATGCTTTTTGTATCCTTTTGTTAAGCTGTCGTGTGTGGATGTCACAGATCAGCTCCTGCTTGTTATGCCAGCATCAAGCAAAGAGAGCCCGAATGAACAGTGAAGTGATACAGCTGATCTGGGATTGCACGCACGCATACAGCTGCTTCTTCCTTTTAAACACACAAACACTCGCATACTCATCTGGGATAACACACCTGCAGTATCCTATTTCAGAGGGATACAGGGATAAGGGTGATTAGATCCTCATCTTTACACATATGGAAAGACAAACAGACACAAAGCGCATCAAAAGGTGTCCCGGAAAAGGCTCAGGTGTCTCAGTGTCGCAAAGGCCAAATTAAGCCAGGACTGTTCACTATCGTTGTCTTTTCCCCTTTTCTATCCATCTCTGGCTCGTGCGCTGGCTTTTGACTTGGAGGACAGTGAGCAGGGAACCTCTGCCAGGCTGGGAAAGGATACAAAGCAACAGCCCTCAAACACACAGCCCTTCATCCACTTTTTTAACCAACTGCCATTTAGTCATCCGTCTGCCAAGATTCAGGACTGAAGCAGAGGGGAAAAGTAATTGACCACCAATTAGATTGATTAGACCATATTGAATATGATTGATGGAAAATACTAAAATAAGACACCCAAGGCAGAATCATCCAATCACGATGCCCTGGAGTGGTGCTACCTCTTCATCGTTCCTGGGTGAAGTTAGAAATGTATCAAATAGATGAAGAAGTCAATGTTCATTTGGAGACTGGCCAGTGAAACAGTCCTCCTGGCTGAACTCATATTCAACGTTCATTGCGTTTGACTTTTCACATGCACACACTTTGATATGTGCTCAAGGCTGCATCGAGAAAGCACCCATTTGCTGCCAGCCTGAACAGGTTTATATTGATCTCGAAAAATATGCACACATTCTGGTGATGGCTCGTGCATTCAGAGTGTAAAGTCCTCTTCAGAAATTCAAAGTTTAAGCACCCATGTTAGAGTCTTCACAGCTGAGCTCAAGCTGCAGCCAAGTGCAATTGTGCGGCTGCTTTTGTTTTCTGGTGTTAGCCATTTTATATGTAATTAGCTGTCAGGGATAGTGAAAAGAGGCTAAATCCCATCCTATTTTTTGCCTCCCTGAGTGGCTGTGCTCAAGTCTGACACTGACAATAATTAAAACTCTGGCTCGATGACTCTCATGTGCGGTGCTACATTTGTCTCCACCCGTGTAATGGGTAATATGGCTGGGCATCACCCCCTACATTTCTCTGAGTAATTTGTTCCTCCTGAAGGGTTTGACCGCTCGACAAAGCTGGGCCATGATACTTAGCCATCCTATCACTCTAAAACCTAGTTAAGAAGTATCTGAACTGCAGGCCTTTCAAAGTCAACAGAACACAAGCGCAGAGCCTATGGCTGGTATTAACTATTATAAATGATGGGTTCAACAGTGCTCCAAAATACCTCATCTCTTCCATGTCCTATTTGAGCAGACAAGTTCATTAGAAGGTTTTGTAAACCAATCTGTTGCTTTGTCATTTAAAACAATTTAAACCCCCCTATCTCTTGGCTCCACTGCAATTATGGACTTACTTGCGAGGTCAATGATGTCCCTCCCCTAGTCTACCACGTGGTTTGGTTAGGGTTGCTGTTAAGTGGTTAGGGCTAGAGGACAATGAAAGGGTTACGCTTTGAAACAGCCAGCAGAGAACAAAAGAAAGAATCTGGAAAAATGCACCAAATTAGAGTAGAGACCTTCAGCACTGATGCTTTATTACATAATTTTTTTTAATACAAATATTGATCTGCAAGTGTGGCAAATAGCCTTCTGAGATTTATTCAGCAATTGGAATATCTGCCCTCATTCAGCAGGTGTTAATTTCCCACACTGGCTGTGGCTGATTAGTCTATCTTTTAGCAACAAACTAATCCTAACTAATTTGATTCCATTGCTCACAACATGAATAAAAGTAGATATTTAACTAAAAATGTTCATGGCCTGCAGTTGAGTGCAAATACATGAGATGGTGTTGCTTATGCTAATGAGATATGATGGACTATTGTGAGAGGTTAATATCTGATCCAAAGCATGATTGGGTGGTAAGAGCTATAAAGATTATGCAAGTAGAAAATAAACTGGAAATACGCGGAGTCGGAGAGCTCAGTTTTTGTTTGGGCTCCAATCACGATCGAGTGGACATGCGTATGACAACAAAAGAATTTCTATCCTTTTTCTATCCTTTTATCTTAATTATTTCCCCACCATGGCTCAATATGGAGATATGTGCAAAAATCTTGAACCACTCCTTATGTCTATTTTGCTAAGAAAATAAAAAATGGGTGCAGCACTGTATTGAAAAAAGGCAACCATAAGGAACACATATAAGGAATATAAGATATATAAGGTGTAGAATGACCACTCGGTAGCTTTCTTATGATGCTGCTTTATTGAACGTGTATCCAGCATGGGTTATAACAGCACAACAACGGGTGTGCCAGCTAAGAGAAGAACTGCACATAGACAGCCCTGCCGCAAAGCATGTCATGGTGGCGTAAAGCCGCAACGTCCACCCGCTCGACACAGGCAACCCAGTATATGACATAAGGTATAATACCTAATTATATACTGTGTGTAACAGAAAAGCAGTACAATTCTAACAAGCCTGAAAGTCAGTATTGGTACAACCACCTTTATTCTTCAACACAGTCTGAATTCTCTTAGACACGCTTTCGTGTAATTTCTTAGGTAGTCTTCAGGAAAAGTTCTTGAAGGACATTCAAAGTTCTTCTTTGGACATTAGCTGCCTTTTGTGTCGTTCTGTGTCAAGATCATCCAATACTGCTTCAATAATGTTGAGGTTCCCACTCTGGGGAGGCCAGTCCACGATTTAAAGCAGCGGTTCCCAAACTTTTTTTTGCCAGGCCCCCCTTTGTTTTACATGAAAAATGTTCGCCCCGCCCCCCCAAAAAAAACACATCCTTTAACCACACACACCCATATTTTGCTCCATTGCGGTTTATTTCACACCTCAAACATTTAGTAAGCAATTAACTAAATACAAGTAATCTGCAATAAATTACAGGTAGTAAGAAAATAAACTACTAACTCTTTTACGCTACGTCCACACCTACACGGGTATTTTTGAAAACGCAGCTGTTTCTATGTGTTTGGACCTTTCGTCCGCACGTAAACAGCGTTTCGAATCACCGAAAACTGAGATTTTTTAAAACTCCTTTTTTGCGTTTACGTGTGGACGAGGAATACAGAGTTGGTCACGCAACGTCAAAGGTATGTGCCTTTTTTTCACGCCACGATGTGCACCACGTTATTGTTTACATGAGATGAATTGCAGAATGGCAGATTAACAGTATTTTGTCTCTATCTGCAGGTTTACACATACACACACGCAGTTAATGTCCCTCTATTTACAAAGGCAGAGGCATCACGGTGTGATTATTTTACATGTAGTTGTTTTTTTCCTGTGTAATAATATTCAACATTGCTATCAATACATTTTTCAAAAAATGCCTCTCTGTGCAAAATGGGTTTAAAAACATAAACAACTGTGGGATACTGTTTGTCTGTGGTTTAGACAGGGGGAACAAATCGTGGCAGGATCAGCCTGATGTTATTTGTATCCCGCTGTAACTTTACTGTATAAATAGCTAACGTCTCCAAAATGTCAGGAGTAGTTAGTTATTATAACAAGTGTTTGTGAACTAAAAATCAAGAATGTGGGATACTGTTTGTCCGTGATTTGAAGAACCCAGCCCGTGCTCCTGACGAAGGGAAAACCAATTATACAGGAGAGACCTACCTCGGCACTTGTGCAGTTGAAGCCAAGGGGAAGATATGCTTCACCATATTTTCTAGTCTTTGGCTCAGAATTAAGTTGGTTTGGAAACATATTCAGCTATGCTTCATCTCCTGCTTTGCATTTGTGTGGGCGCCCCGTCAAAAACCTGTCCATTATGCTACCAGTGTCCAAGCGTTTGTTTTTTTTTTGTTTGTTTGTTTGTTTTTTCCTTTTCATACCCCCACCCCCCGTGCGCGCAATGGCTCTGCGCCCCCCCTAGGAAGGTCTTTGGGAAGGTCTGATTCAAAGTGTTCCAGTATGTGTTTTTCTATCCAGGCAGGACTACCAAATATCACAGCAAAGCTTGTAGTAGACATGCCGGTCATCATGTGTATGTCACACTTTGCCTCTCCAAAGCATGAAATGGACATGCATGCAGAAGTTGCAGTAGCAGCAGGGGGAGATTATATACTTAAAGCAAAGAAGCTTCTAGTGACTAAAGGTGTGAAGTACATTGCAGGGTCCTTCTGTGCCCGTAACAGTTAAGCTAGGTGGCTAATATGCATTTACATGTAAGCAGTGTTGGGCAAGTTACTTTGAGTAAAGTAATTAATTATACTTACTAGTTACTTCTTCAAAAAAGTAACTGAGTTAGTAACTGAGTTACAAGATTCTAAAAGTAATCAATTACTTGAACTATTGCATTACTTTTAAAAAAAATGTTTAACCATGGTGTCCAGGTTATAATTGGCCATTTTTAGCTACTTTTGAGTTTCCCTCTACATTTCACTTTTAATAACTATTTACTTTGCCTTGTTTGGTATCATCCTTTTCAGCACAACCTCACATGTCTGAATTTACAGTTATGTTTTCATTTTGACATACTGTATTAACACAATTGATCTAAAGTCAGACACAAAACATAAAATCAGAGTAGAAAAAGTTATATTTTTTTACTGTAACAACCACAAACATGTTTTTTGAATCATATTTCATAACTTTAAATGCAAATATAAATTGTCAATTTTAAAATCATATGCACAGCTTTTGCAGCCGTTTACCTTTTACCCCTTTTTTAATGACCATTTCAAACTATTTACATAACAATCAGCTGTTCTGCATTCAATAAGATGGCGCACAAATTATTTGTGCCACTCCAAATATTTCTGTCCACTATAAAGGAGAACATCACAGCCTGATACCTGCAGGTCTGACAGCAGCAACTCCTTTTTCTACCTGGAGACAGCAGTCGCCTCATTGTTCTGACACACAACA
>NW_005187408.1:6639946-6641835 GCF_000239375.1 Pundamilia nyererei
CAGATAAGAAACTCTTTTTTTATAATTTTGGGTCATTTATTGGATCAAAAACAACTTACTAATAAGAAGCTACGTTGTACACTGGCTCTTGAATTCGAAATTAAATCATTACCGCGCTGAAATCTCACATATGTCACATTTTCGGGCAGAAACTGTGATTAGCATTTAACTGGAGGTACCTATAAAAAATAATGAATGAACATAACATTCAGATCTGAAATGAATTTTCTCTCCAGCCATGGCATGAATCCAATTAGAGCATACAGAATTATGCATCTGGGAAGAGACAGCTGTTATTGTAATCATTATCTTTACCACTGTCATCAACACGTCATCATTACGCTCATCATTATCTCCATCATCATGTGCATAAGAAGGAAAGGAATTAAAACCCATGTGCTTACCCCCACATAAAGAGCCCCTTTTTAGAATATCAGACTAATGCGACGCCGCGCATCACGTGGTAAATTTCTATCAATTAATCTGATTAGCGCTATCTTCCAGTCAAGGTAACCTTTACAACAAAGAACATGTTTGACCGGGACATTGTTTATTTGGAAGTGACAGGTACTGATGTTGCAACCAGGCTAAAATGAAACACTGGTAACGCCTTTTCCTCACTTGCGAAGCAAAAGCATATTATGTAAATTTAACCACCGCTGTTTGCATATGCGAGTGCATTTGTGATGAACATCAGCGGTTTAGCAAGGTAAGGAGCGAACCAGTCAAAGTAAATGGAAAACACTACATAATTGCTGTATAATTTTACTGCTACACACACTTTTAAGTCAAAAGTGTGCATGTTTTGTCCTCGTCCAAGAATGGTTTCTTTTCTTGACCTTTTCAATAATGCAATCCCATCTCCGACTGATAAGAGACACGCCTGCTGCATTTAGGCAAAATTAACGCCCGAGACCGACAATCAAGCATGTCACAGTGTTTAGAAAAACTGTATTGGTTGGCAGCAATTCTCCAGACAGGTGCAGCAGGCATCTCTTTTTAATTTGCTACATGCTCAGTATTCAGCGGCATGGATCAAAGGGACACTTAATTTTCCTCCCCTCTCCCCATTATGTGCACTGAGGAATGAGGCAGACCCTCGCGGGAGCAGATTTGATTACGGTTTATCATTACTGTCACTCTCCATGGTGACAGAGGGGCTGATCCCAGGCCTCCAAGACGCGACCAAACAGATTAGTAAAAGGACCCTTATTTTCTGCTTTAATTTTATGCATCACCTAGACTCTGAAGTCTTGTTAAATTTTAATTGTTAAGCGATTGTAAAGCCTATTTCTGAGCAGCTACAGTTGCATTTTCATACCCTGCATGGATGCAAATACATAGAAACTGCATCAAACATTAGAATGGACACTTAAAATGAATGAAAATGATTTTAAGTAAAAACAGAGGCAAAGCATGCTTATAACCAAAATACTGTGAACAGCTGCAGATGTTGAGCTATGCTGATGCCTTGGCTGTTCGATGCAGGGCCAAACTGTGGGCCTAATTATCTCCCATCCGAGTTCACCGTTTTCTCTGCATCTCGTCCTTTCTGCTACATTCCCATCTCTTACTTTAACATCCGCCCCAACTCCCGCACAATTGTAAATATTTCCTAAATACACACTAGAATAGTATTCATTTCCAATTAGAGATACTATACTTTCATCCCTCAAGTGAAACTGGTAGATTTTTATCCGATTTGCTTCCCCCTCTAACTTTTTTTTCCCTCCCTCTCTTCGTGTGATATTTTCCTGTGTCTACATTAGCATAAGTGCAGCAGTGATCTGCTTCAGGTTGACGGTTTTTAATAGGGCGGCATTTCCATTTCACAGAGGACACATGTGGTGGTGGGATGTCGAGGAGGGCCCGTGAGGCGGGGTGGTGGG
>NW_005187408.1:6641932-6671596 GCF_000239375.1 Pundamilia nyererei
GCTTAATAATGCAGCAGGGATAGGGAAGGAGCAGTCATTTTCAGCCCTAAATGGCAGACGTCGGTAGCATGCCCCTGGATGCGGCAGAGCCTAATTATAAGAGAAAGTCTCCTCTCCAGTCCATGGTCATATGAACGCCAAATCGGAACCACAGGAGACTCTACAACGCCTCTAGGGTGCTCTCGAAGGCCTCCGGGGAGCACAGGTGACACAGAGTCGCAGAGCCTGAGGGGACAGTGGCACAGACCCTCGTGGCAGGGACTTGTCATGGATGTCAGGAGGACTTGACCCAGTTGCTGGGTTGAGTGCTGGCAGCTGTCTCGTCAGCAAAGCATCTGTCAGTCTTGGCTTGCAAACTCACGGTGCAACAAAAAGCACAGGAAACAGTGTACAATTTGAGGACAAAAGGCACACATTAACCTGAGTTTTGCAGGCAGCATGTGAGCATTTGCTACATGTGCCTGTGCAGATAAGAATAGCACTCCAAATGGCTTTATAAACGCAGACTAATATTGTGTCACCAATGGACTGTGCAGTTTAAATCTCTGTGAAGAAGCAATCTCCACATCACAGACACAACACTCCATTTTTTTATTTTTTTTACTGAAATCTCCTTACACTCTAAGCTTTTCACACTTTCGTATGTTTGAAAATGCTTCTGAAACAAATCGATTTTGACAACAGTCCTGCCATCTCCGAGAGTTAAACAAAGGTCAGCTTGTCAAGAGGAGACATTTCAGATGGCTGATGCTATTTGGCACACTCTGATTAACTAATCAGGCCGGCTCTATATATATATATATTATGCAATTAATAAAAAAAAGTAAAGGTCACAGAGAAAGCATATTTGATCTTATAAATCTTATTTAAGCTTATCTTAGCTTCAATTTTTCACATTAATACCATAATCCGGTGGGGCTTCTATGAAGAATGGTGGAGGAAAGAAAGGCTGCACTATCTTTGTCAAAGGCGGTGTAATGTGTGTTAAATACTTGTTTGAATACAATTAACATATAGAAATATACCAGATATGATGGCATTACATTGCTAAACTCGATCTGAAATATGCAACCCCGCTGTTTTTGACTCTGATGACGAACAGTGATAAATAAACAATTATTGAAGTGGGAACAATAACTACACAAAACCAGGTATTTCATAGTTTCTGATGGTGTCAGGTGTTGAAGCCGAAGCAGCGGTCAGGTGGTAGAGGTTATCTCCAGGGGTCGAAGTCGGCTTTATCAAGTAGCTGAGTCGTGGTGTTATAGTGTAATGGTGCATTCGGGGGAAATGGCTCACTTACGACAAAGTCATGTAGTAATTTGAAATGTGACTTCCAGCAGATTTTTTCTGTGTGTGGAAAGGCTGTGATTAGCTGACCTGTGCTGCTGGTTCTGATGTGGGTGGATTTATCCAAATATATGCTACATTAAACTCAACATTCCTCTGAGATTTTGCTCTATATTGACATGATAGCGTCACACAGTTGCTGCAGATTTGCCAGCTGCACATCCATGATGTGAATCTCCCGTTCAACCACATCTCAGAGGTTCTTTGTTGAATTGAGTACAGCGAACTCATTGCTTTGTTCAAGAAACAGCTTTGAGATTATTTCAGTTTTGTGACATGGCCCATTATCCTGCTGGAAGCAGCCAGCAGAAGAAGGGTACAATGTGGCCAGCAACAATACTCAGGTAAGCTGTGTTGTTTAAAGGATGCTTTAAGAAGAGTGTCAAGAAAATATCCACCACACCATAACACCACCAGTACCCTGAACCACTGATTCATGGCAAGATGGAGCCATGATTTCATGTTATTTATGCCAAACTTTGACCCTACCATGTTAATTTTGCAGCAGAAATCAAGACTCATCAGACCAGGAAACGTTATTCCAATGTTCAGTTTCCTGTTCTTAGGTGAAAGCAGTGACACGCAGTGTGGTCTTCTGCTGCTGTAGCCCATCTGCTTCAAGGTTCAATATATTGTCTGTTGAAAGATGCTCTTCTAATCACCTTGATTGTATACAAGGCTTTTACCTTCCTACCGGCTCCATCAAAACCCTGTTCTAGATTAGGCCAACCTACTTGATCCCCTTCACACACTACTGGCAATGGCTATAATTTTAGTCTAATAATAAAATGCTTCATACTATGCTCTTTATCCATATGCTTACTGTGTAATTTATTTACAAAGAGTTCTTGCTATGTAAGTCACTATTAATTACTTTCATAATCTCTTGTCCATCTTTGTTTGTTTGCGCCATGCTGGGCATTCACTGCCTGCAGATACTGCTGCTAGAAAGAGAGAAGCTGGTCTCAGCATGACATTACATATTAATATGAGCCGTAATTCTATATACAAAAAAGATTTGTTTTGGTTTGCTCATAGCAGTTTATATGAGCCAAAGAGTATAACATACAGGAAGTAGATTAAAGCAGTCGATTAAAAAAATAATGTGTTGAACAAGTAATTTGATACAGGACTCTTTGTGTTCTTACTTGTGAAGGTACTTACAGTAACACGCATGCTGTCAACTCAATAAATAGATTATCTTTTACTTGAAGTGTGTTAACTCGCCACATGGCTCTGCCTGTGTTTGTGTGTGTCAGACAGAGAGGAGAGGCTGCAGCTCAAGACACAGAAACAAAAGACAAACAGAGAACATTCAGCCAAGTCCTAGAATGTTAGGAGAGTCTCTACAATTATCTGATGTAGGTCTGATCAGTCAAGTCACAATCATGGCGCATGTAAATAAAATGTTTTGTCCTACTGGGAGGTTTAGACCCAGACCCAGAACATGCAGGAGAGATTAAGTCTCTCAGCTGTACGGGAATGCTTCAGTGTCACCCCAGACGAGCCAAAGGAAGTGGAGAGAAGTGGGGAGAGGAAGGTCTTGCCAGAAAGGACATGTTAGATCACACTTTTGAGATTACATACTGTATAAAGTGTGCTCTGTTTCATGACAAGATGCCACACACACACACACACAAATCTGGCCTAATTTACTAGTCATTAATTAGTCTAAAACAAAACCAAAAAAAACTCAGAAAACAGTCAAAATTCAGCATAAACTCATGGAAGCAATAACATTTTGTAATTATTTGTACGGTACAAATATTGTGAATTTACAAGCCAAGTGAAACACTTAATCACAGGCTTGAATGAACAAATCGCACTTTATACGTAGGTGAAATGTGTGGCCCTTTGTATAGCATTGCACACATTCAGTCAATCAGTAATTTGCAGCATGTGGCTAATTTTAGCACCTTACTAACACCAACAGCCTTCTTTCCTTGCAGGCTAGCATCCAGTGAGGTTACACTTTGCTCCAGTCGAGTGGTTACACACCAGTTTACTCTGACACAGCCGACACAAAACCGTCCACTTTAAAGATCAAAGTACTGCAGGATTGTGCGGTTAGCTCAGCTGGCATTCTTTTTTATTTCCCATTTTGCATGTTTACAAAGTCCCCATCACACACAGTGATAGAGAAGCACTCCCATCTGTCAGGACGGCAGCCCCAGCTAGTGTCGGGTGGCATGATAACATGTCAGACATTACATAATTACAACATGGAAAATTAGTTTAGCCAACTGGTATGGTGGGTGCCGACTTGCAAGGGCTTAAATCTTTTAGTCGACTACTCTAGGCTTTGGAAGCATTTGTGCTTGTGACTTGAATTTAAAACAAAACTTGTGTGTCTAAACACACGTGCCCTCACACCATGCATCTTAATGATGACCCTCCCTCCCCCCAGTGGGTCCTGCAGGGTTTATGAAGTTAAATCTAAGGAAACCCAGTGGTGAAAGTCCACTAGCAAAAAGATTTACATGCAGAAATCCCCACTCCTATTCATTTGCACAGGGCCTCGTGGAGTTGTATTGCAAAGGCTTGTGGGAAAATAAGCAAAGCAGATGCAAGTCGGTGCAAGCAAAGTAGCAACAGGGACATGCCGAAAAAAAGAGCTCATGTTGTCTATGGAAATTTAGGCAGTCTGAGAGAGCTGTTGACTAATGAACTGCCAGGTGCCTTTTTGCTCATGAAAACGTCCCTAACTTCCACCTTTCTTTGCACATAGTCTGCCATCAAATAAAACCCCAAAAGGAAAAATAATTCTTGCAGGCCTGAGCTTTTTAAGCAGCTTCTTCCATCAGAATGGAAAGAGGCACGTGAAACTGGGGGAGTTGGTGAACAATGTAGCAGCTGAAATTTAGAAATGGGATTCTCCCCCTGCCGTTGCAACATCTTAAGTTTTGAGTGCATCAATGTCAAGTGGAGGGAGCATCACGAGTGGACATGTGGACATGAGACTTGGCTCATACTGACCACATGGCCTGGGTTGCAGACTTGCCTTATGTGCGCTTTGGCATTCTCACACCACTCAGCTCACATGTGGGTTGAGAAAAGAATCTCCGCTAAGAAGTGTTATCAGAAATTTCTGCTTTTTGCACCTCTTCAGCAAGACAAAAAATAATCCCTTCGGAATCAATGAATACTTCCAGTTTCTCTTTGTTTGGCCAAGCCTGGACAAGCTGGCACGGCCAACATTGTTGAGTCGAATATATCAGGTGGCACTGTGCCTCGCGCAGGATTCCAGGTCTTCTCATCATTTTTAGCAGACTTAAGAGAGCCATGCAAAGGCAGCGTTTGCATCGATAGAGTAAAAGGTGCTGTAGAACTATACTGCATGTTGAAATTATAATTGCAGCTTTGTATTGGTATGTAATAAAGTGAAACTTGCTCTGACAGACACAAGCCTCACTCTAAATCTTTCACTGTTTTGTGTTTTTCATTTACATAACTACAAACAAAAAGGGTGAGACAGGGCTGAGGCAAAAACAGCTGAAGTGAGGTGAGGTCAAGGCAGCAGCCAGACAAGGTACCGGCTGTTGTGAATGCCTGATTTAAACATAATAAACCTAGATTATAACTATGACTATATACATAAATTTACATTTTAACTTGATTATCAGAATGTCCTTTCATTGGAATATCAGACTAAAGGACATTGTGCGCAATGCAGAATTTTTAAAAAGAGAGAGCAATGAAATATTTTATAATAAAATATGCAACACATTTAACTGCCAATGAACTGCATTGTGTCTAACAGACTTTGCTTCTATTAATCAGCCACAAAGCACAAAACTGTGATGTAAATGTGATTTTTGGTTGGTTAGTTCAGCTTCAAAATGCAAAATAATTTACACTCACCAGCAACTTTATTAGGTATTCAACTATTCATCTAATCAGCCAATCACAAAGTGTCAACTCAATGCACTTAGACATAGACGTAGTCATGACGACTAACCAAAGCATCACAATGGAGACAAAGGGTTATTTAAGTGACTTTAAATGTGGTGTGGTTGTTGGTGCCACACAGGCCGGTCTGAGAATCTTAGAAACTGCTGAGGTGCTGGGAGTTTTCCATAAAACCATATGTAGGGTTTACAGAGAATAGTCCAAAAAATATCCTGTGAGCAACAGTTCTGTGGGAGAAAATGTCTTGTTGATGTCAGAGGTCAGAGGAGAAATTAGAGTAATTAATAACGTAATTAACCGCTTGTTACAGCCAAGGTTTGCAGAAGAGCATCTCTGAAAGCGTAACTTGTTAAACCTTAAGGCAACAGCAGCAGAAGACCATAACGGGTCCCACTCGATTTCTATTGCGACATTTGGATACGGTAGTAAAAATGAATCACCTGATCTGAATCCAGTAGAGCACCTTTGGGATGTGGTGGAATGACAGACTCACACCGTTTGATTGTGTAGTAGACAAATTTGCACCAACTGTGTGACGCTATCATGTCAATATGGACCAAAATCTCCACTGAATATTTCCAGTACCACAGAGTAACTAGTCTGTGGTGAATGTATGTATTGAATGAAAGCAAATATAAAGTCCAGTATGACAAAGAATATCAAGCAATCAAAAGCTGTAACCCAGTAATAAACAGGCTCAGAGGGAATCACAAAGAGATAGGAAACCTTGACGTGACCATAGTACAAAAGTGTCTCAAGTGTAAGGACAAGAGAGCTACTTTCACAAGAATTTGTCATTATGGTTTTAAATGTCTGCAATGAATGTTAATACAAAATTTTTTTTAAAAGGCTTCAAGGCAATTAAAGTAGTCCTTGGAGAAAAAAATGTACAGTTAATATATCTCAAAAAGTATGTTTTTATTACTTTATGAAACCCATACAGTTAAACGTGGCTGCAAATCACTTGTGGTGATATTATTAAAAATAAATAAATCATAAAAATTACTTTTAACAATCTAATTATGGTTAAATATTCAGTGAGATTATGTGGCTGGAAATTATTCTTATAGTTTTTTTGGAAAAATTTGTGCAAATTCCATCTCAATTCCAGTGAAATAAACAATCAAAAAGTCATGAAAATAATTACACGAGAGTCGTGAAATTTTAGCTTTAAATCATGAGCTTTATGATTTTGCAAAAGCCTGTAAAATTAATGTTTTTTTCAAGAAAATCTATGCCATGCTGTGAGTTAATGTGGATACTGCTCTGTTATTCTTTCATCTATCATCATGCTCAAAATATCCCTAATTTTTTTAACTGGTACACTGGCTGGCCAATCATCAGTCATTCAGTGTTGGCCTACAGATGTAGCGATACTGATGCACTGGTTATGGCTCAGGAGGTAAATAGTGAACCCTAAATTGCCCCTAATGCCTCCATCAGAGTGAGTGCGTGAAAATTGGAAAGCACTTATAGGAATTGACTGAAGCTCTAAAAATGTGTGTGTGTGAATGGATGAATGCGGATTCTAGTAAAAAGCACTTTGAGTGTTCAGTGAGAGTAGGAAAGTGTTATAAAAGTACCAGCCCATTTACCATTTATACACCTATATGTTTTATTGTTTGTTTTCAACAGAACAAAGAAGCTGTGTATTTTAGATACAGTAACTTTATAGTTTGCAATATAGCATGAATAATTTATGCTCTTTGGCTAGGCAGAGAAAAAAAACGCAAAGGCTGTTGACACACATGTGTGCCAACATCCTCCACAAAGCCAACATGGCTGTGCTTCACATGGATGGCGCTAGTTAAAATGCTAGCTGAAACGTTGGCTTGAACAGGACAGAGAATGAGATCGCAGGTCACCACAAAGAGGAGGAAGTGACAAAAAAAGATCTTGCAAAGCAGTTTTTAGTATTGTATGACTTCTATCTTCTATACATGTGCAGGAGCATAAGCTAAAGAGCCAAAACAGTGCAAACACACATAAGAGTAACCCACATTACCAGCTGTTCCATATTTTTGACACCATCCACATAACATTACTGTTACAACATGAAGGCGTAGCTCTGGAAAACACATCATAGCACCAAAGGACTACCAATGCATTCCTTACAGGGACCTTGAAATTGTGTATTCACAGTAAGCTGCAAAATAGTTTGTGTTATATTGCTGAAAAGTCAGCATACGATGATCCTTATATGCTTTATGGCATTGCCATATTGTATGTATATGTATGTGTGTTTAGGAATGAGTGAAGAAAATCGGTATATGAGAATTTTCTACTCTCTAAAAATCAGTATTTGATTTACTCCCCAAAAATTATTGGGCTCCAGTTCAAACAACCAAGCTCTATAATTTAGATTAAGCACAGAGAAATAAACAATTTTGAAAAAACCACTGTCAACACTGTAAAACCTGCAAAAACTTTTTGTGAGCAGGCAAGTAAGCCAGATGAGGTGAAATTGCTTCAGAATGTGTTTTATGATGCATCTGCTATTTCTTTGCAATAAAATGTTAAACAGAGTTTAATTAATTCCAAAGCCACAAGCACTTAGATCTACTGATGGCAACTGCAAACTATAAACAATGTCGCACTGAATTTCCTGATAAACTTCAATTATAATATCTCATCCAAATCTGATGGATCAAAATCTGATGGTACTTTCCTGCATTCATAATTCCATCAGTTTTGATGGAACTGTGAATTTTGACCATACATATTTATGATCATTTGAACCAAATCTTTCTTTTTAAGTTTTGGATTTATTAGTTTTTTAAATTACATCCTCGTAAAATATATATAAGACATAAGGTTTGGTTCAAAGCCCTACGACAGACTGGAGACCTGTCCAGGGTGTACCCCGCCTCTCACCCTAAGATAGCTGGGATAGGTTCCAACCCCCTGCGACCTTGAAAAGGATAAGCAGAAGCAAATGAATGGATGGATGGATGGATGGATGGATGGATGGGTTGGTTCAAAACCATTGCACACTACTGTACAATATAACCTACTACATAGTGGGGCTTTTCACAGATGGCCTTGTAGCTTATGTTCCTACAGGTAGAATTAACAGGTACAGTTTACTTTTTTTCTTTTTTCTTCTTTTGTCTTATCTTTACTTGGCACAACAGGAAAAGCATGGTGTCTGCAGTGAAGCAGGGCTAAGATGGTGAAACCACAGCGGCCGTCACATCACAGTTAGCTCATCAAAATAATATGCTACAGTGAAAATGCAGGCCTGAGGGTGACTGTCCAGAAGAAAAGGAAAAACAGATCTGTATTTTTTCCTTCATGTCACAGCTATATGACATGGCAGCCCACACAATGTAATGGAAATTAAAATAGGCACTTAGTGTTTGAAGGTCTTCTCATAAGTCCATTCCAGTCCTCCTCAACAGTCATTCCCTCTATGGTGTTGTTTTCCTCAGTTTGAAAGCTGCAAGGTCTCTATCAGATTGTGGTTAAGTGTTGTGAACTTTTCTAGACTTTTACATCAATTGTAGGATTTAAAAGGTCTGTTCAGCTCACTTGGAAAGCGAATGGCGGTAGGCATCTTTACAACCTGTATCAGTGGACAGGTCTATCTTTTTAACAGTTATTCAGATATAAATGAAGTAACCAAACTACAGCAAGGATTTGCAGAAAAATCCCTTTGCAAGGAAAAACACACTGTGAAGGCCAACCGAAGATGGCACAGAAATTCTCTTTGGCTTGTGGCTATGAAGGTGCACTGAGCTCTTTGCTGCACCCTTCTTACTGAAAGCTGCAGTCAGCAGTCACTTAATTTATATGTTGTACTTTTTTGTTTTTTTACAATCAATAACAATCATTATTTAAATAACAATCGCTATTTAAATAAAGGAAGATCAGAAATGATGATGATGAATAAATGAATGACTTTGTACATGTTTTAAATAAAACATCAGCAGTACAGATTAAAAACTGGAGCATACTTTACATTACCAGGTTTCGCCTTCAGAACTTCTTTAATATTTTGCGGCATAGATGTAAACAATTGGGTTCATATTAGCATGAAAGCATCACTCAGTTATTACAGATTTGTCAGGTGCACATCCATGATGTGAATCTCTCATTTCGCCACATCCCAAAAATGCTCTACTGGATTGATATTTGGTGATTGTGACCATTTAAGTATAGTGAATTTACTGTCATGTTCGAGAAGCAATATATGATGATTTAAACTGTGAGGCTTGACCCATCTGCTTCAAAGTTCAATACATTGCGCTTTCATAGATGCTCTTGTGGATACTTGTAGCTTCCCATCAGTTTGGCCTGTCTCCTCTGACCTCTGCCATCAACAAGACATTTTCACCCAGAGACCTGCGGCTCACTAGATATTTTCTCTTTTTCAGACCTTTCTCTGTCAGCACTAGAGACGGTTGTTTGGGAAAATCCCACTAGATCAGTAGCTTTTACTCTGTACTCTGATGTCTGCCATCACCAACCATGTCATGTTAAAAGTCACTTAAGTCACGTCTCTTCCCCATTTTGATGCTCAGTTTGAACTTCAGCAAGTTATCGTCACCATATCTTGTAATATCAATACTGACTCATTAGATATTTGAATTAATAAACAGTTGAACAGGTGTAGCTAATAAAATGGTCAGTGAGTGCATGCTAATAAAAAATGACTAGAAGAGCATCACTGAAAAATAAATAATTGTAAATTAAATCCACTGCAACTGAAATGAATCCATGATGCTGCAATAATGTAGCACTACTGGGCTAAAACAAAAAAAAAGCACTATGTATTATATATTTGGTAAATAAGATGGAAGTTGAAATACGAGACACATACCCAAGAGCCAGAATATGCAAAGCAACATAGAATAACACAGTGCTCTGTAAACTGGGAGCAAAATGAGACCCAGCATACAATATTATCTGTACCCTGCAACTGGAGCATTTGCATGGATTCTTTAACTAAAATGCTGGTGCATTTTCCCTGTGTGTTTTACAATGTCTCCTCTTGATGCTCCCGCAAGTACATTTATTATTCATAAGAGAAATGATTATTAAGCACAAAGAGACCTCTATTGTGTACTTACAATGCATGCCCGTGCTTTAATAAACAGGTTAACATTGGGGGGGATTCAGCTATTGTTAAAGTGTTTGTGCAGAAAGTATATCCTTAAGAAAGAACTTATTTAAGCTGTCTGAGGGTTGTAACTCTCAAGGTTTAGTTGCCATAAATCACTGTACTTTGCAACAGCCTATAAATTCATATGATGATAACCCAGATCTAAGTAGGTAGTTGGCAGTATTTTGCTCCATCTCAGCTGCCACTGCTAGCCTGGCAGTGTAGAGCAGATGGCGCTTTATGTATTTATAATTGTCCAAACATTGTAAGAACCTCTCAGTATTTGGATCTGTGCACACTAATTAGCTTGATGGATATAAATAAAGTGCTTGAAATTTAGTACACTGCTGAAAAAAGGGGGAAAAAACTGCAAGTCTCTGTGTTTGTCAGCCTAGAAATAATGTATGGACTCAGCCTGTAGATGTGTGTTTCGCGTCAGTGTGAGTAAGGTCCTATCTGTTTCTAAGTGGCACCTACCAGCATCCATTATCCCACTATTCAACAGGGTGTCACGAGGTTGACTCAGTGGTACTGCTGAAAATCATCAAAATATCTATAACCTTTCCCCGGCAAACTAGCAAAATGAATATGCTTGATAAAATAAAACCACCAAAAGGTTTAGGTTTTCTATTTTGCTTTAACTGTAGTGAAGACTGCAGCTGTTAAAAATAGTCCATCTTGAGCAACCATCCAAACAACCAGCGTCTTAACAATATGCTGTTTTTCCTGGAAGCATAAAGACGCTAAAAAATTAATCAGTTTAAAAAAAAAAAAAAAAAGCAAACCTTGATGATCGTTATTACTGCAAATTATGAATCTGAGACCGGATCCGTGTATCTACAGCTAATGATGCACGCCAGCATTTTCTGGATTTCTCCTTGTAGACAAGTAATTATACAAAAATCTGTCATGCTTTTCTGCATTGCTCATGAGGTGGCTGATTTTCAGAAAGCTGTTCAGAGAGGGACACCTATCAGGTTCCCTGGAAAGCCTGGGGATTGACATTGCTCGCTAAGAAGCATAAACACAGCATAAATTAGTAATTTGAGAACGACAGTAACATATAATACCAGCCGCCGCAAGGTAAGAGGGACATATCAGAAATAAAACAGATCAATCCCTCCAGTCTGACACGTCTGAGGGAGGATATTTTCCTGAGTAATGGTAGTGTAGCATTAACGCTCATCAAATGAATATCTGCAGTGGACTTAAAACGCTCCAGCTGTGCCCTGACATTGACAGTGTGCTACTGCAAACTCCTTGAAAGTGGATAAAGGGCATGTACACAAATACAGTGACAAAGAGATGTTGTATATACGATTTATGTCCATAGACTCTCAGCAACACTTGGCAGTAAAACATAATACAACATAAATGTGTCCTGTGAAGAGATAAGCAAGAGGAAGAACAAGGTCTTTCCTTCAAAACCTACATATTGCAATTTCCCTATCACATGGCGTGGGATGTTTTTGGTTACTTAATAAAAGATTAAGAGTCATTGCTGGTTGCCTGGCAACCTTAAGTATCATAAAACCTCTGAAGGTCCCTGCTTCACCGCCATTCACCAAGAACTAGTTAAAGCAAATAACTCCTCATAAAACCAGAATGATTTCTTTTGCATTTACTTGTGTGCGGATGACTAATGTGTCAGTTAGTGAGTTTTATTCAGAGCCAGAGCTCAAGGCTCATACAGATGTGAGAGAGGGTTATATTTTCTTATGTAACTCTAAGCAAATACAGTGGGCTTATATCTCAAAATGTTGGTCTATTCACTGAAGTTATGGTAAGTAACTCAGGCATAAAATAAACAGTGCAGCACTGATGATATATGGAAAGGTTTTTAAAATAAGACATTTGCTAAATTTAAATTTATTATTTATGTAAACATTTTGCTGTCCCTAACGGCTAAAGGTTGTGGATAACGGCAATCTTGGATTGGCATGAGATCATAGACTGTAAATAAGGTCATACACACTGGGCATGGTGCCTTGTACCATAATCAAATGTCCCCTCTAATCCCTGGCCTGTGCTCACACTCTTCTTAAAGGGGCAATTATACTCTGTTGTGAACACAGACACAGACAGATGGGGACACCACGGCCGGTAGTCATTCCTGTTACACTCCTTTGAAGTCATCCTAAAGTGCGCATGGATAGCAATATATTACATGTCTCTGTGGACAGATGCAAAAACTATAAAACCCGTGTAATAATCCAGGCTCGATTGCGAATCGGTTTATAGCTAGTTTTTATATTTTTACACTTTACAGTTTTAGACACGGACATAGGCAGCTAGATAGCTGGACACTGGAAAGTAGAAGCAGTCCATCAACTCACTTTGTGATGACCAAATTTATGTCACTCCAGGTCTTCATAATTATAATCAAGCTCTAAAGGACAGTTGTAGATTTGAGATCTGAAATTGGAGCCCAACAGTCTTACATTTCGAACTACCAACTCTTGAGCGATCGTGGCTCAAGAGTTGGTAGTTCATCTTGTAATCGGAAGGTTGCCAGTTCAAGCCCTGGCTCGGACAGTCTCGGTCGTTGTGTCCTTGGGCAAGACACTTCACCTACCACCTACTGGTGATGGCCAGAGGGGCCGATGGCGCGATATGGCAGCCTCGCTTCTGTCAGTTTGCTCCAGGGCAGCTGTGGCTACAACTGTAGCTCGCCTCCACCAGTGTGTGAATGTGTGAGTGAATGAATAGTGGTATTGTAAAGCGCTTTGAGGGTCTCGAAAAGCGCTATATAAATGCAATCCATTGTTATTATTTGTTCAACTTCTATTTGCCAGTAGGGGGCGACTCCTCTGGCTGCAAATAGACTTGAGATTCTTGGTTGTACAAAAATCACCTCATTGTTCACTTGATCTTTTGATTTGTGGTTCCCATTAGATTTTCTAATCACTGGTCCAGTTTAGTCTCCAATTTAGCTTGTAGCCCATTAGCCGGTTCGCTGTAGGCTGTTGCATATCTGCTTATGTAACAGCGTCATCTTCATTTAAATTTGTCATACCATAAAATCATATTTCAAATGCACTGAACTGCTCTGCACAGAAATCCAGTGACTGTCTTAAACAGGTTCATTGCTACTAGGAGCAGCTGTTATATTCAAGTGGCTGTGAGACAATATTAATATGAAAAAAAATGTTTATAGCCGTCCCCAGTATAAGTCCAATAAGCACACGGTTATTAGACAGACTCCTACAGCATGTTTCAAAATCCACCTTTAAGTCAAACCTTCAACATAAACACTCACACATCGTGCAGTTGTTTATGTAACATGAGGCCACAATAATTATGCAAGTACACCATTGTAATTTATGGGAAACGTGTCCTATTTTGATGTAGACGGATTAAGAAGCCTCCAAGGCTTTTTGACACCAATTCACGCAGGAATGAATACAAAACATTCTCTGCATGTCACCCACAGCCAGATCTGCATCAACAGCATTGTTCTGGGGAAAGGATTACACCAACGATGTGTATGTTCAGGAAGCACAGTCTTCCAAGCAGTTTGTAACGTTCTGTTTTTTCTTGATGTGAAACAGCAAAGTTGTCTGGCTTCACTTTCCCACAACTGTTCTCATATCAACTGTCTAATTTTCAAACACTGTAAAAATGTTAATATGCAATTTTTGGGGGAAAATGCAGTTTGGACAGGCTATGAAATTTAATTTACTTACCGTTTAAAGTCTAGTGACCCTCCATCCATCTGTAAAGACTTTCTGGTAGATGTAATTTGTAATTGTCAGTGTAATATAATTTGGAATCCAAGAAAAGACCTTGCTTTAACCGCTGTATTTGACAGCTACGCCATATCGAAATGAAATGGCTGTATTTCAAAAGAAAAGGCTTCATATCAAATAATTGCATAATAAATTGGAAAGCCCAACATAAGAATGACATTAAATATTCAGCATTTAATTTGAACATTCTCTCTACGCTGTTTTTTTTTAAACTTCTTTCTTTTAAATAAAAATCTACCACTTCAAATTAATATAAAATGATGCTGGAGGGTGGGCAAGATTTATCTGGAATAAACAGACACTGCTCTTTGGGCAATGAGTGTCTACTGTCATCTTTTCACAAGGACTGAAAATCCTTCTGCTCCCACTTAAAACATCAACAACTCTAACCATGTGGGCAGAGTAAATAAAACGCTGTGACAGAATGATTCTGCTTTTCTAGCCTGACCCTCAACCTCAGCATGCTTGTTTTCCTTTCCTGCAAACTTCTGCGTAGGTTTGGTTTGTCGACGTCCTGTGGTCTGTATTTTGTTCGAAATTAACATCAAACCAAAGTAAACTTTTTTTTTTTCTCTCCTTTTCCGGGTGATATTCTGCTCAGCTGTGATCAGGCGCCCCTTTGGGAGACACAAAAGCCTCCCACTAATTGAAATGACACAATAATTACATCACAGCTGTGAAGCTATTCATGTTAGTTTTTGCAGGTAGAAATTTCGACAAAAAGGAACATAATTTAAGCACTAAGGCAGAAGCTGAGCTTTGAATTGGAAAAAAATTGCATATTTACCACTCTGGAAAATTAAATTAAGACAACGTAATGTTTTACATAGACAGAATTTGTTATTTTTTATTTTATATTTAAGCCTCCATGTGGCTCGATATATTAGCACGGGTTGACTTTGCTGATTAAAGGGCAGGAAAGCTGGAAGCAGCTCAGGTCGTATGTATTGCTGTGAAAAGATTCTATGAGAGAAATTCACTGCGAGTCTTTTTCTCAATTAGTATGTGAGAGCCAGTCTGAAATTTTCAGTGCCTCTAGTTGGCTTTTCTTCCAAGGAGAAATTCTATAAATATAAATTAGCGACTTAAAGTGAAGCCTTCAATGAAGGTTTTATGTTACTCAAGGACATACAAATATGAGAAACGATTTGACATTGATGCATGCTTAAAGAAAAAGTGTGACCTTTTGAAAATGAAGCACACCAATCTGACTATCAATATGATGCCATTCATTTGAGAGAAAAAAAGGGAAAGGCTTAAAATAAAGCTAAATGTAAAGCTATAGGAAGAATATAAATCGTAGCACAAAAACTTAGAGAATTTAGATTTGGTTGATTATTTCTATGCTGTTATAATGCTTCTTGGTAATAAATCTCATAGCACTGGAAAGTTGAATATGTGGGTTGCAACCATGAAAAATCTTCAATGCCCATGCCAAGCAACTTATTCTGCTATCCATTCTTGTTTTGAGCCTCTGGTACCACAGGTGCTGCCAATCAGGTGTCTGGTTAGCAGCACCTGTGAGCACGGACCTTGCTATAGTGGTGAGATGGTGTCTGCTCCAAGCATGCCCTGTTTGACTGATGTTGACAGAGCCTGTGGTTTAGGGTACCTTCAAACTGAACTGGTGTTCTGCAAAAGCAACAAGCTGCGTTTTAGGATCTATGTGAGCTTTAATACCGTCTTCAAATAGAAGAATTTCCATATGAATCCTGATTCTGCATATAGCAGCCAGATTGTTGGGTCAAAGTGTAGTGAAGACACTTGCTGATTGCTGCACTGATAGGAAACATGTTTGCAGAGCTTTTCCCTATGCAGAAAGATATCAAGATGAGATGCAACAAGTGGCAATCCCACATCTCCACAGTCTAAGGCTGAGCTCTATCCTCTTAGATGACACCGCTTACCCCCATAGAATGTGGGGTAGAGACTACCCTGAGAAACTGGGAGTTGAGAGGATGGTATGGACTGCCTGCAGTCCTGACTTCAACCTCACTAAACACTTGTGGAATCTGCTTGTGGGTGCTGTAGTAGCTGAGATGTGACAAATGCTAGTTAAAGAAGAGGATACCATCCCACAGCAGTGTGTGACCAAGCTGGTGACCAGCATGAGAAGGAGGTGCCAGGCTGTTATAGCTATGTATGGTTCTTACACATTCTACTATAGTTCTGGTTGTTAAATGAATAAATTATTAAATTGACAATATGTCTTTTCTTCAGAGTTCATGTATCCAATCCAACAAACACACCAAGCAAGAGTCAATACTAGAATAAGCTGTTTGGCATTGGCAGAGAAGATCTGGTAACTCTGCTGCTCAACTCCCATATGCAATTTCCTTAAAAATGTGGCACCATTTAAGAGGAAGTAAACAGGCTTTCCGGCGGCATAACATTTTTTGCCAAAAAGCATTGTTACAACAAAGAAATCATCTACCAGTTAACCATGTCAAATGATACTATATCCACCTAGACACACATGTAAAGCTTTACTTATTTAGGCTCCTTCCAGAAGCAGTTGACAAGACTTAGCAAACTATGACCACTGAACATGTAAGCTATGTTTCATTTATTCACTTTGCCTTTCTGGGTTAATGATCAATATTTTACAAATACAGATGATTTTTAAAAAAGCCCTCTATATAGACCATTTACATCCATGCAGCCAAGGTTAGTAGTATTCAGATTACAAGCAGACTACAAGAGAAATGTAGAAATGTTCAAATACCCAAAATCTTGTTTCTTGCTTCTCTTAAGAGAATTTAACCTTTGTCCTCTTGTGAAGTCTTCAAACGTTTCCAAGCAAAGGATGAGGCTGATACTTGCGGTACTTTCTGGTACAAATTGGCAAATGTTAGCTCACTAATCACCCAGTACTATAAAAATATCGCCATGCATTGTCAATTAGAATGGTAGGATTTCCTGTCAATAAGCCACAATTTCCTGGAAGTCGGTTAGAATTTCCTGTTGATATGGACTCAAGGTATTAATCCTTGTGGCACTCGTCCGACTTTTATCGGTATAAAGTTGAGAGTTAGGTTGTTGTTTTGTTGTTTGTATATTTTACACAACATTGCTCAGATTTTATACTTTTTTATGTTAAAGAAGCTTTTGCATTAGCAGCACCATAGTCATCAATGGAGTGCATTTTCCTTTATTCACAGTCTGTGTTGTGAACCCACTATTTACAGACATGCTCAGAATGGCTGTAATCAAGCAACACAACATGCTCCTTTCAGGTTCATAGCACAGAGATAGAGTGAATAAGAGTGTATCACACAAGTCTAATCCTAGTGATTGTGTGCTTTGCCCAGGATGATGCTATTGTTTCATGGATCTGTTGTTGGCTGGTTTCCAGCACTGTCTCCTTTGTCACATCTCCAGCTCATCATCCCATCTCTGTCTCTTTTTTTTTTCCTGGAAGCAGCCCTCTTATCAGGCTTTGCCTCTTCCCTTTCTTCCATTGCTTTAATGCATCTTGTCAGATTGAGTGTCTCAGAGTCACAACTCTCTCATTTTTGGATTACAGAGCCCTCCAGGGTTTGTGCTTTTTATCTGAAACCCCACCTCCACCGTTCTTCTTCTTTAACTTTCTCTCTCACTTTTTTTTCTTTTCCCCTGAGACAATGGCTCCTATTCCCAAAAAGCTTCTTACTCCAAACCCTCACCTCATCCTTCTCCGTGTTCTTATGAATGGAGAAGAAAAATCATGATATCTGAGAAAGGGTCCCATAGTATCATACTGTGTGCTTCTGTCTTTATGCATCACTGGCTCACGTTAGAAAGGGCAGAAGTCTCCACCCCTCTGAGGACTCCTTCCACTGCGTAAACAGTTATCAGTGGTTATATTTTTACTATGTAGCTGTGCCAAATAAAAACACTCACACCACAAAATCTCCTTCTGTTAAACCAGCAGCTTCACCAGTAGACTACATGTGAGTGCAAAGTACAAAAATACATCAGCTCAGCAGGAGTGGCCTACTTCAGACAGCAGTTATGTGCTACTGTTGACTAATTCAGCTGCAAGTTCCAGAAAGACTTTTTAACCCCGCTGAATGGTCTTGAGGGTCCAGACCCCACAAAAAGATCAACTTGATGCCTTTTTATCCTTAATGTCTTTGGTTTCACTGTAACAATGCATATAAAATATTCATAGAGGGACTGAGAGTTACAACAGAGGGGTGAGTTTCTGCATCAGCAAACTCAAGGAATTTCCTCTTTGTTCTTCAGCTAGAATAATGGGATTCGTATCATTCATGTAATTGGTTCAAACTACAATCACAACAAGGCTTATTTTTTTTTATTTTTTAATGATGCCATGAATGAAATCACACACATAAGTCACAGTAAGATGATTCTTTGTGGTTTCTTATCTTAGCAGCAGCTGCTGATTTCCTTAGCGAGTTCAGTGAACTGCCGTCATTCATTAGGATTTTTGCTTGTACCTTTTTTAGTCTCTGCAGGAGGCGGTGTTTGTTAATTTCTCACATCTCTGCACAGGATGCAGAGAGTTGCCAGGATGAAAAAAGTAAACCTTCTCCTCCTGTCTTGTCCCCCTGTTCTCTTCCTATCAGTCAGCTCAGCACCCTACGGTGTGGTGAGGCTAAGCAGACGGCTGTCCAGACTCCCCAGATCATTACACAGGAATCACACTGGGAAAGGTGTGTGGGAAGTGGCTGCGACTCAGTGTGTGCACCGGTGTTTACTGACATTCATCTCCATATGTCATGACCCCAGCCTATCAGAAGCCACAGATGTGTATCTGGCTTTGGTTTAGGTGCAATGCACGATGTTGCATGTGGTGGTTGCATGTTACACATGTATTATCGTGCCAGATAAGATTGTATCTCCAGAGTCGCTGTTCATTTACCTTCCCTATCAGATAACTGTACGATATCCACTGTGCACACCACACAGGGTAAAACATACTGTTTAGATGATACAATTCACACGAAAAAAAAAAATCTCAAATGAACACTCTCAAATCTCAAATGAAAACGACCGGCTCTTGTACCGACTCCAATTACATTTTGGCGTATCAGTATGAGAATACATACTCCGGAGCAAATTAAACCCCTTGCTTAACCAACCTCCCTCCAGCAATTCAATTCTATGCAGTGCTGAAATCACTTCCCTGGCTGCACTGCCAATCTCTCCATATGAGTGGAGAGATTCACTCCAGTCTATTTCTGAAAGTCTAATAAGATGAACCCTCACACTTGCCATGCTTAGATAAGAAGTCACTTGAGTGTGTTGAAGTGTTTACCATGGCTCAGACTTGCTTTCCATATACACAATAACCCTTCTAAATATCTTAACCCTTTCATTTCCTGACAAGTTATGCTAGAACAAATTTGCAACAAGACTCCAGTAGAAATGCATGGCTTCTTTGCTTTTGCATGAGTAGACTGTTTAATACAATGGGTGCATCCGTTAATGGCTCTCAGCTTGAGGTGGGAACCACTGGTGGGGCTTGAAGCCACTGCAGGTTGGAGGAATATGGAGGTGGTTTCAATTGTATTTGTATGAATTTTGCTGGAAAATAAACAAAGTAGTGGTGTTGTGCTGACCTTTATGTCACTAAAATTCAATTTGGATCCTTTTTTTAATGTTAATGATTGATTAAAATGAAAGACAGAACTTTTTTCAGCTTCTGAAGTGAAGAAAAAGAAATGGAGAGAGCCACTGCTTTCCATACTGGATGATATTTCATTCCAGCCGAAGTCACAGTTTGTCATTTATAGAGATTCTGGATAACTACAGTAACACCAGATGAATATCCTAAGGGGAGACCGGCCTTACATGAATATAAAGAGATTGTTCAGATGGAATTCTTTAGCATCTTATCCTATTATTAACCTTGTTATCAGCCTCGGGGCATATAGTTCTGCTTTGTTTATACATGCTCTCTATCATTTCTGTGCCATTTCATCAGAGCCCGTTCAATTGCAAAGTTGAAGGATAGGATATCCCATCATCTAGAGTGCTCTGAATCACTTCTGTGCTTGATTCAAAGCTGTAAATATCCTTCTAAGCGTGACTCCTGTGTCCTCTAAGAGGACAACTCCAACCTCCTATTTCAGATGCATCAACTTCCCCATGCCCTCTGACATGCACACAAGCACGCAAGCCAGAGCGCGATTAAGTGCACAAGCAAACATGCGATGTGGTAGTTATTCATTAATGGAATTACTTTTCAAGTGACCAGGGAGAGGTTTGCAAACATGACCCCACCTGGTAATTTTTCTGCACACTCCCACTCGGATAAACCAAAGTGCAAAACTGCCAAAACAATATCCAACTAGAAAATGCAAAAATAAACACATTTTTAAAAAGTCTAATTCCACCCCCAGACCCCCAAAAATGGTTTGTAGAAGGAAGTAAAGGTAATTTATTTTGCACTTTTCAAGAATAAAAGTAAGATATTTTATACTTAAAGGGTATAAGTGGATAAAACTGAACAAAATCAGGCCTGCACAGGTGGGTCTTGGGCTTCTATTTAAAGGTCTCAGTAGCATCCACAAATCTTAAGTCCAATTAGAATCCAGACTGCAGAAGGGATTTCCACAGTCTGGGAGCCTTAACCTGGTCCAAGGTACCATCTACAAGCACTAATCAGTTTGAGCTCAAAGACCTGGTAGTTACATATGGATGTAGAAGTTCACAAACATATGAGGCATCTCACCGTGAAGAGCTTTGAACGTGATCACCAAAATCTTAAATTGAGCCCTAAGGTTTATAGGCAGCCAGTGTAATTGTTGTCACATGGGACCAATTTTAGAGGTCCTTTGAGAAGCCTCACAGCAGCATTCTGAACCATTTGTAACTGATCCGGGGATAATATGCTCATGCAAAGGAATAACGAATCGCAATAATCGAGTAGCTGATTAAACAAAAACATTTCTATTTAAATATTTAAAGCCTGACCCATGATATAATAATAATTGCCAGTAAATTCAGTCTTTATTGAACCTTCTGACAAATAAAAAAAAAAAGAAATTAAAGATTTATTTGCAGATATTGTATCATGTTTGCTGCACGTATAATTTTTTGTCATTTATTGCTTAAAAATGTATTGTGCAGTTAATTTCGTCACACTGGAGTCTCAAAAACTCATATATCAAATATGCTATACACTTGACTCTAAAGGGTTAAGACAGAAAATATTCCTCAGATGATAAAAATAAGTTTGTGCAAGATAACCAACATGTTTATCAAAACGGAGTGGCTGATGAAAAGTAACACCTACATTTCTCACAGTTGGGAAGGACTGAAGATGAAATGGGTCCAATATTCTCAATTACCATGGGGACAAGTTTGGCATGTACAGCTGGATAACATCTACGCAGCAACGCTAAGAGATGTCTTCAGTCACTGAAGTGGAAGCATACACACAGCAGACAAAGTCTCAGGACCGAACCGTGGACCACAGCACAAGATGAAGTGGTGGAAGGGGACATGAAATTAGCAGCAGAGGCTGACAAGCTCCCGTGAGAGCGATAGAAAGAGAACCAATCCATAGCGGACCCAGAGATGCCAACTCACGTTCAAAGTGTCAGTCAGGATATAAAGATCAACTGTGTCAAAGGCAACAGAAAGATCCAACAGTACGAGCCGAATATTTACCTCCATCTCTATTCAAATATGCAGCATATTTAAAAAGAAAAAGAAGTGCTGTTTCAGTAGGGGGACAATAACCAAACTGAAACTTTGTGAAATATTATGTGCTGTTACACCTTCTAAACGTTGGTTGGAAACTACTTTTTCTCAACTTTTGGAAATAAAAGTCTACATTTTTAAGGGATGGAAGGGTCAGGGCTAAGCTCATTTTGAAAGAGCCTGTCTATACCAAGCAAAGCCCCACAATCTTATTCGTATGGCATCTCTTTAATGAAAAATGTATTTTTTTAGACATCAGTCCACTTTTTTGATGATGCTTATAGATATTTTTAGATACTCCAGCGATGACCAGTGGCTATTTATAGCCACTGATTGCACGATCACTGGGGCACAATCAGGCCATGGCGACGTGGCAGACGTGCATTGGTTGATTGTTCTCTTTGAGCTTCTAGTTCTTTTTGATTATGGCTGGTTGATTGCTCAAGAGCGAGCAGTCACCGATGCAGCTCCAAGCAAACACAGATGAACTCCTTACACAATGTAACTTCTTCAGAATATGACCTGCAGTAATCACTGTAACCGTTTTGTAATCACTGTGCATGTTGATCCTGAGTTAGGATGAAGGAATGAGTTTAGACAGGACACTCTAGAGTCAGCCGCTGTTTAATCTACTTGGCTCCTGGTTTGTAATCCTCTTTCTTATACTCTGACCTCTAGGGTTTAGAGCACAAGACTGAACACACCACTCTTTTTAGAGGATACTATAACAATAATCATCTTTTCTCCTTCTGTCCCGTTCTCCTGACTGTGCCACGTGCCACCATGAATCTTTGTAATTATCCCCACGCTGCAGATGTTAACATTTGAATAAATTCCTCAGCAAAAAATCCCCCCTGATACACATTTCTCCGGACTACAGAAAGTAATATTCCACCTGAACATTCATAGCTACAGTAGCTGCAAAGACTGCTGCAAAAGTGGTTTATCAAAGTAATAGGTGCTTTCCACTTTGGCACAGGGAGGAACTGGAAGTTAACAGATGTCTGTCTGAAGGAGATGTAGGTCACCGAGTTTCCTGCACTCACACTGATCCCATCAGATAAAGAGGACGTTGTTTCTGTGGCCGCTTTCAGCTTTGGCAACCTATCAGATCTGTAGCCCCATCTTACTTCCTGTCTTTGAAGAAAAGCTGTGACTTTTGAGGCTTGTGAAGAGGTCATGTCACAGCAATTATTGCATCATGATATCATCTACCCCCATTTATCCTCTGATAGCAACAGAAGCTAAAGACACGGGTTGTACCCACCTTTGTTTCTGCTTTGTCCCTAGAAGTAACAAGCTTTTATTATGAAGCTAGATGTATTTAATTTAATGCACCCATTTTTGTCATGCTAAGGTTTGTTCACTGCTGCAGGGTTAACAAATTGCTTAATGTGGCATAATCCTCTTCAGTGACTTATCCTCTGGGATGCAGGTCAAAGTGCACGACCCAGGAAATTGAAACCCTTCAGAAATATTGAATGAAAAGCTGAGGGGAGTTGTGCCATGTGAATAATTTAGAAGAAAACAAACACGTTATATGCTCCCCTGTAAAGGCCACACAGCCCTGACTTAAGCCTATATAAAGCTCACTGTAGCCCTGACTCAAATGACACCTCTCCACTCACCCTCCCTCTCCTTTCCTCCTGCTCACACATGGCCTCCACCATCCTGGCTATCCATGGTGGATTATGGGAAGGCCTCAGGGCCGGTTGACTGGCTAGTTTCACTGTCTGCCGGCTGTGACCCACATCCCTCTCTTTGGCTAATCCTTTTGTTCCTGCAATCGCACAGTACCTAGCCACATCTAATCCTTTGTGCTGTTTTATTTCAGCATTAGATTTCATCTCCTCCAAGCGTCTTCCTGACGATACCCTTCAGTCCCCTCATCAATCGTTGCAGGGTGTGAGTAGAATTTTTTATTTGCCAGTTCAAAAAGGAGGGGGAAAACAGCTCTGGTCATTTGAAGAGCTGTGTTGTGAACTCATTTTGTCATAACCCCCAAATACAAAAGATTAGCGGACACGTAGCTACTATACTGCCTGCTGTATCAGGCATTTGTTCATAATCTGAACCTGTCAGCAGTCACTTCCAGATGGGAAACTGATGCATCTTATTCCCCAAACTCTTCAGTATATTCAGCATATTGTTAGTTCACATCATGTCATAACTGTGGATCTAAGCTTGTTAACCTCTACAGCAGGTAAATAAGTGGGTTAATACAGTTTGAAGCATTGATTCACTTTTCCCCTTGTAAAAAGTGCAGGAGCAGGAATGAAATGTGGGGAAAAAGATTTGGCTTCTGGTTTTGGCTACAGTAATCGGATTGGTTTTTCCGTCTCTGGTGGAGATTCAAATCATAGTGGCTCCCAGGTTTAATGTTTTTTTAATGTTTTTTTAATGATGCTACAAAGAAAATAGGCCATATTTATTCCCATCTCTCAATCACACACACACACTCCACAATTAAATTGGTCAGAGACCCTTGAGGCATTTGGAGCTTCCTCGACAACTAACCCGGGATCTACTTTAACAAATAAAGCCTTCTGCATCTATTATGCATGAATGTATAGACACTTATAGACACGAGGAGGAAGCCTAAAGTAAAATTAAGCAAATGCTATGCTGAGCTGTAGATTGAGCTATTGAATGGATAATTTATGATGGTGAGGAATTAGATGCACACTTCTACAATAGCAGTGCAGTAATGACAGTATGCCACCAAAAACACTGTAATCCTGTGAAATGTTTCTCCTCTATTTGCTCTGTTAAATTAGCTTCTCCTCAACTTTTCATTTATATCTGTCTTTTTAGGGCTTTTCATGACCAGTAACCGTGAAAATACGCTCACAGACTCCGAACTCCTAGTAAATGCATGAAATATACTCTATACCTTTGTCACTTGCCTCTTCACCTCTTAGCGGTGCAACAGTGTCATGTGACACCACCACAGCAGGCAGGAGCAGAAGCTGCACTCAATCTTCCTTGTAAGACACACTTTAGAGATTAGCGGGAATTCTCTGAAAGATCTTACTGGCAGATCAGCTGCTTTCACTTATTTATTTAAAATTGGTCTTTGATTTCACAGGTAGAAAAAGAAAAAAAATAATAATCTTCTAATTTCTACACCCACACCTCCAAATCTACTTTCTGAAATGATTAATTCATCATCAGGTTCCTAACTGATTATGATAACACTGATTCACCCGATGGCTACCTATGTGGTAACATACTAAGACTGAAAGGCTACAGCTGCAGCATTGTTCTTGTAATGCACAGAGCTATAGCACTATACAAAATGAGGACATTTTTTCTTGCTGTTGTAGCTTCCTATCATACATAGACAAGCAAGATGCAAAGCTTTGATTTATGCTTCGTCGTGGAGAGAGAATGCGTTCCGGATAAGGGTGAACCAATGTGTTTGGCTGGGGTGGCTTTGTTACTTTATCCAAATCTAATACAGAGCAGAAGCCGAACAGAACAGCTTCCACACATCAGGGAAAATGCCTGACATCAAATTTGTTTTTCCCTTTACTCTGTAGCCTGATAAAATAATATAGGATGTGTGGAATGCATCTTTGCCTGGAGAAAAGCTAGGTCATTATTAAAGCATTATTATAAGCCAGCCAGTGTGTGCAGTTTTCAATTGCATATAGAAGTGGTTTGGAAAGTGTTTAAATAAGAGGCCACCGTGCACATTACAAACTACACTCAGCAGACACTTTTTTTTTTCTTTTGGGGGTATACTTAGCTAGTAACAAGTTTACTTTATTAACTGCCTTAATTCTTCATAGCACAGATTCAACAAGGTGATGGGAACACTCCTCTCAGATCACACAGCTGCTGATGGTTTGTCTGTTACACAACCAATGATGTTATTTTCTCGGTCCACCACATCCCAAAGGTACTGGTTTGAGATCTGGTGATGGTGGAGGCTATTAGAGACCATTACAGTGAAATCTTTTCTGTGTTCAAAAAAACAGTTTGAGATGATCTGAGCTTTGTGACATGGCATGTTATCCTGTTGGAAGCAGCCATCTCTGAGTGGTCAGCAACAATGCTCAGGTGGGCTGTGATGTTTAAATGATGCTCACTTGGTACTATGGGGCCCAAAGTGTGCCAAAAAAATCCTCACCAGCAGCAGCAGCAGCCTGAACCGTTGATACAAGGCAGGATGAACCCATGCTTTCATGCTGTTATTTGGGTTACTGTTGCCTCCCTGTCAGCTCGAAGCAGTCTGGCAATTCTCCTCTGACCTCTGGCATCAACAAGACATTTTCTCCCAGACAACTGCTGCTCGCTGGATATTTTCTCTTTTTCAGGCCTTTCTCTGTAAACCTTAGAAATAAATGTGCCAGTCTGTGCCAGAACTGCAGCAGATCATACATGCCTAAATGCTCTGAGTTGCTTCCATGTGACTGGCTGATCAAATATATGCATTAACAAGCTGTTTAATATACCGGGTATCAGATATATACAAGTACTTGCTAAACTCAATGCATACTGCTTGAAACCATGCAGACCTAACATTGTCTGTTATAAATCGTAATGATCTGGAAATGCTGACCACAGATTTATTGATTTTTTTTTAAAAAAGAGAGCCATTTACAAAGTCAGTTTTAAAGTTCATAATATCAATCAGCTCAAATTCATAACATTATTTTCCGATTTCCATATTTCCTGACTCTCAAGTAAGAACCTTTGCAACTGGTGAGTAAAAAAAAAAAAAAATCATTAATCTTTCATGTCATGTGAAGGCATTTGCAACAAAGGATTTATTCATGTAGAAAACCTGAGAATGAATACTGAAAACCAGTATTTAATCTGCATAATTGTACCCAGCGCTGTCCAGCCTTGCATGCATAAAAGGGAACTTTAACATTTAACATGTAAAACGCAATCAGAACACATTTATAACTAACAGCCAGGCATAGATACCCCATTAAGTATTATCCTAATTACCCATCTCAGTGATGTCTGTAGTTGCTTTCAGCACCTTTCATTTTCTTTTTGTTACCCAAATTAATTGGCCGGTCTACAGATTCTACGGTACGCCACATACAAGATGAAACTTTTGCATTTTTTTCTTCTGTGCTGAACTCTTACCTGGCCCATTGTTCTTTAACTTTTAAAAAGAATCTACGTGGACCTCAGTTGTAGACCGTGTATTATTATGCTGAAGAACTGATTGCAAGTAAAAAGAACTATTTAAACCCCTGCTGTAGACTGGTGGCCTGTCTACGGTGTACCCTGCATTTCGCCCAATGACAGCTGACCCTGAATTGGACAAGAAATTTGGTGGATGGATGGAAGAATCGATTTGATTCCCTGTGATATTTTTTCAAAATCTAAAGGAAACAATAAAATGAATGTATGGACTGTGAGACAGCAGCAGTTATGTTTTGTCTGTGGACCCACCCGTGCTCTGCTTTTCTGTCTCAAAGTCAAAACTTGGCAGCCAAACATCATAACTACTCAATAAATTGCTGTCCAGCCTGCAGTAGGCCTTGTGTATCACGTCTAAGCATTCAGACGACAGCTTTGAAATGCTTGTGGTGCAGTTTCTCTGGAGTGATCTGCTTGCACATGCAAGCCACAATCTCAGCGTAGCAGCGGCTGACTGGGTAAAGTGTGGAAATAATTGTCTGTCGTTGCTCGTTGGCTGCTTTGACGTCTGCTCAATCCCTTCGCGGGGCAGTAACAGAGTTGTTCGGCGTCTCTGTCAGCATGTTGGGCATAGGCATGGCGTAAACGTGCGCTACATGCTACTTCTCATCTGTAGCGAATTCCACGAGCCACAAAGTGTTAGACTTGTCAGTGGGAAGACATGAGATTGGAGCGGAGGCTGAATATAAAAGCTAGAGGTCTGACCCCAACAAATGGACGAGACAGCTGCTGAAAATAATTTCTTTCTTTTTTTTTCCCCACCAAATCTCATCCTTCATCTTTCTTTTTGAGACAAGCCAAACATTCAGACAATAGCAGGATGTTTTGTCCAGTCAAGCCTTTGTTACCATTTAGTGTGTGAGCAACTGTTTGGTGCACACAGCAGTGACGGTGGAAAATTCCTATAATTTAATTGCAGATGTGCAAAAGACTCTGTTGCAAGTATACAATATAGGATGTTTTATGTGCTGCCTCTTTGATTTGAGTAGAAAATATCAGTGGAAAAAAAAAAGAGAAAAAAAAGAGGGAAAAAAAAGAAAATATCAGTGGCATTAATCACAAGCTGAAGAAAGTAAAATCGCCTCAGAGCTCAGTATCGACCCTAATGATCGATGTGTCTAGTATTTATTCAAGCATGTTCTTTTATGTAACATTTACTCCTGTAGTGCTTCCAATCAAAGCTGTAGAAAGATGGAAACCTTTAAATAACTGTAATCAACTTTTCATCCATATTGCTCTTGTCAGAGAGGAACTGTTGTTCATGAAATAAATGCCTGGTGATTGAAAACAAGAGCAGATGAGTGTTTTCTCATCATCCCTGGTCACTCTGCTCCACTGAAAGTGAGAAAGAAAAATAACTTCCATCACAGCGTGAAACCATGGTGAAAGATGGTGGCCGTTTTGCATCTCTGTTATCTGCTCTTGTACTACCTGCATACTTTTAATTGCTTTTCCGAGCCCAACCGGAAAGTTCAGCAAGTGGGACGTAATCCAGGGTGAAACTTTCCATCGTGTTATCAGCTTTAGTCAAATGTCACTCAACGAGGGGAGCAGTCATCAGGGGAAAATTTTGTCCACTCGCGTGTCACTAAGTGATGGATGCCTCCAGAGTAAGTTTGACTACAGTTGCGGAGCTGCCTGTAGGGCAAATGTGAATAGTGCCAAGGATTTTAGCACTGCTTTTCACAGGCATAGTGGAGATGCCATGTGAGGTCACAAAGTTGTAAATATATCCCAGAGAGAGTGTTAAGGACCTCGGTCCAGGCTCACATCAGATATGCTGTCCTTCCTCCAGCTCTGGAGTGAAAGGGATCAAAGGCGCTTCAACTAAGCGAGGACTGGAGAAGGGCAAGCAGTGGACCTACTGCTATATCAGGACGTACATTTTCTCTCCATGTTATTCGGAGATATATCATTTGTCTTATCTAGGTTGCTGTTTTGTGCTGACTTCCCTCCCTGCCAAAATTCTGTACCCTGCCTCTGAAGTGGAAGCATGAACAGTTATCACAATCAGTGCAAATGTCACCTAGCATCATCTCCAACTTGTTAAATGCTTATTACATCTTGTCACAGCATACCATATGGCAAGGGATAAGATTTGAAGAAAAAAAAAAACTTATCCGAGCTTCACTGCAGACAGCCTGAGAAAAAAAATACAATGGAATAAAGCGATGATTTTGAACAGATGTGCACATCAAAATTTGATTTATTGGGCTTGGAAACGCGATTGGCATCCTCCGGTATCTAGACTGCTGGTGCTCGTACTGATCTTTGTGCACGGTGGATAATATTTGTCTTTAGAAGGGATGAATGCACGCCTGGATAAGTGAGTCTGCTGAATAAATGATGTTTATAATCACAGCCCTGGGTGTCAACTAATGTGCCTGGGGAGATGGGGTGGGGGTGGGGGGTGGGCTGAGGGGGGAGTGGTGTTGAGTTTCTCATTTGTCCGAGCAAGCCCCTCCAAGGCAGAGGATAATGTGCATTTAAACTGCTGCATGGGTGGGTAATGGGATTGTGAACACGCTGGTGTCTTGCTGGATAAGCGGCTCTGATAGTGCCACTGACCTCCTTCCCAACAGCTGGGACAGGGAATCGTAGCAAGGGCTCATTTTGTTTGCGTGTTTAGGTTGAAGGCGCCAAGTATGAGACAAATGGGCAACGGTAGGTGTGCAGGTGGGAGGCGTGAACTTTTCCACAGCTGGAAAATAAATAAGGGGGAAGGGATAG
>NW_005187408.1:6673396-6675084 GCF_000239375.1 Pundamilia nyererei
CAGACATACAGGCACACACATATACAAACATCCATTCCCACCCTCATGCTCTCATATGCAATTACTCAACACTCACCCAACGTGGGGGGGATGCCTTCCCTGCACCCTGGTGACACATCTTTACCCCAAGGCCCTGCATGTGTGGGTGATTGTGGTGGAGCGGGAAGAGGGAAACAGCTGGAGATGGGGAAGGAATGAAGGGAGGGGCAAGTGACCCCTCCCTGGTGCCAGCTCCCCCGCTGACCCCAGTAGGCACCCCCATACTCTGCAACCCGCCAGGGAAAGGGGGCCCAATTCAGCAGCGCCGCCCGGCCCCACAGAGCCCGGGACAGCCCACCCGACCCCCACCACAGAGAAAACTTCACCCACCCCATCATCCACTCATCTTCCAGACTACACAAGGCAATAGACGCCCAGGCTGAGATCTTCCTCCACCTCTCCTATAACTCCCCTTCCTGCAGAGTGAGTTCCTGAAGAGAGGAGACCTCCTGCAAGATTTAACAGCCTCCCCCACCAGTTGAAGAGCCCCCCAGGTGGCTCGATGCACTGGCGGCACCCTGCGCCAGGGCTGGGCCCCCATACACCCACCCGCCCACAACCCCGGCAACACACCAACCGGGACCCAAGCCCCCAAGCCCCAGCCAGGGCTCCAGCCCAGAGACTGAGCAGCCCCAGAACCAGGGTCCTAAAAACAGGACTCAGATGGGCTCGTGAAAAGTGGACAAAAAATTGGAAAACCACTGAATGAATCAGATTGAGAACGGCAGCAGTGGTTCTCAATCAGTGGAGTGGGCCACAAGACAAGGAGAAAATACATAAGGTAAAACTAAGCTAAATGCACGTGACATTTTAGGGAACAGTTTGCCGATTCTATGGTGCTGACCTTTATCCATCTTAAATTCAGCTAGGATCCCCTTTTTTTTTTTTAAATTGGTAACAATCAATAAAAACTGTGGGGTGCCAGGCATCGACTTTTCTTCGGCATTTTCTGAAACCCAAGAAAAAGTTTGAGAGCCACGTTCGTTCACGCTCTCCTCTTTCTGAACAAATTCTGTCTCGAAGTGCTTCTGATGTCAAATGCACATAAATAGCAGATCAAAACTTAAAAACCAGTTTGACTTACAAAACATTAGAGCGTCTAGATTCCCGCAACGCCTTCCTTTTGGTCTTCGTCAAAGCTTCTTTGAGCTGCATTTTCAAACAACACATAGCTTCCACTGTGGATTTTTGTGCTGGGCTGAAGTGTGCGACAGCTTTAAAAAAAAGAAAACCCCTGGAACCAGAGTGCTATCTAAATGAGGCATTAGATGTGAGAGTGACACAACCATGTTGAAGGGATGTAAGCAGCCCAAGAGGAACATTGCTTCTAGCAACTCTTGTGTTGCATTAGTGATGATTTTCCAGGAGGCGCTCACAAAGACTCTTCAGAACACTCTCCCGAGTCCCATCACAACCCGGAAGAGGCCCAAAACAGCAGGCCACGTGCACACGGGTGAGTGACACAACTTCACACGTTCTGCTGATAACCAACCCCTAGCCCTAACTATACCTAACCCCCTACTAGTATAAGAAAAAAAAATATATGTGGGTCATTCTGGTTCTAAAAATGGCTGCCTGTCCCTGTGGCCTGCCAGAGCATGAAATAGACTTTACATCAGGTTAGAATGAGTAACGGCGACGAACAAAGT
>NW_005187408.1:6675634-6701217 GCF_000239375.1 Pundamilia nyererei
CAGTGAGGGTTTTATTTATTTGCTGTAGTTGGGAGGACAAGAAGTTTGCTTTTTCTGCAAAACCATATTGTTTCAATTTCCCCCCTCCGACACGACCACCTTCCTCCTCTCCATGTCCAGTGTCTAGAATCCCTGGTGGCTGCATGCTGAAATGGCCTCATGTTTATTTAAACTTAAGAGGGGCAGCAGTTGAGCGCCTGGTGCCCCATTCATTTTCTGTGGTGTTTTCTTATAGCCAGCCAACCCCGGAGCCATTCATCAGCTGGACTAAGTGTAGCTACAGCACGGAGGGCTAAACAGCACTTCACCACAATGAGTGTGACATCAGCTCTCCACACAAACCAGCGGGTGTGTCAAAGAGAAGCACAATTACAGAGGAGAAGGAGAAGGGAAGAGGTGGAAAAATGACCGTGAAGAAATAAAGAAAGAGAGAGAGAGGAAGAGGAAGAGTGGCAAAGAGTGTCAGTCATGTAGCTTCTAATTTTGGTTATGGCTCGAGCACTACTTTGTTCCACCACAGGCTTTTATGCTACAAGCATGAGCAGGCTCAAGATAGACAGAGACTCAGAAGAGCTATTGAATTAGCAAAAACCACACTCACACACACACTAAAAATATACTACACACAAATACAATGAGGAGGAGAGACTTATGATAAAAATAAAAAACTAACAACTCCAAGTGGTGATGAGTATATTTGAAAATTCTGTGTCATGTATTTAAACAAGTACAGCCCTCCTCCATGAATGGCTTATTTTGAGCAATCTAACGTCCTTATAAACGTTTCACAAAAGAATTCGTAGCGATAGTAAACTATTTCAAAAACAATCTATTCAAACGTAGATAAAAGACGAGGATTTGCATCCGCAGTTGAGTGGAGAGCACAACAAAAGGAAAGATCAAAACCAAGAAGGAGGAATGAGAAAAAAGGAAAGGGAATTGGCAAACACCGATATCCAGCTGTGCCACAGTGAATCAAATTTAAAATAAAATAAAATAAAAAAAATTCAATATGAGCCACAGCCAAATCACCTGCAAGATAAATAGATGGGAAATAATGAAAGGAAAATTAAGGCAGAATCAAAGAGAGGCCACGCAGAGCATAAGTGTGTATATATCTATATATAGATCTTCATTTATTTTAATATTTAAACCCACTAAAAGTTGTAAATACAACTTTTGAATGAAAGGCACAGGAAAAATCAGACAATGCTGATATAATACTCAAAAGAAAAAAATATATTACAGTACAAAAAGAGGACAGTTAGTTACGCATGAACAAATCCTTCCAAGTTGACCATCCTCCAGACTCGGGGAAACAGAAATACAGCTGACACAACAAAAGAGAAGGGGGTTCAGAAACAAAAATCCATTAGCCAAACTTGTCTTTATTGCTTTTCCAAACTGGCAAAAGGTCACATCAGCTCTCCAGGTCTCAGAGAAGGCCAAAAAATAAACAAACAAAAACAAACAAAAACTGCTGTGCTTTCTCCTTTCCCCACAGGTGGAGTGGCTCACTTTTGATTATTCGCCTGTCTGTTGACTGTGCTACACAACACTCCACTGGGCATCTGATTCACAACATCAAAACAGTTGACATATAAAACATATGGAGCCAGAGACGGGTTTATTTGATTTTTTTTTTTTTTTTTTTTTTTAAAGAAAGATCTCTCACAATGCATTACCAGCTGATCCTGCGCTCATTACGCTTTAATTTGTTGGCCCACCAAGTGTAAAATCAACCCAACCTCTAAGTGGTGCCGAGTGTTTAAATATTCAGCAGACATTTCTGGGATTCAAAAAGTGCAGGTCAGAAGCCATTTCTGGAGCAAAGAAGTAATTTGGTTATCTTCATTGCTTTTTATACCGTTGGCTAGATGGAGCTTACTGAAGTCAACATTAGTGGGAGCATAGCACAGAAGAATTCATTTATAATTACAGATATTTAAAAAAAAAAAAAAACCCAAAAAACCAAAAACAGAATCTGAAAGAAGAGGCCACTACTATTCACTTTTATCAAGTTTGGAAAAAAAAGATTTATCCTATCAAGATGCTAACAAAGCAGAGGGGGTTTTGTGACATTTAATACGGCTAATTTATGCCTTAGATCTGCCTAGAGTTTTGGTTCTTAGGAGAGGAGAATCAGTATGCAGGCCTGACAGCTCACATAAGATGTGTGTACACATTAAAGTTTTTCTGGACAGCTCTGGTGGGGAACCAAAAATATAACTCTCTGTACTGCTTAGAATTCCTAATTTTACAACTAGCGTCTTTGGTATAGGCAAATCTGCATCAAGAGACCCACCAATGTCCAATTTGTATCTTCTTTTTCCTAAAAACAGCTGTCTCAAGCTCACTGGTCCCATTAAAAGGGAAAGATTTGGGGGGGGGGGATGATTGCATCAATTCTATAACTTTGAGATCAGGTGATTGTTTGGAATAGCAGGGAATTATACTTCTACAGACATCAAGGGTTTTCCTTTCGTCCTGCATGAAAATGAAAACTCCAAACTTTCTGTTTATCATCTAAACTTGATGCAGCCTGGCCTTTTCTGTTGCCAGACGGCAGATTCATGCTACTTCCACCTTCTCTGCAGCAATGCTACAGAGGGGGGCAAAGCCATGGCACAGCAAAAAAAAGGAAGGAAAAAAATAAAAGAAAAACTTAAACTTGGATTCAGTTTTGAAAAGAACAGCAAATTTAAACAAGAGAAATTAGTCTTACGATCAAACACAACAGTTCGGATGGACTGAGGAATGGCAGGAGGATCGACGTGGTCGGTGCTATGTCATGTTGCCGCGGCCGCTTGGACGCTCTGGTTTGTGTAAGCCTGTGTCCAGTGAAGGATGCGTTTACCAGAGCCCTTTCTCATCTTCCCATCCCCCAGAGATGGCAGCCCACCCTGGGTGGGGAGAATTTACCTCAATTCCCTCTCCATCCTGGTTCTAACCAGAATTTTATAGCGCCACATTCCTCTTTTACACAGGAGCAAAGTAAGGTAAAAGCTACAGCTTTGAGAAATCAGCTTTGAAGTTTGATTCTTACCCTTCCTGATGCAAGAGCTAACACCTTCCAGCTCCAAAGCATAAAGGAGAACAAATGACATCATGAACAAGAACCAGGATCTCAAGAGTCCAGAGACAAAAATACAGAATTCAGTCTCTCATTGCGTCAGACTAACGCCGACTCCATTCATTACCTGGCCATGGCAGAGGAGGAAGCGGCAGCTAGCTGTGTGAGGTATTCGCGCAGTTCCTTTGCTGCCTGAAAGCGGCCGTAACGTTTTTTGGGTTTGGTGCACTCGTCCAACAGAGCCTTGAGTTGTCCATCTTTGGCTATGTGGGCAGGCGGGTCGTGGAGGAGACCTCCAGTGGTGCCCCGCCATGTAGCATACCGTGACAGCAGGTTTTGACATATGGCATAGTAGTTGTGGTCCACAGTGACCCTGGAACAAAGAGAGTCCTTGGAGAAAGACAGACAGGCCTCCCGGTCGCACTCCTCAAACCGGCTCTCGTACCACACGTCGTAGTTTTCCGGCTTGTCTGCAAGAGAACAGATACACAGGTAAATGAATCCGCTGCTATGAAAACGTACTAACAGCATTTAGTTAAAACAGATTTAAAAAAGCATCTAGTGGATCATAAGCTTTGTTTTTCCCCAGGTGAATGTAATGAAGTGAGGCTGGGTTATGTAGGCCTTGCAAACCTTTAAGAAACTCCTGGAGCTATAAAATCAAGAGCATTTTTAATCTTTTAGCATTTACACCTTTATTGAGAGTGATACACAAACATGAAACCTGGGGGGGTTGTTGGGTAAGTCACGCAAAAATGGTTCAATCTTTGCATTCGGGGTATTCTGCTAAAGAGCTCCCTCAGATCTAGGCAGGCAGTTTTAGATGAATTCTTTCCTGGTGTAGTAAGAGCATTTCTCTTTCAGCAAACTGTTTTTTTGAAACTAAAGAGAAAAACTAAACTTGAAACTTTGGTAATTACAGTCAACTGTTCCACCGCATCTGACCGTGTAGAATATTTTTTTTTTTTTAGTTTGTGCAAATTATTACCCATGAAATCAGCCTCAGCAGAAGCTGACAAGACCAAGGTGCCACTTTTGATACCCCACAGACCCTAATGCGAAATACTATTTTCAAAGCCCAGAGGCAAACAACTCATCTACAGTTTCATTTGACAGAAATGAACCACTTTCCAGATTTATTGAGCAAATAAAATTCTTTCTCCAGCTCATTTGACATTGCTTTTTTTCCCCCTTTAGAAGATTGTGCTGGGAAAGAAGGGGGCCAAGAAAATAACCTGGAATGACGAGAGAGCTATTGGTTTGTGCATTAAAAGCCAGATCAATAGCATGGTGGGGAGGGGGTGGGGTTTGGACCCAGAGGATGCAAACACATAATCAGTCTATCAGCGATGTAATGCACTTCTCCTCTGGCTCATCAGTACAACTCAATCAAACATCCAACTCTGCCCTGTTAGCAAGGGGCCTCCATGGCCCCCCGAAGAGGAGGGGCACATCAACCTCAATCAGTGTGGGTGATGAAGATGGATATGCCTGCGTATGCATATACCGCAAGCAGGCGCATACATATAAAGACATACACGCCAAAGCAGCAAGGTGAGGTGAAAGCAATTAATGTTTTGGAGCTGGCCATGCATCACACCTCAGCACTGATTGACAGATGGCATCAGGAGAATGTCCTGTTCTTTTACCCACACACACACACACACCTAAAAAGAAGACGAGAGCAATAGGTTTGTTCTCAAGGACAAAGATGAGCACAGCAAAGAAAGAAGAAGAAAAAAAAATAAAGTACTTTGAGACTCAACTAAAGGCTAAAAAGAACTACGAGGTCTATTTACTTGCACCTCAATGCCTTCAGTTCTCTCCTCCTGCAAGCTCGAGTGTAACAAAGCTAGAAGATTTCCAACACAAACTAAATAATTTCCAATTCAAATGAGTGGAGAGCAGCACATGAGGAAGGCTGCCTGGTACCTATCTGGTACCTTCCATGTTAAGGAGCTCAGGCTTGACTTGTATACATTCTCCTCACACCTCTGGCTTCACTGGGCTGCACTGAGAGGGGACATTGGGCCTGAAATGCTTGTTAGCGCAGCCTTACTAGTGGCATTCAAGAGTACGAGCCGGTTTTAACAATGTATGCCTGTGTTAGAGTGCATTATTGAATGTAAGAGAATGAGAACGGCGGTGTGTGTGTGTGCTGCTGCATGTGTGTGTGTGTGTAAGCCAGCGGGCGTCAGGGAGAAAGAGAGAGTGAGTGAAGTGTGCGTTACATTATACAGCATGTGTTTCCAAAAGCCACTAGGGGTGAAAACATCCTCAAATGCTATAAACTCAATGATGGGGAATGGCTCCTTTCGCACCACTGGACTGTGCAAACACAGCGCACAGCACAACTTCAACATAGCATGCGTTTTATCTCGCCGAAACCCATCACATCAATATGGATGCCCCTAATGAGAGGGTGGAACAGCACACGGCTTTCTGCGTGTTTGATTTGCAAATCAATTGGCCTTAGTTTAGACTGATGAGATTCGCATCACACTCCTTAGCTCGCTTTCAATCTCAGGCTCTAATTGTAGGGATTGAATTCTGTTTGTCGGGCCTTGGGAAGTTACCGTGGCTATTTCCTACCGCTGTCCAACACATGGCACTGACCTCGTAATACTCATTATCGCCGTTGTCCCTCTTCGTCCTGCTGCGCCCCGGCACTTGGCACGCACACAAAGAGATTCAGGCGCGCAAACATGCAAGAAGAAAATAAACTTGGGGCTTAAACTCTGAATAGCCAGGGTAAGCAGCTTGAGATGTCAACCTCTAAATGTGTCGGCCAGACCAAGGGAGTCTCAACCTGGATTGTGCTTTAGGGCTTGCAAAAAGGACTACTTGTGACAGGGCGGAAAATTGCAGGTTTTGGCACCAAGGCAAATATACACACTTTAGTGTGGTGCATTGACATATCGCATTATCGCGCACCAAATGAGGGAAAAACTCAAGGGGCAAAAACTCCAGGGCATGTTGGAGTACCTTCCCATGTTGTACATCAATTTGCAGTTTTCTGGTGTCAGATCTTGTAATTTGGCAAAATGGCACTTTATCTCAGGATAAATTCATCACAATACTTTCGCCTACAGCTAAAAAAGTGCATACACACCCCCTTTCTCTTTCACACACACACACACACTAGCTCCTATCTGTCACAGGGCATAATGGTGGAATCTCAACACCCAGCGACACAACAGTTTATCACTTTAATAGGATTTCTGCAGGAAGGGACAAATCTAAGAGCCTTACTAGGTGGCCTTGCCTCTCTCTGTAGTGGCCCCTAGAAGGGGGACAGAATTGTAGGAAACCGCAGCACTGAGTGTGTGATGTATAACTATCTCTGTCCTTGTTATGAGGTTTATTCTGAGAGGCAAAAAAAAAAAACAAAAAAAAACTAGGGCAGCGGAGATGGCTCGTTATCCGAACGATCTTAGCTTTGATGGGGACGTGCGCGTTAGAGGCAGAAGGGGTGCTGGAGGAGTGTATATTCTTAGAAGAGAGGAGGCTTCGAGCATGCGTGTCCCTTGAGGCCTTTCCTCAAACCTTCATCACTTCCTCATAAGCTACAGTTTGCGGGTATAGTTCTGACATCAAATGCAGTGTTTTCTAGAAAATACAAACTGTGGACAGCGTTTAAAATCACACTCAGGCTTCGGAAAAACTTTTCCGACGGAGGATTAATTCACGAGTAATTATGTTATAAATAAAAATAATGGTTTATTGGGGGGTTATAACGTTAGAGAAGCATCAATGACAGGTCCATCATTTCTGCATGTTGCTTTATGTGCTAATGTAAATAACACCCTGTAAAGATGAGCAGCAGTTCTTTATGAAGTGGTTGTGTTTAAAGGCGTCAATGCATACATGTTCACGAACAATGACTTATTGTCATGGAAACTGTAGGGACAGACTCTGAGGCATTACTCACAGACTTATGGATGTACATGTCTGTGTACACATACACACAAAGTGAATGTGTGGAAATTTATTGGCAGTGCCACTCACTCTGCTTGATGAGCCTTTTGTCGGCCACAAGAACGTTCTCGGCGTCGACAATGATGACCTTTCCGTCACGTGGGCCGACCGCAAAGTTGTCAAAGCTGACATCGAGCAGGTAGAGGGCGAACTCAAAGTCATTGTTGGTGAGCTGCTCGGCAATGTCCATCAGCTGGCGTGCCAAGTCTACCCTCTTCTCCCACGGCGCATTGTAGAAGCTCCACAGATCCTCACCTACGTAGTTGACAGCTACCACGCGCCCACATGCTCCCAGGTACTTGGCGAACGGCCACCCTTCATCTGACGGAAAGCTCTGGGAAGGAGAAACAGATGAGCGTGGAAGACAGTTTATTTAAAAAAAAAAAAAAAAAAAAAAAAAAAAAAAAAAAACAGATAAAAGAAGTCAGGCTGTGTAATGTAGTTGGCTGACAGAAAAAAAGAACCCAAAAACAAAACAATAACAGTGGCTCTGAACAGCAAAGGTTAACACATGAATTGGAAGAACCTTCAAATATTCAGAAAATATTTGTTTAACTTGCACACGAATCGGCTTCTTTAACACGGACAGATGAAACAAAAATCCCAAAAAGCAAACACAAAGATTCTGTGTGCAGCCTGAGGTGATGTTTTATACACAATTCTAAGCACAATAGCTGAAAATCTGCCAAGGATCACGTGGGTATAACGGATTAAATTTAATAAAAGCAAAAGCCAGTTTGTGTTAAAGCCCTACAGCTATGAGTTGATGTACGCCGCTATATTCAGTGGTTCCAGAGAACTGATAGGAGATGATTTGTGGTAACAGCAGTTAGCAGGAAAGCCTTATGTGTTGTGATGCAGCTGTGGGGCGATTTCAACTGCTGTGTGATGTCGACTAACTGAGTTAATGCAGCTTGGGCATGCTGACAAGAAATCGCTGTGTATTATAGGTTAAACTGATTAATAATAAGGTAATACCACCAGATGAAGGCGGTACTAGCGCACTAGAGCCTAATCTCTCTTGGATTTATTTGCCTCTGCTGGGGTCAGATATGCATGTGTGACCTATCATCTGCAATTGACTAATCAAGTGGTCACATTGGTACAGGCAAACACATACACAACTGTGGACAGTTGTACAAACGTACGTGAAACTTAAATGAGATAGGCATGAAGCAGCTGTATCTGGCAAATGTTGCAGGCTGCTGGGGGACTCGAATCTCTAAGTCTCATTACCGCTTCGATCTCCCTCCATGAGCTCTCGTGTCTCACACTTTCCCTGCATCCATTTCTTTTCTCTGGGGCCCATTTCATTGTCGCAGACTGCCACAATGGTCAGACAAATTAATAGAAAATAATAGAATGAAAGCCTGTTTTTCTTTTGTTTCGTTTTTTTTCCCCCCGCAGACACATGGGTATTGCTGCAAGCGGTACGCCCTCCACCCTATAAACCCGCTGCCATAGGACTCCATCTTTTATAATAAACACCCGTCCATATGCTAGCCTAATGATTGCCTGCATTTCCTAAGTAACAAATCTCTCCTGGGTTGCAGTTTTTGGCAGGCAGCCGCCACATGGACACAGACTGAGAATTGGGAGCACTTGTCTTTCACAGCAGCCTCGGTCGCCCTCCCTTTCTGAAACCCAATCGCACCTGCGATAAGGCAGGGAACACATCGTGACACTGCAGGTAAGGTGTGAACTACTATCAGTGTTGCATCTCACTTTACACTCGAGGTAATTCAATACTTTACCAGCTTTCAATTTCTGTCATGAGGGTAGGAGGTTAAATATGCATGGCTGCCCCAACTCTTTAAACTTTAATGAAATACAAATTATTTAAAGACATACATTTTAACCCCCTCCATCCGCCTCCTCCCGCACACCACGCAGCTGCTATCTCAAAGACAGCAGCTGGACTCCTGCCACATGGAGACTGTGGCACTGGGAGGATGCAAGTGATCTGGAACCCAAAAGGCATTCAGGTGATGACTATGGTGCGATTTGCAGCTTTGCTTGTGTGCCACTGACTATTTTTGGGGTGTTTTATTTTGAACACTCTGCAAACTATGCTGTGCATGATGCAATGAAGTCAAGGCAATTCTAAGCCCAACAAAGTCAAGTAAAGCAGCAATGACTCAATGTGACGAATCCAGGCAGCAGCAAACTTTTTCCAGCCTATCAGTCTGTTAAGTGGCGTAAATCTATACCTTAGGTGTATCTCTTGTTCCCATCAGTTTTAAGAAAGAGCCACAAGCTTGACTGAAGGACAATGATAAGTTGCATGCGGTGTAGGTCGAACCCATTTCCCTGAGGTGACCCAATCAATCGTGGGCCAGACAACAGTCTGTCCATGAAGCACTACTTGCTTCTTGCTGCCTTGTCTGTCTGTGCTCATCATCACTAGACTTGGCAGTGACTCACCCAAACTTCTCCAAAAGCCTGTGCTTCAATAACCTTTGTCTAGACTTTTAGATACAGCAAACTCGACAAGAAGAGAAATTAAAGGAAGTCCATCACATGCTCAGAAATGAATGATAATGGTGGGCTGACTGCACTCCCAAATACTGGCTGGAGGGGAGACAATCCCAGGCTACTGAGATGCCATTAGCCACTGGGCTAAGAGAATTAGGATTAGAGATTTAATAGGCTAAATATCTAAAATGGCTTTCTAATTTCTGAGGGTGGTATATAAAGATTAAGTTGAAGCTTGATCAGTTAGGGGGTATATCCTTCTTAGGCTCGCCTCCCTTTGACCCAAATTCAAGCCTTTATGTTGCTGCAAACCTAAGCGGCTCTCTGTCACAATGACAAAACTTGCCCTGTCCAACATTATGACTAAAACCTCCTTTGCCAAGCATCAACCTCTTCTCTCACGCCTGCAGGGTGGATGGTGAGATGTGGGGTTGCGGGGCCAGCCTGAGAGCCAGAGAGCGGAGAAAAGAAGAGAATACGATGGAGACAGCAAACAGAAGAGACAAACAGAGTGTCTTTCACTTCTACGCTCCAGTAGACAGGAGGAATAAACCAGCAAAGACCTGCCTGCTAAACACATCTCTCTCTTTGTTGTCAGGTTACAGCCCTGAATAGGAGGAAAAAGTAGAGCGACAGCAGATGGGGGGGATGGCTGATGGGAGGGAGGAGAAGGATGAATGCCCTACGGCTACTTTCATATACTGTCAACGGCTGTTATTAGAACGCCTTCATGTCTGTCTGGTCCTCGTTCGTGGTTCTTAACATAGATGTTGCTCGTTCGCGGTGCTAGAAGGCTCGCTGCGCTGCGTCAATTACCTCGGTGCCATTTTTATGAGCTTCCTGTATTTAAATTTTATACACAATAAGTCTGAAAGTGAGAACTACCGAACAGCGTGGGCAGGCACACGAGAGTGGGCACCTGAGCTTTGGATTCAAACTCGCCTATTGCAAGGCTTGATAAATACTCTACATGTCCCACCAATCATTCTCCCTTAGCGCTCTTTAAACGGTTACTCTGCAGAAGTCATTAACGTCCGCAATGAGGCGTTGAGTGGGGAGGGGGGGATAAATTGGAAAGCCCAGCCTAATATTACATCCACTGCACTATCTCTGAGCAGACCTGGGAGGTACTCTGGTGTGTGTGTGTGTGTGTGTGTGTGTGTGTGTGTGTGTGTGTGTGGGGTTACTGCAAAGGTAGTGAATTTTACCAGTCGTCACCCAATCATGTTATGCTATTTAAAAATGCTGAGGGTGCAAAACTGCCAATGACACATCCCAGCAACTTTTACTGCTTTTTAAAGTCTTATCACTTCTTGTTCCCTTCACTGGATAAGAACCTTTTATTTCCTGCTTAGCAAAACCTTGAACTTGTAAAACATGGAGCCCAATGCTTTCCCCCCCACCCCCTCTTCCTCTCCTGCAAAATTTTTTGCCATGTCACAGAAATAATGAGCTGGGCTCGGGAGACAATGAAAGCAAGGGTGGAAAACAGACTCTTCTCATTAAAGACGACCTCATAGTGACTTCTAGGCCCAAGTCTGACTAATCTAATCTTTAAGGTTGTGCCAATTCGCCAGCAGTAGCAGTGACTGGGGGGGTTGTTGTGCTTTCCACCCCCTCTCTTGTAATACAGACACACTGGCGTTCTCTCGGGGGTAGATTGGATTGGGCTGAAATGTAACAGGGCCACAGACAAATGGGCAGCCTCTGGAGAAGAGGATGAAACGAATGGAGCGAGAGGCACAGGAACACACACCTGCGTCCTGACATCTGCTGACAAAGGCATGCCCTTCTACAGGACCACTTGGGGAGGGCGTGGGCGTGCGTGTGAGAGAAAGCGTTCAAAAAGAGGCTCCTTGTTTGGGGGTGCGTGTGAGTGTGTCTACGTGAAACGCCATCCGAGTGCATGTGAATGAGAATACGCAACGTGACCAGGGCTGATAACAACCTCTATTCAAGGGCCGAGTAAACATGAGTGGCTCCCAAGATATTGCCTTGGCTGGCTCGCAGAGAACACTGGACCATCAAACACACACACACACACACACACACACACACACACACACACACACACACGTATATGTTGGACACAGAGTTGAGTTTAAAAGGAAGCAGTTGCCTTCATCTTTGCAACCACAGCTACTTTCTGCGTAAAGGAAATTAGTAGTTGCAACCAAAGTGTGCAGCTTGTTAAAGCCCTAAGCCGGGTGTGGCGTAAATTCTCGACATTTTCTGTCTTTAACAAAACCTCGCCTCTTTGTAACAAACAAGCCAGGACAAGACTCGTAAAGAGTCCTGGGATCAAACTGTAAAGTTGATGACACGTGGCGGATAGACACAATCAGTCAGATAAAACGAAAGAGACAGAAAAAAATTACTTTGAACCTCAGTATAACAAAATGAACATTATTCAGTCTGTTTATCAGGGGGGATTAGTGTTAAGAAGGAGCCACATCTGTTTTGCAAGGCTTGAAAGGCAGGAGCTGCCAAGCTGGACCTGGGGAAAAAAGAAAGAAAAAAAAACCTATTGCTTTTCTGTGCAGCTCTCCTGTTGACCTTGTGTGTCTGGAGGATGTTTGGCGAACCCCGTCTGGCATTTTGCTGGCCATTTATGTTTAAAATCCAGTCAGTTAGTCTGCAGTGAGAGCTCAGACACCACAGGGGAACCAGCCTCATCCTAGCACACATGGTGCAACTTCTTTTCTGTGTCGCACGTCTCCCGCTGCTGCATTTCCTGCTAACCTAGTTTCCCCTCCCTCTCTCCCTTTGTTCCGCCCCTAAACCTGCGATACAGGGCAATGATCCCACATGTTCCAGACATCGGATCCAGGAAATGCCGAGTCACGGCACCACACTGAGGAGTGCATACATGTCTGCTGGTTGAGACAAGCCAACTGTGTAGATCTCTGAATTTAGAATAAGCCTGACCTCTTTCTTTATCCAGGCGTATGGTTCAAAGGCTGCAAAGTTACAGCGCGTACCACTGGCAGCAGTCTTGGGGAACATCCACAGGTGTACAACTCCACCATTCAGAACCCTTATAAAAGAGGCTTTGGAAAACATGCTGATCTGGCTGTTCCTTGGACAGATGGCCAAAAAGTGATACCTTTGTGAAGGATAACAAAGACAACTAATCTCTGATTGGGTTTAATGCATCACACAAGTCTTTGTTTCACCACTCATAAGACTATACTTGCTGTGACCACCCAAGTATAGTTGGAATTTGTTTTTTTTGTTTTTTTTTATTCTGTCTGAAAAAATGTGATAGGTTTTTCTAGTGCCCTCACTGTTATTTTGCTACTGTCGAGCAGTCCTTGATCTCAATCACTTGTCTCTTGTCTTATTCTGCAGTCAAACAGACTAACCACACTTTCTTGAACTGAGGCCGGTGACTGAGTTAAGGTAAGGGGTTGGGAGTGCGACATGTAGAGCTAGTGGCACTAGCTCTACATGTCGCCAGCTGCAATCAAAAGTGGTGGATTTGAAATCATGGGAGGGCCACTGTCTTGATACCACCAGAAATACCATGCAGTTCTGCAGGAAACACTGAAAACTAGGCCAATATATTACAGGTAGGGTTTGGTAATTTCCTTCTTTATGTTTGAGTACTCCTTTCCCATGGCTTCATCTGACAATGGATGATGTTCATATTACTGGTTTAATATCTTATTATACATGCTATGACAGCCTTTATTTTTCATTTAAAAGTCAATTAATGTCCATCTAGACAAGCGTATGAACAGCCTTATGAATATCAGAAATCTTTGCATGTATAAAAACTGAAAGGACTGCTTGTGCCAAGTGGGAGATCAAAAAAGACACTCGGCTCATATGAGAAAACAAAACCAAGACATCGAAAGACTATGCACATGATTCAGTGAGCTACTTCAAGTCTTGATAGAAATGGGTTAGCTGGCTCTTTGAGTTCTGCAGGTCTTTGCTCTGCAGAGAGAATGAGAGCAGGATGAGGAATGAGTGCACAGGACGGCACAGCTCGGGGTTGCTAGTACACACTCCGCCGCTTACTGATAGCTGAAACCCTTTGCCGACCTGAACCTGAGCCACTGCACATGGAGTCACCCCATAAATCCCCTCCGCTGGAAGATGAGGAATGTATTAAGTCATAGGCAGCAGTGTTCACTCAGTCTAGGTGGTATTGCCGCCCACACAGTTTGGCCGCAGACCTGAAGGCTGTGGGTTTGAGGCCTACATCAAGGGTTGTATATTTCAGAGCAGGCGCCAATTATCTCAGGGGCAACCATGTAAGCATACCGAGCAGGGAGACTGCTGTCACTGCCCCTGTACTCTAACCTCTCTACAGACCAGAGGATGCATGAAGAGAATTCCCCTCTACAAAGAGCAAATACACATATATATACATATTTATTCATTTATTCGACATGCTAGAGAAAGAGTCAAACATTAAAAGAGGGGCCTGTGAACATTTCCCTTTACATACAGTGAGCAGTTAAAATGCAGAGAGTTTTAGAACTAGCAGGGGTGGAAATGCCAAAACTGTACAGATGCTACAGATATCCCTAACCTCTTATAATTTCTCTGACAGGAACCAAGTGCCTTTTGCTTTAATGCAGTGGGCAGTTTTATTACTGCAAGCAAACTGATGTGCTGAAAGGCATATTCTTGCTAACATTAGGGCCCAGGCTCTCCAGGGGACAGAGGATAGTAAAGAGCTGCTTGTTACGGATCAATATTGGCCATCTTAAGGGGTCCAGGGAGAGCTGTGAATGACTGTCTCCTGCACTGCAGAACTGTATCTTCAGGAGCAGGGCATAAGATAGGCTGGGGTGCACACTGTAACAGTAGGAAGCTTTGATGGGGGTGTTGAGGGACAAATCTAAAAAAGAAGCTAGTGGGTGGGATGGGAGGGGGGTTAGCCACAGGCATTTACCTAACCAAACACAGCTGTCAGGCGTGTGTGTGACTGTGTGTACTTGTGTGTGTGTGCACGCGTGTTTGGAGAGAGGAAGAAAGAGAGAAAGGATTATCGTAACACAAGCAGTCTGGCTCATTCAAACAGAGGAAAACACCACAAGGCTCTGGCTTGTACAACACACACACACACACACCCGCGTGCACGCACACACACAGTCACACAAACCCTCGGTTCCTCTCCTCCTTCTCTTCTCGCCTTTCCACCAGGGCCTCCATCCAGCGAGGGCAGCCAAAAAGAGGGGAGTCGAGCCCAGATAACTCCCCGTCTTATCCTAACAGGATTCAGTCTGTACACAAAGGCCTATAAGAATAATGAAAGGGGGTTTGGGAGCAGTTGAAGGAGGGTTAAGCGGCGTACACAACCTCCTCTCTTATGTGCTAAGAGCGTCACAATCCCCAAGACCCAAAAACAAAGGTACTAATCACAGACTACCAACTTAAATACTATTTACTGGCCGACCTCAGCCACTGAGCCAGCCTTTGAGACAGAAGGCTCTCACTTAAGCTGCGATAGCGTGCAGCGTGTGATTAAATGAAAAGAAAGAAATAAAACTAAAAACAAAACAGGTTTTGATCCTCTTTGTGAAGAGGCACGATGACCCAGAAAACCAGACCATAAGGGTTTTCCTGCACGGAAATTATAAAGGCTTAAATTCTGTCGATACTTTGCCAGAGCAAGCATATGCTGCAAAAAGGAAAAAAAATTTTTCCCCTGCATAAACTGAAATTTTTTTTACAATCCACATAAATCTTAAAAAACAGTTTTTCTACTTGTTTTTTTCTTGATATTTGCACGAAACATCACAACAACCTGTCTATAAACTTCAATATTGTCTCCAAAAAAAATTCCCCATTTCATTTCTTTTCAACAGCAAATTGTAAAAATAATTGCTTCTGTGCAACAAATAAGGTTACATGGGAAAATTATGTGCATATTAGTCAAAAAAATAAAAACTCTCCCCAACAAGACTCTTGGAGCATGTTTTAAAACCACACCACCGTTTTAAATTTACAGTTATAGTCATTTAAACTGAGGGATTTAAATTTATGTTACCAACACAAAAATAAATCGAGGTTGTGCAGGTCACAGCTGAGGTACCACATTTGCCTCACGTTGTGCCAGGAAAAACCCCAAACACAAACTGTTTATTCTGGCTTAGCTTCCTGAAGTGACGGAACATTGTAATGGATTATGCAGAGCTTCATTAATCAGCAGCATACCAAAGATGCATCCCCCCTTCATTTTTTAGAGATTCAAACAAGCTACTGGTGTGTTTGCTCAGAGCTGTGAATGTTTCCTTCCATATTTGCATTAAAATGTTGCTGTCAAAACTGTTAGGAAGAACAGGAGATAAGGTCATCCATGTAATCTCTCCCCCTGATTTAGCATCAGTGTCAGAGTTCTTGGGGAAAAAAAAATACAGTGTTACGTGAAAGGAGCGTGTCTCCTTGTCAGGTGGGGCCAGAGCGTCGAACGAGTCGGTGGATCTGCGAAAGGTGGGGAGAGACTGTAATAGAAAAAGAGGCAGAGAGAGCTGAGAGGTGGGGTGTCTGGGAGTGCACAGATTTGAGTTTAGAGGAGATGAGAGCGCCACTGACTGAGTTAACCCCACAGGCCTGTCACATCCTATTCTCAGCTCCACTGAGCAAGACAGGGCTGAGGACCAAAAAGGGTGCGAGTACAGTCACATGCTTCTGGCAAACTCGCTAAGCTTAATGATTTGGAAGCGAGGACTAGGCTAAATTGTACTAATTTAAGGTTGGGCCAGATGTACTCCATCAAACACAACCATCACCTGATGAATCGGTGAGTCATCTAACCGCAGGAGAGACGGCAAGGATGGCAAGTAAGATTCGAGCCATGGAAATGAGAAAATGAAATATTCGCTTCTCATGCAAACCGAGTTATTGTTGAATAAGAGGTAAAAATTAAACAGCATCATGTAATTCCGCCGCTTGGCAAAGAGACAACCCCTTGAACAAGCAGATTTATCAAAGTAAAAGAGAAACCTTTCCAGGGTAACTTAAACTGCACCGCTAAGAGGAAATGAGGGGAAAACGGATGAAACTGGATAAGACGGCTCTCATTGCACAAGGATTTTTCCTTGTTTGGCTGTCGTCATTTTTGTCTTCCAAAAATATTTATTCCCCAAAGCCAAATTGTCTTCCACGTGACAGAAAAGTGGGGGTGGTGTGTGTGCGTGCAGCACACAAGTGTGCACTCATAGACACCGAGAACACAGAAAACACATTGTTGGCCAGACCCAAAACAACACAGCAGATTGTTTCCCACTGACAAAGAAGGTCTGGTTTCTCATAGTGAATCAGGGCCGATTTACTGCCTGTGGCTTCAAAAGACTGGAAACAGAAGCCTTTCTAAGAGAGAGTGCAGCTCGCTGAGCAGACAGCAGAAATGTTATTCGCATTATTCAACTGTATAAAGCCATAGGAGAGAGAAAGGGAAAAAAAAAAAAGATCCCTATACAACAACACTGCTAGCTGATGACAAAAGGAAATTATTTACGCTAAATATAGCAAAGTTGAATTATAAAATGAGTGAGAGTTTCCTTTATTCAACCTACTGGAGAGGTGTTTAACTACAACCAGGCAAAATAAAGCGTCACTCATGACCTGACAGTGATAAATAGTTGAAAAAAAAGGCCCGGGTTAGATTAAATAACGAGTCATAAAACTCGGCCCACATTCCTCTATATCTTCTGTTAAAGCCTGTCCCCACACAGCAGCTCAAAGCTCTAGCAAAAAATAAAGGAAAAAAAAAAAAATAGGTAGACCAAGGTGTTGTAGTACAGCACGTCTTCTGTTCAATCTCTATAGACGCTATTAATTCTTTATGGTCTGCTGCTGCCCAACCTTGTGCATAGGGCCCTTTCAGTCTCACAGCAAATTTTCTCATCTTTTGAGGTTAGTGATGCTGACGAACAGTCAAAGTACTCAGGATCTGCGAGTCTCTGAGAGGTCTCGCACATTTCTTTGTGCGTTATCTATCCCGGCAGTCTGCGCGCGCCATCTGCTATCCTGCGGCCTTGCGCGAGCAGAGACCCAACGGTTCCTTCTTTTACCCACAGGTCACAAGTTCAGGCTGAGATCAACAATTCATGAGTCCTTGTAAACATGTAAAGTCTCCATGGAGCGGGAAGTGGAAGGAGTTGTGGACAATGTGAGTGCATGATGTGTTTGTGCGTGATGTCTTAAACTATGTGTCCAAGATAAGACTAAGGCCGTGGTGGTGGTGGTGGGAGGGGTGATTCCCTATGCCTCTGAACTGAAATATAACTGAAGTGATGGAATTGTCTGCACACGTGTGATGAAAAAGTAGGGGAGGAAGCCATAGAAAGAAAAAATAAAAAAATAAAAAAGGGATGTTGTGAGAATAGGGGAGAAAGGAAGCGAGGGGGAGGGTTGAGTGACCGCACAAAGCTAATCAGATTTTATAGATTGACCAGACTAAAAAGCTGATCCCGCCTTTTGTCCTCTGAAATGCCTGGAGGTGTCCAGTAACACATGTGGGGGACAGTGAGGCGCGGGCGGGGGGGGGCTAGTGGTGGAGGTCAAAACAAGTTATTGAATGTCTACACGGGCCAAGACCATTGTTGTTCTGTCCCCTCGTGAGACCCTCAATGCCAAACAGAAATTGAAATTGATTGGTCGCCTGTTAATCAGCGGGTGAAAAGGATGCGGATGCAGAGGAATACGCCTTTGACATCAGGATGACCGAATAAAGGTGGGTCAGGATTTTTCTCCTGACCTCGTGTCAAAGATAGACGTTAAACTTTTTTTTTTTTTTTTTTTTTAAAGCATCCTTTTCATTTCAGCAAGATGAACCGTTTGTTTGGTTAGAATGCGTCAAAATCAAGAATGTTCTAATCTTCCCTGTACCGGACAACAAAGCGTCCTGTTGCATTTTCATCAAAACTAAACAGTACATATCCCAAAATCTTCTTTTAAAAAAAAAATTCATAGATAAAGTAAAACTATTTCTTAAAACTGTTTTTTCTTATAGCAACACTGAAATTCACACAGAAAAACAAGTTAAAAAATATTTCGCAGGACGAATTAAGGATCAAGAATACTGGCACTGATACAGTTTAGCAGCCCTGCAGTGACTGCTCCGTTCCAGTCACACACAAATGATGACAATCCAGTGGACATAGACTTATATTAAAATTAAAAGCAACTTGGACCATTTACAGATGCATCCTTGAATAATTTAAAACTGCCCTACATATGGTGTTAAATATGCAGCACTGCCGCCAGCCAAAAATCGCCTTTTTCCCCTCTCAGAGCCCACAGCTCTTAAACCCTTCTCCATTCTAAGCAGAAGAATATTCTTGCTCCAAATAGCCGGCATGCAGCCTTGAAGTAGCCCTGAGTTTAGGGAGGACTTGATAGCCTGTCTCAGATCTAGGCAAGAGGAAGGAAAGGGATTCCCGCCCTGTAATTTAGTGGGGGCTTTGTGGGCCAACACACTGTTGCACTGATATTCTGAATCTCCGGGAGTAATCCAGGAGCCGCGTTTTATCATCTGCTCTGAAACCAGCTGCCGCCACGGATCATCTGACAAAGACCTCTTTGTCAGATGATCCGTGCATCTTTATCCAGATGCAACATTTTCCTCGAAGAGTGTATTTGCCGAGCATGATTTAAAACCAAAACAAAAAACAACAACCCTATCAGCTCTAAGACTGCTTTATACCCTGTAAACACGCAGATTTTAAGAAGTTCAAATGTAGACACAGTACCTGCAATACGAGTGGTTCCGGGTTAAATGCCAGCGTCATGAGCAGCTGCATTCTTTCCGTGTCCTTGAGGTTCTTTAGCAGGAAGCTGCCAGAGTCCTTGGTTTCGGCGTACCTGCGGACCACACGGTCCAGCAGTCTCTGAGAGGGGCAGTGCACCAAGTCTGACCAGCCCTCTACCACATCTGGAGTAAGCAGTCGAACATCGCCGTTGATCCGGGCAAATTCAGTCTTGTACATTGCCTGGATGAGGTCACATCGCGGCCTGCCTGTGGCCCTCTTGCAGATTTTCTGGTCTATCTCGGCCAACTCCTGGTTGGAGCCGAGCCGTTTAAGCACCACGCGACGAGTGCCCTCCCTGGGCTCTCCGTACTGCGCGAAGTAAACATTCTTGACATTGAAAACGTCTAGAAACCGCAGGCGACCCCAGGTCTCAAAGGAAACCTGGCCGTTCATGAACTTGCGGCACCAGCTGGTCCCAAAGCAGGCGGGACACTTGTTGAGATTGATGAATCGTCTGTCCGTGAGCTCATTCTTCTGGAAGGACGCGAACAGGTTGTGGGTGTTCATCAACAAGATGACAAACAATCCCACCACCAACAGGAGCTTTAGACAGCGGTACAGGCGGCCAAGTTTGAGAGGCAGGAAGCGCAGCATGATGTGGATGGGTCAGGAGTGGGGTGTTGAGGGACAGGGGAAGAGGAGGAGGAGGAGAGGTATTGAGATGATCGTCAGGGAGCTAACCTCAATGCCTCTCCGTCATGGTGCAAAGGGGAACCTTCTAAAGCGGCAGACAGGGGCGAGGTTGGCACAGCTGCACTGTGCCAGACTTTGGCAGTGGCCAGTGCGTCATGTTCTCTCTGCAGTTTGTATGTAAACTTGGGCGAGCAGTTCTGAAATCAAACAGACAAAGAGACGGAAAAAAATCATTACATGAGGGAAAATATAAAAGCTACACCTTATAATACCAAAAATCCAGTGCCTTGCCTTAAGTAACAGTGGAAAAAGGTTGATTTAATTTCCTTCTCACCCTAAATGCTTACATGTGATCCCACCTTGTAAAACAAAATGCAGCTTCTCTGGAATATGAAATAGTCGCACAAATTTGAATTGCTTGGGTCATTTGAGAGATTTCATTACTTTTTGAGCAGAAATGAGATGGCCCACAGCCAATGCAATAAACCTGCCTGTGCCTGTTTGAGTGCGTTCTCTTTGGGAAATCATTTCTTGTATACTCAAAGTATACGAAAAATAAATAAAAAGGGAAAATAAAGTGTCAGTGATCAAATTAAGGGGAAATGTAAAACATCGTCCGCAAGTATTAAAATAAAATGTCCTGCATTCAGAGGAAGAGTCCCTCAGTGGGCCCTCCCTCTGCACCAATAAAAATATCCATCACTTTTTCTAAGATGTACTGCAGAATAACTTGCCATCTGAATACCTCAACGGTTACTTCTAAGCTCAGGAATCTTGATTTTGTTTCTCTTGCTTCAGATGGAGGAATCTCGGTTTGCATTGTGATGAGAGTCACACCGTGCAAAGTTTAACCTTTGATCAGAGCTGCCCTGCTTCGTTTTAATCACGCTTTGATGCGGTTTCTTTGAAAATGGCTGCTGTCGCTAAAATAACGTTTCTGGTCGAAAGGGGAAAAAATGAATCTGAATATTTCTACTGAGATTATTAATTTTAGCCAAGAAGGGGGATGGCAAGCCCTATCTGAAGAAGAAAAAAAAATCTGGGATCACAGTGAGAGAACAAAGCACTTAGAAAAACCCCACAAGCCCCACTAAAATCTGTCCACGATGAAACCATGTTAGACCCCCCCACCCCCAATCCAGCTTTTAGGCAGTAAGTATTTTAAGTCGCTTTAAGAAATACAATGACTCAGACCATGCAAATTATCCATCCTCAATTAGAGCTCATTAGGGCATGCCTATTAGGACAGCTGACTTGAGAGGGCATGGCTAACGAGCAGGCACAGTAGTGTGATTAGTTTGTGTGTCGATGGGTTCCCTTGCTTTTAGATAGAAGAGGCGGAGATTCTGGTAGGACATGCGGGTTAAAAGCAACCGAGAAAGCGGCGGCTGTGAGAAACGTGGGCCTGCAGCACGCCAAATAAGAGCCGAATGGAGAAGCTTTTACCCCACACCTCTGTCTGGAAATACTTCGAGCTGATCAGGCCAAGTTGCCTAATGTAAAAATAGACCATATCCAAATAGGGAACTACAGAGTGCCACACTGCATGTTTTTAAAAGCCAAAGAAAAATGTTATTCGAGCATTTTTTCCCCCCCCCATTCTCGCCACACCACGCACAATGTGACTCAACACAGCAATAAGGATATGATTTTTTTTCTGACATAAATAAAGAGTGAGATAATGAGTTACTGAGAAACTTTACACCTGCATTTTCTACATGGGTAAAAACCTTTCAATAAAGCTTAAAATGCAATGATTTTAAGTCCTATGACGGCATTTTTTTTTTTAAAAATTCATCTATTACAACACATTACACTGAAAGTTGGAGATGCACTGATTTATCAGACAATATCGACCACTTTCACTGTGTGTCTTATTCAGCTTTTCATTAACTCGTATTATTGAACCTGGACTCTCGTGAAATAAAAAGCAGGAAAGCAGTCATTGCCTGGCACAAAAGGGATGATGTATAGCTACAGAGACACACAATGACAAAACATCTGTATCTGGAGTGGCCTTTGGCTAAATTGTTATTTTAAACATTAGACTTACCATTGGCCTCAAATTAACAAATGGTGCATCCTTAATGATGGCAATATTTGGCTGGAATCATCTAGAGAGCACTTCGTGAATATATTGCAAGAGCTACTGATTCTCACATTATCTCATCTCAAGATAACTCAGAAGCGGGAAAAAAAAAGAAAAAAAAAAGAAAAAAAAGAGCAGAACAGAAACTGTTTTTTTTCCCTCCAATTTATTTCTAGACAGCATTTGAAATTAGCTCTCTGAATAGGGGGGATAAATACACAAGTAAAGTAGGCCCACACTGGGCTGTCTTAGACAAAAGGATTCAAAAGGATGCATGTCTGTGCCTTTTACTACAGGGAGTGAGAGAAAGCTGATTGCTTGAGGGGAAAACTGAATTTCCCGTCGTTATAAAATCTCGATTCAAGTGCCATTTAGCATCTGACACAGGCAGCCATGACACTGACGTGACTGCAAGATCTTGGGAGCAGATATGAAATTTATCTAGGATGAGCTAAGGGCTCAGAGAGGACGAACCATAACCTCAGCGAGGCCAAGAAGTGTTTCACCTCTTCATCCGTGAGAGAAAGAAACAGAGAGCCGGGGCAAGCTTAAACAAACCCTGAACAAGACCTGGACAGCGCCGAGTAATGAGAAGCACAAGCTGGCAGCCGGCATGAAGAGAATACATAGCTTCGTATTCCTTGCCAGAAAAAGCGTTAGACCACAATTACATAAGGAGCATTACCTGCATTATGTTAGTAATCACACAATGCGAAAGGATCATTTTCTTCCTCTTAATGAAAGACAACTTTAACACTCAAATTATTGTCAATGAAACACACAAATCGGCCATCTATGGGTTTATAGCGTGCCACGATTAGCATGGCACATGAGCGGGTGCAGTTTGAAATGCTACTGGAGTTGAGGTTTTTTTATAACCTGCTGCTGCTGCTACAAGCACAGTAATAGCGGGAATAAGATGAAAACAATCAGCTTTATTGGGAGAATGACATGGCAATTTAAGACGGGGATCTCTTTCCCTGGTAATTACCCCACTAGACTGCTTCCTCGTGAATTTTACACCTGCAAAACCATTTATTTAACTCCCCTCACTGACTATTGCGGTATGATGGGAGTTATTTAAGAGAACGTGGCGAGAGAGAAAGGCAGACTGCATAGGGCTCCATGGCAAGGTTGCCTACTCAGGTTCTTGCTGAGGGCAAAGTTCACTTAAAGTTCTAAATTAAAGCCAGATGTTTTTATTGAAGGGCATTGAAATTTAAAGCAGTGTTTTCTTTGGGGCAAACCTCACTGTGCCCACAGAAACTGTTTCAAATTACCCCCCCCCCTCTTTCCTACCAGACAACCGTCACAGTGCCTCTTCAAAAGATGAGGGATGTAGAATACCAAGAGGAGGGGAAAAAACTCTGTTTAGAATAAGCACCAAATTACTTCTCATGATACAGGGCCGCTGCCAAAAGTGGGCTAAGAAAGTTTTTCAGCGTACTCAGTCTACAAAGTATAGCGGTGAGCGCTTCGAAAGAGAAGCAAAGAAAAGAGGGCAAATCAAAGGATGCCTGACTCCTCATGCATGGAAGATGAGTCCCGCATTCAAAATGTTCCAAGTTTGGCAGATGTTAAGAGCCGCAAAATGGCTCATTACTGGGACTGAAAAGGCACAAGATGAAGCAATAGGCCCCATGTTGGCTTAAAACAGAATGACAAAGGTTGAGACAGAGGAAGATGACATGGTAATATTCTAATATTTCAACTTTTATTAAACTTAGATTTTAAAAGAAAAACTCAGATAAAGAGGAGGGGATTGAAAAGGAAATTTCTTTCTTGAATAATCTTTCCTAAAGCTCATTGTGTAAGAACCAGCTTCAGATAATGGTGTGCAAGGGCAAGGCTACTCTCCAGCTAACCCATTTCGTGACTGCACCTGAGGCTAAACTTCATTATGATATAATGAAGTCAAGCCACACAAGAACATGCTTGATTAATTCCAATGGAAATGCAAAAGAGAGTGCACGGTGGGAAGTGGGGAAAAGGACTGAAATACAGTGGAGAAGTCGGTAAAATAGAGAGAGAGAGAAAAAAGATAACTGATGTATAACTAGCGGCCAGCAAGAAAAGAGAAGCTTTGAGTTATTGCTCTTGTGATTGAAATGACTGGAAATAGATCACTTGAATACAGAGCAGCACTTCTCCATCTCTGAATGGATGCACACAAACACACACGCGAGAGCGGCTACCTGCAGGACCGCTGGCATTACCCCCGAATCCTCAAAGCTGGAGGGGGGGAAAAAAGTAACCTCTGCCCCTCACCACCACCGCTGCCGCCACCACCGCCACCGCACTTGCTTTGCAATGTGTGGTTCTAGCTGGAGAGAGGAACTACTGTTGCCAGGATTATCGACCGTGGGAGTCAATAATGTTTGATCACAAAAACATTCAGCCGCAGCCGGGTTGCCTCAGTACAGCAAACACATAGACAGTGATGGATAGATACAAATGACAGTAACATTCGCACGCCTAATGGAAAATTGAGTCCTCGGATTATAAGTACCAATTAGCAGCATCCCCACAATGAACATTAGTCCATTCATCTCTGGCCCAAACCAAACACGAGAGGGGTTTTAATGAGAATATCAATAGTATCTGCTTTGCGCCAAAATGACGCAGCTGTTAAGAACACACTGCGAAGACCTACTCTGGATTCCCCAACTGAAAACAGCTTCTCCCTTTTCTGTTTAATTTAAACAGCTGCACGGTTGCACAACCCACGATCTCTCTGGAAAAGTTTGGGGAGTTGGCATGAATCTGAATCCCATGTTAATGCTACTGCAAGGCAAACATGTCAGCTGAGTGAAATGATTAAAACAAGCTGTCAAAGCGAGCTGCAGTTTAAACAATCGGGAAATGCATTTGGATGGGGAGGAAATGAAATCGATTACCTTAAAGACATTCGTTCTCCCACCTTTGTCTGTTTCTCCGTCTGCTCTACAAGTTACTTTATCTGAGACTGATTTGGCAAGTCTGGAGGTCAAAAACAAAAATATACTGCTGCTGTGGGAGCTTTTAGGCTGCAATTATGAGACGTTCCCCTGCCGAGCACTCAGAAACATTCAAATCAACCACCAGCAGAACGCCTTAAGTGTATCAGGCTATTTTCATAGTTCCCTCGTCAACTAACCTAGCAGAAAGCCTCCGCAATTAGTCTCCCGATATAGAAAAATTAATTTTAAGCAGCCCGTCCTATTCATTAGACTGTAAAGAGAAATTCCATAGGACTTATTATGAGCTTTGTGTGGAACCAAACACTAAAACTCTTGTGCTAATCTTTTTTTTTTTCCTTTGAAGGAATCAAGGGCAGCAGTTTTCAAAGAAAGTGCAATTATTACTATGCCACAGAAATCTCATGGTCAGATCTATTCATTCGTTTTTTAAATCCTCTCAAAGTTAAGCTTATATTTTAGGTGCTTTTAGGCTTGATGGAGAAAAAGAAACAGGCTCAACCTGTTGTGTTTTTGCCAAAAGGAAGGCGAATCCAAAGCAAACCTGTTGAGATGAAGTGTTTTAAATAGCTTGAAACTACAGTGGGAAATTAAGGGGTGAGAAT
>NW_005187408.1:6701237-6709418 GCF_000239375.1 Pundamilia nyererei
AGCAATGTTTTGTTAAATAAATACTAAAACGTTAATAGCGCCTCCGGCAAACATGATACCTCCTGGACACCAGCGTTGTTGCTGTAATTTAGTATGATCTGCATACAAATAGAGTTCAGGGGCAGCACATTGTCTTCACTCTACAGTGTATCCATTCTCATCCATTTTTCCCCCATTATGCTTTTTCCCCCTTTTTTGATTCAACATCAAATTGTGCATAGGAGTCTTGCTATAGTCTCTAATGCAAGGCAAATAACGAAAAGATTAAAAACAGCGTGTAATTAGAGGGAAACATACTAACCCACCTATGCTTAGACTGTTCCGCTGCAACTAAAATGACACCACCAGCAGTAATAGCGGTAATAATATGCTTCTTGTCACCGCACAGTGGATGTGGGCATCTGATAAGAGTTTGTTTTTAAAAAGCGATGAGGTTTGTTGTCCTTTTTTGCTTTAATTATCTTTGCTTGATCTAAGGTCACACGACGGACACTCGAACTGTTATGCATCCTCTTACTGATATAAAAAAAAATCAAAACATTGAGTTTTTATTGCTTTTATGGATTTTTTTTTCTTTATCGAACTGCTCAAAAATAGACGTGTGAGCCACTTCTGCAATGCACAATTTACCTCCTCTCGCTTTAAATAAAAAACAAAACAAAAAAGAAAAAGAGTTCAAAGGCAGCACGGACTGCAAAGAGAAGAAACAACTGTGAAACAAACCTGTGACTTTTCCCCCCTCTCCGGCTTTGTAGTAGTGAAATGGTTAGCGCTCAGCTGATATCATTCTTCAAAGTTGCGGCTACTTACGAGGCGGACGAGAGGGGACTTTAAAACACCGGCGATTGTATCTCAGCCGAAAGCTGCTTCTTCAAAGCTCGACGAAGATCTCTATCAAGCACACTCAAACGGGCTTCCCATTTCTAGCTCTTAGGTATCTAGCCAGCTAGCCTGCTAGCCGCTGAAATAAACAGTTGAGCTGTCGAGTCCTTAACTCTTCGTTTACCGGATGTTTCCGACTGGACGACGGACTCCTCTTTACAAAGGACAACCGCGTCCGTGCGGTGAATTAACGTCCATATCTGTCCGCGTGTTGCGAGTCCCGTCCGCGGTTACGGTATTGCCTCTTTTCTTGTTCTCTCAGGCAGCTGCTCACTCCTCTCCAACACCACAATGGGTTCTGTTTCGACTCTTTTCAACACCAGCCTCTTTACTCTTTACGACAACCGTTCTCTGTTTACGGGCACGGTTGCTAAGCGATTATTCTAATATTGTCTTGTCTGGAATGCCGCCCCCAGTGCAAACTTTACCAGAATTTCTATTTTTTTTCCTTTCATGTCGCTCCAATTAGGCTAACACCAGCCTTTTAAAGAATTTGTAACATTACCTGAAACTAATGTTCATTTTAGATTGTTGTACCGTTTAGTTTAATGTGAGAAGGAAAGAAAGATGCTAGAGGTGGTAAGTAAAAAAACCATACTGCTAATATAAACGGCTGCATAGTTAAAGTAAACTCATACAAGGTCTAATTGATATACTTTTTTTCATTTTTTTCAGTCAACAAGAGCACAATAAAATAAAATAAAGACAATACACTGCAAGTAAAAGATGTCGTGCTCAGTCAATGTGGCCTAAAATAAAGACTAATTCATAAACCACTTAATTTTATTTTATTCTCTGTTAATTTCTGACTATGAATGATTCACTTACTGATAAAGAACGATAAACAGTACGATCAAATATCGCAGCAGCTGAGAATCACGCTTTCATATGTTTGCATTGTCTGCCATCTGCTGGAAAATAGGAGGATGACACCCAACGTGTGTTATTTTCTGTGGCTTACGAAAACACCGTCAATATTTTTTATTGATTTGCAAAAACATAATGTCAGCAGAACAGGTAAGTAACTGTGACACGTATTCTTTTCCCACGCGATAAAGGATTTAATATATCTCTCTCTGAATGTCCAGTTCTTGCGTGTGCTTAACTTTTCTTTGATTGTATCTGATTTCATCGGCCTACATCTGTGTTGCATTAATGACGAAACATAAAGCAGCTCTGTATTTCGTCATTTATAAAAATAAAAAAAAACCCCAAAAAGCATACCAACACATTTTTATTGCCCTACATTATCTTATCTTTCTTTTTTTAATTAAAAATATGGTGCTTTTTCCCCCTCCAAGCCTTCGCACGAAAAAACTGCAAATTCCAAGTATTACTGAAGGCAGCACGGGCTCTCAGGGCGCTGCTGATGCGGATGTTGCTGTGTCTGAGCCAAAAAAGTAGCAGAGTTCTTTCCGAAAAGTTTGACCCAGGCTTTTGATGATGTCGGGCGCTGTGCAGCAAAAACAAGATACTGTAGCGTTACCGGTGTTCGCTGCTGTCACCCTGGCACTCATAACCATCCTCAGTGTGTGGAAGTTAAAGCAGTTCAAATATAAATTGGTAAATGAAGCTGGGGTTGCAATGTTTTATGGTAAGTAGCCTAAATATTTACAGACTACGGAAGCCGTTATTCAGCAATACTTCCTGGACTCGGGGCTTGAAAGATGTATCGAAAATGTTTATAGAAGACATTTCTGGGGTTTCAGAGGCATGCAGTTATGGACACCGGCATCTCATTTTGCTTTATTCATCATTTTATACGAGAACACAGCATCTTTAGGTGACTCCTGATATGCAGGTGTAACAAGCAATTAGTTGTCCTATACTTGATGCATGGAAATAGTTTTAAAATGTGCACATTTATGTCAACATGTGGCACATTGCACTTTCATTCTTTTCCAGAACCCAAAGTTTTTGTTTTTAGTGTAATATAGTGAATTACCCCTTTAATAACAGTTTTTGCTGTTTGTAATTCTTTTGCAGGTTTGCTTCTGGGGTTAACTGTGAGATTAATATGGACTGATAAAGGAGAGCAGTGTCCGGGGAACACAACAGCAGCAAATGAGCAAGCGAACACTTCTAACAACACGATGCTCAACCTCACACCACACGGACATGTCGGAAATGAAAAAGGCCAGTTCAGCTCACATCCTGAGGTAACTGTGGTTGTTTGATTTCACCTTCCCTGACAAAACACATCAAAACAGAATAAATCCAGCGATCTGCCCTAAAATAAACATTTTCTCAAGAAAACAAAAATAAACTACATAATAAAAACCCCATTAAGAATATCTGAAAGCAAATAGCTGCATACAGGATGGTTTTTCCTCTGATGTAATTTCTTTTGACTGAAATAGCTTTTGTTTTCATTGTCTTTTCCTGGATCAGATCCATATTGTGCCTCTTGAGTATGCTGGCTATTTACATCAACAGAGTCCTCTAATGGTTCTTAGTTATTGGTTTTCCTTTAAACTCTCATGGTCTGTTTGTTCTTAGAAAAAGTCAAGAGTGGTGGTGCAAGGAAAGGGAGGACGAGAGAGCAATTTAACCTTTATTAAGGTTTTAGTCAGGATCAGATAGTGGGGACTACATTTTCAGGTGTGCCGTGCATACAGAGGGAAATTAAATTTAAGGGACCACATATGGACACAGTTCCAGTCAAGTAAAATGAAGCAACACAACACGGGTTTAATCACTAAACAACAAAACAACTAAATTAAGCTTTTGCTAGCAACTGTAGCGCTTTCTCGCAAAATTGCGCTCTCAAGACATTTCCCTGCTTGTTTACATGCAGCAAGCTTATAATGAGATACTCTTGCAAGCAGTTTTCTCTGCAGTGCAGGAAAGATGTAAGATAGCATCTCAACAGGCATTGCAGCATTTTCCTCTTAGAATAAGTTGGACACTTCAATCTGTGTCAGAGAACACAGTAATGATGCAAGAATGAGGGGCTATGATAAAGTAAATAATGCACCAAAACACAAGGATTTGCTGCTGATGATAACAAAAAGACCCAAATAGGGGTATGGTATGATTAAAAATCATTTAATTGGGAGCCAGTTTGATGTTTGTGAAATCCGAAATCTGGTTTGAGCTCCTACAGACAATGATTCGGATTATTCAAGTACCATAAATACATGTTATTTCTGTCACTGAGGTGCAACAGGAGTAATGCTGCAACCTTAAGCCCCAAGCCTGCAAACTAATCACAGCAGTTATTTGTTAAAAAGGAATTAGCAGAGACTCTAACATCACTTCTAAGCAGAAAAGCCTAAGCCTCAAGAGCGGACCTTTGGCTGTCATCAGCATGAACACTGTTTTTTTCCGCCACGCTTTCATATTTTAGTGCCGTGATCAGAGATTTGTCATATCAAAGAAGCCAAACGATAAACCGGAGCTTCAGCCACACATGCACCAACGAGCTTAAGAGAACGCGGAACGAGGGCGTTCTAAATTGTGTTTCTTAATCTCGGTGCCACATTTCACCGCAAGAGAAAGGCAGCAGTGAGGCTTGAACGTTGCGAATCATCCCGGTCGAGTGTAACTCTTCGCTAATGGCTTGGACTTTTTGGCCCCTTTTGAATGCGGGAGTCTCATTAGCAAACCAGCAGAGGCTACCACAAAGGCCATTACATTGGTCAGACCTGTTCTGTGTTGCCTTCACGCCATTAAGCCTGATACATATGGGGTCCTAGCAGGGAGAGATAAGGATTTCATTGCATTACTGAGTCCATTACGTGCCACTGGGGAGTAAGGCATTAAAGTTTGTGGTCTGATTAAATTTAGTGCTGCTCAGCTGAAGAGGCAATTAGTGCATACAACACACCTCCATTCTCAAGTCTGTGGTGCAGGTGGCCCTTTGTATAAAACCCCCACCATATGCATAATTTATTGATTACAGTGTATCTGTATTAGTATGTGTTGCACAGTTTTGTATTTGTCATACACAGCCTGCATAAATGGGGAAAAAACATATATATATATAGTGCTGTGTGGGTAATTGCAACCACAAAATAGTAATTTGTATTGAGCTGGGTTATGGTAGCAAAGAAAGGAGCAATTTGTAGCTCTAGAAGCACCTCAAGTGTGAATTACTGAGAAAGCATATTGGCTTTCCTTACTCTATAGGGGACTCTACAGCATTCGAAATATTAATTTAAAAACAAAAATGCAATCTTCCAAATGTCCCCAACCTGTACTTGGGTAAATATTCACCAAAATGCAGTGCATCCTGGAAATAGGATTTACAGAGAGAGGCCTACTTTCATTCATCTAAATAGTCATGCTTCTGTGTTGTTGTTTTTTTCCATAAAGCTTCGTTAAAGCAAGCCAAATCTAGGTCGTTCTTAAATGCCTGTGACCACAGCAGTATGTCAGCAAGCGTCACTTCCCCCGTCTCACTCCTTTGGCCTGAAATGTAATTGAACTCGAGTAAGGTTCTGAGCAATGTAGGAACCAAGAAAAAGTAGTTTTATTTTGATCTGAATTGAATATCGCTGCCTTTTGATCTTCAAAATGTATCCACAATAGACTTAAAAAGGATTCAAGGATGAAGAACATGAAAGGCTACCTTGCTTAGCTGCTTGCATTGCATCACATCGGCTTGGGTGAGAAACAGACAGCGAGAGAGCACGCTATGTACAAAAATACTTGTGCGCGCTGGTTTTTATTTGTATTGACAGTAATGCAGTTGGGGTTTTTTAAGATCGTGTTTTAATGACATTTACTTGTTTTCTGTGTGGATGTAGCACTGGGTTACCATAAATTCTGGGAGCTGCTATGATGAAGATTGACAGAAGCAGTTAGACCTCTCTTTTCTTGTTATGCCTTGCTTTAATCAGTGTGAGTCAGAAGACTTGGGCAGTACACAGTGATTATATCATCGAGCCACTGAGAGATCTGAAGTGATGTAACCGCACTGTAGCTGCCAGATTGAAAGTTCAGATTGTTGTTGAGAAGATTTCGTAGCATTTTATTACTAAAATGTTTTTGAGCACACAGATCTAGATAGGTGGGAGCCTGCTTTTGCTATATATCATGAGGTGGAAGCAGTTAAAAGGAAAAAAAAAGTGGTACATAAGAATGAACACGGGTGTTTCCATGATTTTCTAAAACGGGGTGACACGGGGTAGACCATGAGCCAGTGAGGGTGAGCCATAGGAAACAATCAGAAATAATTACTAAACAGCTTGGAAACTGATATAAAACTTCAGCATTAGCTGGCTTGTATAAATATTAATGCCACAATAAAGACTAAACTAACAACATGCAGCACGGGCTTTTTGGTCATTAAAAGCAAATCACTGTATTTCACTCATACTTTGATTTAAGTTCACTTTCACAAAAACCAGGACTGAGGGAATAGTGGGCAGCAAACCAAATCATAAAGTTAAAATGTTAATATTTTCATCTCTAACTAGAAAAAAGTCTATTATAACATTATTTATTTGTATTATTTATCACTATGCAACATTTCCAGTGTTGCACTGAGGAACCCAGGGGTGGGGTTACTCATTGGTAACCTTTGCTTCCAGGTGTGGAAAATGTACATGTATAAAAGATGGATGTAACCAAATAGTTTGTGCAGACTTGTTTTGAAGGCTTGATATGACCGTTTCTACGATCATAATCCTGGCTTTAAAAACACACATGTGACGAGAAGGAGCAAGTCTTACTGCTCAGATAAGATCCATTTTGAAGCACAGTATGACCACAATAGGCTAATTTGATATGACCCAAAGTGAGTGAGTGAGCCCGCTATCTCAACAGGAATGTGTTTTTCTAGTAGAATTCTATAAGGCCGCAAAACTATCGCCATCTGGCGGCCTTCAGATAGAATGCAGGTTTAAGGCACGCCTATGCACGTAGCACATATCCCACTTTTGTTATTTACAAAATTTGATTTTGTGTTTTTGTTTTGTTTTTTGAAGAAAGGAGATATCAGGTACTTGAACACAATTGAGAAAAGGTGCATGTTTGCCAAAACAGGGCTGCTGAAATGAACTGTGTGTGTGTGTGTTTGTGTATGTAATCTGTCTGTCAGTCAGACTCTCTTGCTCCCCGTGAAACATTGTCAGTCACCAACACAGCAGCTCTGTCGTTTACAGGAGACCTTTGATCTGCAGGTCCTTTTCAATCTGTTCCTGCCACCCATCATCTTCCATGGAGCTTACACTCTTAATCAGGTGAGACTGCTCTCCTGACACGTCTCCCAAAAGGGTGTAAAAGGCCATTTCTTTTAATGTACATGGGTTGTCCATCTGTTAAGGACTTCCCATATGGTGCACTGTACTGATTCTTACACCAGATGTATTTAATGTCTACTAAACTGTTGTCTTGTTTGTTTTGTGAGTGTTACTAATTGGACTAATTTTTATTTGTTGTTCTAGAAACGATTCCTTGCAAACCTGGGATCTGTTCTCACCTACGCTTTTGCAGGTACCATAATCAGCTGCATGTGCATAGGGTAAGAATTCTTTGTTTATTTATGCAAATAAACTGAAGTAAGAGAAATACTGAGATGACAGACAAATGCGGTTAAACAATTCAGGCATAGCTTTATGGTGCAGTGGTTAGCACTGACTCACAACAAGAAGGTCCTGGGTTTGAATCTAGCATGTGGGCTTTCTGTATGGATTTGGCAAGTCATCTCTACATTGGTTCTCTCCGGGTACTCTGGCCTCTTCCCACAGCCCAAAAGAATGCATGAGCTTGAGGTTAGGTTAACTGGTGATTATGAATTGACTGTAGGTGTGAATGTGAGTGGGAATGATTGTCTGTCATGTGTGTTAGCCCTCTGACAGGTTGGTGACCTTTCCAGGGTGTACCCAACCTCTTGCCTGTGACAGCTAGGATAGACTCCAGATGCCTCCGTGACCCTGAATTGGATACGTTGATGGACATTATCTAACACATGTCACCAGTAATATGAAATAGTGTTCTGTAAATGCCCCCATAAGCCAAATCCTGTGCTTACACCTGTGCTTTTGGTTCTACGACTAATCAAAATTTCGGTAATAACACTACAGTGCACCAAACTCAGCACAAGTAATATTGATTTTGGAGAGAGTACAGATATCTACTGATGCTATTGTAGCCTGACATAGCTAGATGGCACTCTCACACTCTGAAGGAATTTGAGGCTTTTTTTAAACCAGTTGTCACTGATGCTCTAATTGCTGCACAGAGCAAGTGAGAAAACCTCAGAATTCCTTAGTTGTTATTTTCTTGCTTTAACTTCAACACGTTTTGTGGTTAGAAGAAACTGAACAGTCCAGGATTTACCCCCCCCCCCCC
>NW_005187408.1:6709438-6729260 GCF_000239375.1 Pundamilia nyererei
AAACAAAAACAAAACCCACAGCATTATTTCATCTAACATTTCCTTAATAGGCTTTTAAAGCTTCTACTAGTTGTCATTTTTACTTATTGTGTTTTCTGTTTATGTATAAATGATCTTAACTCCCCCAGTCAGTCATTTCAAACAAGTGGGTTTGAAGGTCATGTGCTTAAAGTATTGCCTGGAATTAACTGGCTAAAGGATGTTGCCTTCTTTCCTTGCTCCATCTATTATTCCTTTACCTGGAGCAGCATTTGTCAAACTTCCCCGTTCCCTCTGGGAAGCAGGAAAGGTTTTGTTCATGGCGCCTCATGTGCTCCATTTTTAATGCTAAGGCATCAGAGCTGGCCAGTCCTACTGCTTGTTAGTGTGTCATATCCCATAGGGAGTTAGTGTCGTGAGAGTGTGGGAATCTTTCTGTCTCAATTTACAGTCCTCTTCCTGTCTTTTTCTGTGCCTGACTCTCTCATTTTCTCTCTGTCTCTCTCTGGATGTCTAACACACACACACACACACACACACACACAAACGCACAATGCACAATTAATCATCTTAACCGCAAGTCTTCCTTAAAGATACACGAATAACACAGCTTAGTTGCTTGACCTAAGGACAGTGCTTTAAATACTGGCTGCAGGGGGCAGGTCATGTGCTGTCACCGACAGAGCTATGCCAGTGGACAGAAAGGTTCCCCAGAGGACACACTGGCATACTGATTATTATGGCATGCCCCACACTAACTGGATTAGTACTCAGCATACATCAGTTATCACTAAGGAGCTGAACTGACTGGACGCTTTATCAAGTCTTTGTGTACAGTTTTATTTTTTTCTTTATAAGTGAGATAACACAGTGGAGATACAATACTAGATTTATTTTTGTATTTGGCTCCAGAGCTGATAAAAATATTGTGTCATTTATATTTCTGTCAAAGTGCCCTTCACAAAGACTGTTAGTGGGTTATATTTAGTCTTCTAGGTCATTGTGCATGCACACACACATACACACTTATGCTGTTCTGTTATGTTGGAGAGTACCGTATATAACAGTGTCTTAAAAGAATGCAAACAGTTAGGATAGATGGATACTGACCCCCAAGATGGTTTGTGGTGTGTGTGCGTGCGTGGGTGGTTCCATTTAGTAGGTGGATGTGGGGTCGAGTTCGGAGCATATGGATATACACACTCATTCGCATTAACATGGATAAAATAATAAAATTCCCAGCACAGTCGCAGCTTTGTGTGTTCGCTTGTGTAAAAAGGAGCTACGGCCTGGAAACGGGTCAACTCACCTGCTGGTAGCGTCTGGCCCCATTACCCAGACTACTCTAGGGGAAGCCCTGCTGTGGTTAGAGGGATGACTGATAGACCTGCTCTGGCTGGCGCTCCCTGATGACCTCACAGTGTTTCCTTCTGTCTGTTTGTCCTCAATCCCAGGGCTTGCATGTACGGCTTCACCAAACTGATGCTACTGTTGAGCAAACAAAAAGAAGAATTCTGCCTCACTCACTGCCTCCTTTTTGGTGCCATTATGTCAGCCACTGATCCAGGTAGTCAACCTTTATAAATAACCTTCTGCTAATAGCTCATCACTTGCAGTGGCAGCATTGATCTTGTGGTTTTTTTTGCATATGTGCTTTTATAATTTGTAAAGCAAACGTGCTTTTTTTTTTTTTCTTACCACAAGTAAAAGATGAAATGTTTGGCTGTTGATCACAGTCGATATATAAAAGGCCCATCACCAGGCTCTGCCTTATACATACAAATTAGTTATAGAAATAAAATCCATATGTGTTGAGCATATTTGAGGAGCTGCATATTGCTTCATTTCTGCAATTTTTTTCTGCGAGTTTTTATTTATTACTGCAGATTCACTGAGCAGTTAACGTATTAGATAACATGTTTCAAAAGGTCAAACCTGGTGCACACTGTTCTTTCACACCTTATTTTGTTTGGTTTTAAGTAACAAGGTGTAACATTGAGATTGACAGACGAATCTTTGTATAACAAAAACATTGACAGCTAAGGCTACTGTATATGCAGGAACAGAGCCACAACACCCACTCAGTAGCTGTAACTGCTTTAAATTCAGTGCACCTTTCTCCTAAGTGGAGTACACACAATAAAATCAGTGGTCCTCAAGAGCAGTCATGTAGAGTGTCATACAGCATCCTGTGGTAATGTCCTCATTTGGTAATGAATTATTTATACAGTAAGTGGCTGATAGGGGTGAGTGTCAGCGAGGAGCTGTAGGTTATGGTGCGGCTGTCACACTGATTGACATTATTTTTGCCACACCACGCTGCGTTCATCTCTGCCGACTCCGGCTCGCTTGTAGCTTTGATTTGAATCACACTGTGATGCACCGATGGCCGAAACACAGATATGCCTCACCTGCTTCCATCTCTGCAGCGTTGGTTTTCTGACTTTTGGAGAAGCAGCTGTCAGAATTTTCCAGTTCATTTCTCTTCCTCGTGAACTTTCAGTCACAAGGCTGAAATGGACGAACGCAACCGAAACAGGCTCAGTCTGTTACGCTGTAAGACAAAGACGTAGTGATTCTCAGAACAATGTAGACGTGTCATCATGTCATAACCCTTGCTTGCTTGACAGCTCTCTGGTTGTGCCACTGCCACATATATGCTGTAAAGCACAAAACTTTAGTGCTCTTTATTTGAGTTTTTAAAAAATATTTATTAAACAATGGCATTGGTGAGCCATCTGACTGATCCCAAATGTATTTTTCTGCTTGTAGATGACTCCAGAGATATAGCTGCAGTTTTAAAAGTGATACAAAATACTTGATTTGATTTTTTTTTTTCCTGTTTATTCTACGTTGAATAAAGTGGAGGGATAGGTAATAGCATTTGCTGCAGAACTGAAGCAACCTCGCTTAAAGTGGATGCTGATTTTATGCTGCAACTACCACTGAGGACACTAAAGTAATGTTACTGTATTGTTTTTGTGAAATTACCATCTTAGAGGTATAGGCAAAGTGTAGATTTTGAGCTTTAGATGAATCTGATATTCTTTAGAACGTCGTCTTCGAGAAAAAAAAAGTCTGTAAGTGTGGAGGGTTTTTCAAAGCAGCATTTAGGCATAACTATTACAAAAAGTCATATGAATATTTCTGTTTTCTGGTGGTATTATCCTCTTTTCAAACACATGGCTCAGCTCAGTATGACTCAACATGTCAAAAATGTGATTAGCATAGTAACCTCTAAACCTAGAGAGATTATATTTGGGTCTTATCCAGGGCCCTATTCTTCAAAACTGCAAATGTACGTTTTCACGTCTTGTCTGTGAAAATTCATACTTGGGAAAGGTAGAGTCTGTCTGCTGACTGTTCATATATCTACGTAGGTAAATTTGCAATACCTCATTGTTAACATTTCACCTTTAATGTTTCATTAGATGAGGCTTCTTCTGGGTTTTATTCATCGTTTTTTGTTGGCAGAAGAAGCAGGCCCACAGTCTTGCTTTTCCTATTTGTTCCTTTCATTTGGCATCTATTGATTTTTTTAAAAAAAAACTTTTTAGTTCTATACAAGCCACCACAGAACCATAGCTGTGAAACCTGTTCCTCCAAGACTCAAAATAAAATGCATGGTTCAGGTCACAAAGTGGAACACCTGCTGTGCTGTATCCTCTAGCTGCAGGGATGGAGGCAGGTCAGTGAAACCCTCACTTAACTTCTGAAAGGAATGACTTCTGTTTCTGTGCTACTGTTTTGGCTTTCCTCTTTAAAAAGATATATAAATACTCTCACACACAGAGAGAGAGAGAGAGAGAAAGAGATGAGCACCGAGAGCCTTTGGAGGAGGTGGTCTTGGTCCATTTCCAAATGAACTCCTGAGCGGTTCTTTTATGGTGTGAACGTGATCAGGCCCCGATCTGAACCATTGTGTATTTGCTTTTGTTGCTCCCAGCCCTTATACATCTGCCCAATGACCAAAGTGAAGATTCTCATGTAGTTTGTAGGGACGCAGTTTGGTTTGCTGAAAGAGAAATGAGAAAGTAAACAAACCATAGGTATGGCTCAATATACCAGCAGCATAGCATCGTCAAACACAGAATTTTAGGCATGTTCTTGCAACAAAGGAGCAGAAGTACAACATTAAGGTAAATATGGAAGGCCACAATTGGTGCTCACTAAGCACACATACAGTATGTGTTCAGTCTTTATTAATATATAACAGGCTAAGTAAGACAAGTAATGTAATGCTGAATTCTGTGACCGGTGTGGTGCATAATATACAATAATTCATTGTTTGATGTCACAAACACTTTACCAGTTGCACATTTTGGTGCACTGACACTGACTTACAACAGTAATTTCCACCGTCTTGCATCACCTCTTCCTTTAATAACCCTTCGGTTTTTGGAATGGGGGGGCGGGGGGGTTTCATTCTTTCTGTATGTAGGATTTCATCCAGTCAAAATTTCAGGGCTTCCTTTGTCTTATTTTTCTTTTCATTGCCCAGACTCAGTCACATTGAAGCCATTGTTTTGTGATACATGTAGAATGTGGTTTGGAATTTTCTTGTTGAAAAAAGACAGTTCCAGCTATTGGGCAAGAAAATTGAATTTTCACACAGAAAATTGCCGTCAGTTTTAGTCTTAGTCAGTCACAATCATTTCAATTCAGCCAGCTTGTGCCTGTTATGAACAGTCTGCATTCTGCCACTCCTCGGTTTTACCTAAGGAAATGCATTTAGCTCGAGGTGGAGAAAGAAAACCATCACAACATTGTAATGGGGGAGCTGGCACTGCAAAAGAAGTAAAACCTGAAAAAACTAGCTCACAAGTGTTCAATGAGAAAGCCAGAAAGTGTTTCCTCAGTATAACTTTTTTCTTTTTTCAAAGGGCCATGAGTATTATTTTTAAGACAATTTCTCTTAAGTAAAGTGAATTAAAAAAATGTTTTTTATAAAGTGAAGAAAAAAGGCTAACAGGCAACTTTATGAATGCAGGTTGTTAACCACGCTTGCTAGCTTGGGTACATTTACACACATATTTACACTCCACTCTTTCATCCATATGAGGTAATCCCCTAGGTCCAAAATACCAACATAGCAGTGGCTAAATGCTAACATTAGATAACTTTGACTGGTTCACAATGAACCTTCAAAATGCAGCGTGCAGTGGCTGATGTCACAGTGGCTATATCCATACCTCATACTGTCTATTGTTAAAAGTGGTACCTCTTTAGTTTGTTGATTCAGTTGTGTTGTTTATGTTTAATGTGTTTTTGTTGAGTATTTAATTCAAATTATGAGAATTTTTGGCTCAGCTGTCCTTCAGTTCATCATGTGTAACATCAGTATACAATTAGCATCAATTGTGCCTTCACAGATGTGCAAGCTACCCATGCTATGTGTACTCATGAGCCCCTTGCCAGATGCTGAACTGTGAACTGTTAACAGATCACTTGCTTCCTATCTAGAATAACTTTTATATATTTTACATGCTATATCTGCACTACTTTAATTTACATAGAAATAAGTGACTGTTTAGCAGTGACTTTTATATCTTAAATTTCTATAGTTTTGGTTGGCTGTTTTTATATTATCAGTATAAGCATATCAAATTGATGTGCATTTTAAAGATGTAAACATCTGGGAAATACACTGAGAACCTTAGTTAACTTGTTCAGTCCAACTTGAAATTAAACCGTTATAAAGCCTCAGTTTTGGGTGTTTTTTTTTACAGAGCTGGGGAGATTATAGTAATTCCCTGTTGGCTGTTATCTCCTTCCTAATCCGTCATCTCTTTGAGTATTATATCTGCCTAATTTGGTCAAATCAGCAAGCAAATCCCATGCTTTCTGACTAAGATGGTCGCAAGCTTTGCCTCTGCTAAAACTCAGCAATGGGTAATTTGACCCAATAAGGCTCCCTTCGACCCTTTCAACTGTATTATGTCTGAAATAATTGTCTAGGCTCTCTACCTTATGGTGTTGCTGTGGAAACTGATGAACACTTGACAGCTGTAGGATGGAGTTTCCATGACAACACAGCCAACCAGCACCTTGTGAGCGTGAGTGTGTGCGGCGAGGGTGGGTGTTTTTATTTTTTTTCCCTTTAGTGTTGGAGTGTGAGGAGTGCATGACATACTGTCATCGGCCAGGCATTATGGAAGCAGGGAGACGGAGCAATCCTTATTCCAGGGCCTACCCCACACTCTCCAGATAAAGGATTTCCCCCAACCAGAAAGAGCTTTAAACCTGTCAAACACCAAAGAGCCAGATCTGTCAAAACAAGTCCTGAGGCCGCTCTCTGGCCACCGCTCGTATTGTCAGTCTGGTCGTATCCTTGCTGTCCTGCCACCGCTGGTCTGTGTGTTCACAGGGCAAAACTTAGCAATCGTCCTTGGCTCTTTTTCCACATCAGAATGTTTCCATCACTAACTCAGAGTACTATTTTTGCATTTTGAAATCAACAAGTGGAATACTAATCCACCAGGAGTTGTTATTGTTTTGAATATGATAATGTCCGGCCTTCAGAATTGCACATATCCTTGCATGTGTATGTTTATGACTCCGCATTTGTGTTGTCTTTCCTCATATCTGACATTGTTTTTTGTTATGATAATTTTGTTTTCCTTGTTTGGAACCTGGCCTGACTTCTTCTCTGGCAGTTACTACTGTCCATTATTAGATGCCTGCATTTATCTGTTTATATCAGTCTGTCAGTTTGTGCACCTATCTCTGCATCTCATGTAAAACACTGTAATCTAATCTACTGTAATTGAACCAATTCTAGAGCTGATATCTTGCAGGAGATACTTGAGGTGTCTGGAAGTCTGGAGCTACTAGGCATGTCACTATCTCTTCAGTGTCAGTATTCTGCCTGTCACTCAGTGTCGACACTTAGTCGCCTGCTGAGCTGAGGATGCTGTGTGTGCATGTGCTCATTCATATGCGCAGCATCTTCTATGTGATATTTACTCTTCGTAAACTCAACGTGGAGTTCAAGTCAGCTGATGCTGTGTTGAGACGGGTTTGGCTAAATAATAAGTAAATAATCAGTTTATTAGTATTTTTCACCACCGATATGAATTTCCTCACAAATGATATGAGAAATTAGGATTCCTGCAAGCCAGATTTCATAAATCTCATAAAGAATTTTTACTAAGGCTCTTAAAAAAAATCTGTGTGTGTTATGAGCCGTTCTCTTGCTGATACAAATACAGCCACCTACAGGGTTTACATGATTTCAAGCTGTACCCCAGGAGTGAAAGAGGCATCGACTCACCGATCTACCTCAGCAGGATCTGCTCACTGATTGTATAAGTGTTGCTGCATTGTGGGAATGAGGGGAAGCAATCAGGACTAAAACGGTGGCGTGACCAGAAGGCGGGATGGCAGACATATAGGACCGTTCTTTTCCTGCTCATGATCCCTTGAGCAAATTAGAGCTGTGATGAGGATGAAAGGAAACCAACCACAACTAAATACCGATTTTCCCAAAGATATTGCCTAAATGTCTGCTTTAATGAGAGTTGGAGAGTTGTGAAGTCGTGCTTTAATAGGGTAATCAAAGGTCGCCCACTGGCGTTCAGTGGGTTGAGATATGACGACTGCAATAGTCATATTGTAGCATATAATTTACCTCATTTTCATACTTTTATGGGTCCCTATGGATAGCCTGGTGTTATAAATGCTGGTTCACTGAAATGGCTAAATAGAATGAAGCCATTGTCAGCAGCACCTGTCTATTCTGCTCTTACATCAAATTGCCTAAAGCCTAAAGTAAGCTGGACAGAAGGGGAGATAGAAGCTACTTATGTCAAGACATGGGAAGTCCTCAGCTATATTCAACTTAAAGTCAAGAACTCTGAGAATCTATGAGCAACAAAAAGAGGGCCAGAGAATTAATGTGTGTCAGACTTACAATTTAGGATAATAGAAGGAAAATCCATGGTTAAAATAGAAAAAAGAACCCTACATGTGCCAGATAGCAGAAGATGAAGAGGAATCCATTGGAAGTATCATTCAAAGAAACTGGCTGGCATCAACAAATACTGCCAGTCACTAGAAAAGGCCTAAGGGATAGCACAGTGGTGGTGACACATGGTGACATCAGAACACACCTGATGCAACAGAACAGTAAAGATGCCACTAAATCCAGACAGTAGTTGTAATATGTAAGATCAACAAGCACACAGGTGCCTAGGATAGTGTCCAGGAGCATCTGTGCTGACTGTGGGTCAGACTTCCTCAAGCACTGATGGAACGCACCACCAGAAGTGGTTTAGAAAAAGAGATCTTATGGAATTTTAAGTTCCAGATTCACAAGCAGCTGCCAACCAAACAAGCAGACACAGTAGTAGTTGACGAGGAGCAGAAGAGGACAGCGGTAATAGATGTGGGAATCCCATGTGACAGCACTATAAGGAAGACTGAGAGGGGTTAAAGAATCAACCGAAACAAATATGAAGGGTCCAAAGTGGTACCAGTACAAACAGGAGCCATAAGTCCTGTGATAGACTGGGAGAGTAGCTCCAGCAGCTAGGCATATGTTAAAGAGCAGGAAACAAATATATACAGATGGATATATACAGATATATACAATATATACAGAAGACAAGAGTAAAAAATAGAGAACACTGAAAGCAATGGACAACCTTCCATAATTCATCCAAGAGCATACTGACAACATATCCAATAAGTCACCGAAAAAATCCAATGAAAATGGGCACAGAATGACAGGCGTCTCTCACCTCAGTAAAGCTCAGTGGTCAGGAGTTCACTATCTAAAGAGAAAAGGAGAGTGGTGAGACAAGCCATTAAGGCGTTGCTGAATTTCCCTACAACTCACCATTTGGGAGAATGCTCATTCATGCATACACGCTGTCATTGCATTCACCTTCATTTTCTCCCATTTATGGGAGTTTATCCCATAATTGTGGCAAATCTTTCATTTTAGTCTGACAGATGCGTCGGTACTTGTCCTCCAAAAATTTCCTTCTTTTACTTCAAGTCTTACTTATTTCATAACTACTTTAATGTAAAACCTGTCCCCCATCCTCCCCCTTTTTCCCCTTACCACAACTGCCAGTTGGAGCTATGCATTCAACATTAAACATTCAACATGCTCCAAGCTTGCATCACAAGTTATAATTCAATGCTCAACATATCCATTTAAATGCAGGAAAATCTCCACTGCAACCTGTAAGTACACTGCGCATTGGGGAATTAAGCACAGTGTACCGAAGCGTAGTAATCAGTCAACCTGTGAGTTCAAAATGAAAAAGATCTGAAGTTGTCTGGTTCCTGTTGAGATGCTCAAAAGCTCTTCAACCGGAATAAAGTTCAGGGAGGGACCGACAAGCTCAAAGCTGCCAGCAGGGTCAGTATAAACAGTATATTCAGGTAGCAGTTTTTTCTAGCAGTGAGTTAATCTTTTATTTAAAGCACTACACAATCTTATCTTTTTTCACAGCCAGCTTCCTCTGATTCCCAGTAACCTAGTTGTTATCGCTCTCTGTAGTGAAAACTGTATTAATGCCTCAAGCTAAAGAGTGTATGTCGATGTATATTCACGGTCACTGAATATGAGTATGATATGAAACAGCAACACCTGCAGCTCTAAAAAAAAAAGGATACAAGTAATTGTAGCAGCTGGTAACTGTGAGTGGCTAAGTGTATCTGAATCATGTCAAGAAATTCAGTCTTTCATATGTCTACTCTCACTACTCCTCCCAGCAAACCAGCAATGTTGTATATTATGTCTTTTAAACACAGGAAATGTGGCCCATGAAACACACAGACACGGTTCTGGACTTTGTTTTAATTATATTGTAAGTGGATTTCAAATTTAAACATGATTTTCATGTTTGAGATTTTAAACTTTGGCATAAATGAATGTAATTTTTGTAAAACTATTTGTTTATTTGGTTTGTGCTGATACTAATTTGCCATTGGGCCCTTTAATATTCTCTTTGTATATGCTACCCTTGGGCTGCATATTTGAAAAATACAATATTTCTTATCACTTTTACGCTGATGACATTCAAATTTATTGTCAACTGACTGATGATCTGTCAGCATCACTGCACTTCCTGTTCGATTGCCTGAGGGAGGTCAAAGATTGGCTGTCAGATAATTCTCTCATTTTAAATGAGAAAAAAACTGAAGTTATGGTGTTCGACCAGCTTGTTGCCCTGCTGCTAACTCTCTCTCTGATTCTATACGTAACCTGGGTGTCTACTTGGACAGCTCCTTTAAGCTCGATAAGCAAGTGTCATCTGTATGGCTGTGAAGGTTCTCAGTCATCCAGGTCATCGTAGTCAAAGGAGCTTGCAAAGAAAGGCGTCTGGACTTCTTTAAGTTACTTGAAGACGTTTCACCTCTCATCCGAGAAGCTTCTTCAGTTCTAAGGTCAAATGGTGGAGAGTCCCAGATATAAACCTAGTGGGAGTAACCCCCCACAGAGGGACAAAAGGACCCCCTGATGATCCTCTAATCGCCTGAGCCAACACAGAAGAGCCACCGCCACAGGACAAGACTCAGCAGTCCATCTGCATCTTAAGGATAAAGGACACTCTTTCGAGGATGCCAATGTTCACATTTTGGACAGAGAGGACAGATGGTTTGAAAGAGGAGTGAAAGAAGCCATCTATGTCCACTGTGAGCGACCATCTTTGAACAGAGGCGGGGGTTTACGACACCAACTCTCTGCCATCTATAATCCAGTTTTGAGATCCCTTCCCAGACGCCTTAACGCCCACTCACATCCTGGGCCATCTGATCTCAGGAATTTGCATGATAAGGTGGGGCCAGGTTTCACAATGAACTCACCCGAAACTCTGGCTGATTGGGACCCACACCCAGTTTCACACCTTGGCTCAGGCGATTAGAGGATCATCAGGGGTCCTTTTGTCCCTCTGTGGGGGGATACTCCCACTAGGTTTAAATCTGGGACTCCCCACCATTTGACCTTAGAACTGAAGAAGCTTCTCGGATGAGAGGTGAAACGTCTTCAAGCAACTTAAAGAAGTCCAGACGCCTTTCTTTGCAAGCTCCTTTGACCAAGTGTCATCTGTAGTTAAATCTGGCTTCTTTCAATTGCGCCAGATTTCTAAAGCTAAGCATTATATACCACACAGGGACCTGGAAAAACTTATCCACACTTTTGTGACCTCCTGGTTAGACTATTGCAATTCTCTCTACTGTGGTCTCCAAGCCTTCTCTCATCGAAGGCTGCAGCTTCAGAATGCTGCGGCTCGCCTTCTTACTGGAGCCAGAAAATCTGATCCTATTACTCCAGCTCTTGTTGATCTACACCGGTTACCTATCAAATATCGCATTGAGTTTAAAATTTTGCTACTCACTTTTAAAATCCTGAATAATATTGCATCCAGTTACCTCACCGACCTCCTCAATTTGTACACTCCTTGTAGTGCATTAAGATCATCAGATCAATTACTCCTGGCCCAACCTAAGTTTAGACTGAAGACCAGAGGTGATCGTGCCTTTGCTTCAGCTGCACCCAACCTTTGGAACAGCCTCCCTGCTTCTATTCGTGCCTTGGACTCTATCCAATTCTTTTAATCAAGATTGAAAGCATTCTTATTTGACCTGGCTTTCCTGACCAGTTAATACTCCTTTTAAACTTTATATTAAGTCAACATGTAGAATCAGATTATTAAACTATGCCTGATGACTCAGTAGTTTAAAGAACCAACTTTACAAGCAATAACTTAAATACTGGTTATTGCTGTGCTTGAGAGTTGGTAGAGTATGGTGTTGATGCCGATGTGTTGTTTTGTTGTCAACAAACGTGGGACTGTACAACAGCAGTCCCCAATGCCCGGGCCACGGACCGGTTCTGGTCTGTGAGTCGTTTGGTACCAGGCCGTGAGAGTTGAGACTCGGGTATGAAATTTATGGTTTTCAGGGTTTTTATCGTTAACTCTGTTTCCCTGTGTGTTTTTTTTCCCCGTGTTGTAGTTGTGAGCCTTATTTTGAAAGAAATATTTACAAGTTACCATAGCAACCAGAGAGCATTAAGGGGCAGAGAGGAGGATGTTACTCTCAATGTTGTTGGTGCATTTCAGGAGGACGCTGCTAATAAAGTTACACAATTACACAGTGAAAAAATACCACTGTTTTCATCTTGGTGGTATCATTTTATTTTTTTGTCTTTATCTAAGACACCTTAAAGGCCGGTCCATGAAAATGTTGTCTGATATTAAACCGGTCCGTGGCGCAGAAAAGGTTGGTGACCACTGTTGTACAATATGTCTTTACTTTGGTCTCAGCTGTCCAAAGGTTATCGTTGCAGATGTTTTGTGGTTTGTCCAGATGCAACTTTGCAAACGTAAGCCATGCTGTCACATTATTTCCAGAGAAGCTTTCTCCTGGCAAGCCTTCCAAACACGCCATGCTTCATGTTTCAGTTCAATATTTTTCTACTTGTACTGCCATAAACTTTAAGTCCTGGGAAGACCAGATTATATTTGTTATGTTCAGTTACATAAAACCTTAGAATTTAGAATTGAAAGACAGTCTACATTTTCCCATAACTGTAATGTACAGGTGATTGATCCAGTGACACAATATAGGCCAAAAACTATGATAAAATTATAATAATTAAATAATTTACTTTTTCTTTTTGTAAAACAATATGCGTTGTGTTCATGGTGTAGCATTAGAGAACACCAAGTAACTGTATGTCATGTTGATTTAGACCATTACTATATGCAGATTGCCCATTTCAATGTAATGTAAAAGCAATGCTTGTCATGTTTGAGACTATTAAACAGCATAGGAAGTTTAAGGCAGATTGAAGTATTTATATTGGAGATACAACAACTTTATAATTTGTAGCAAAACATCCAAACTCATCATTGGACCATGAAAATGACACACTATTCGGTTACAACTCAAGAGGCTTAACCTTTATCATCACAGGATACATCGTAAAAACTGATAATTTCATTCTTGGTGGGCAGCTGGGTAGAGTAGAGTCTATGGAAAGGGGGAAACTAAAAATGGTAGGCTTCCTATTGGGTTTCAGCATGCATCTAAGAATCTGTTTTTATTTCTTTGAATATTAAAAGTGGCTGCATAATTTCATGCATGTAGATAAGAAATATCGCATGTTGGTTACTTACACTTTAAAGGGTCTTTCTCTTGCTAAGGCCCACTCACATAATGCAAAGTTTCATGAGTTTTCAAACATGTGTAGCACTCCAAAAGCCTCACATCACTCAATGCTTGGATCCTAAAAAACAAAGAAATGTAAAGTTCCACTTATGTTAAACTTTGCATTTTTCTTTCATACTCCAATTTCCAGTTGTTACAGTGGGGGGAAAAGATTATGATGAGCAATGCACTTAATTTGTTCATGTACCATTAACAAACATAGATATTATCTTTCCCAAGTCATTGTGTAATTTCTACATCCTGTTTAGCTTGAACAAATCTTTGCTTAGTTTGCCCAGTTGTCAAAATCTTTATCCCACTGCTGTCGTCAATACTGTAGTTTTTTGTCAGCTTACTTATTAATTCTTGTACTTTCTCTTCTTTGTAATAGCACAGGAGATACTGGAGGACACTTCTGCTGTGTAATTAACTGAGACGTTTTTCTGTTTCTTTTCAAGTTGCTCTACTTCCTGCGGCCATTAATAGCAACACTTCTCCTGTTTTGTTTTTCTCTCTTCTTTTAAAGTCTCAGTCCTTGGCCTGTTATCAGATCTGCGTGTGGACTTGGATCTGCACATGCTGCTGTTTGGCGAGAGTGTCCTGAATGATGCCGTTGCCATCGTCCTGACACAGTGAGTATTTTGCTTTAGTATTTCTCCAAGCCCTGAGAATGCAATCTATTTCAAGGTTTAATTGCGTGGGTGCTCAGACTTCTCCAAATGGCATTATGGGGGCGGATGTGGAGGAAGGAAGCCTGAGTGGGTGCTGCCAGCTTTAAGGAAAACAGCAACAATCCCTTAAATACTATGCAGCGAACTGCATAAGTGAGTTGCCCCAAGCACTATCAGCATCTCATTTAGGTCCTTAATGCCAGAGTAAAGAGACAGTCCCATGCTGCGAACTTGGTTATCATAGCTAATGTTGACTTTGGAAGAATACAACACAAAATTCTTGGAAACTCAGAGCAGCCAGGATGCAGTCATGCATTCTCCATGCATTTCATTTGCTTAATTCTTTCCCCTTTTCTCCAGTTTTTTACAAAACTATGCATGCTTCTGTCCTCGCACATTGCCGTCATTGTCTGCTCTGTTTACACAATGCTAGTGAGCAGAGCGAGTCGTGTAGATGTGAAAGCAGATGGCAAGCCGGAGACAGAGAGGGGCGAAAACTCACATCTCCACAGTCACAGACAAGCAGGCAGACACACAAATAAAGCAGGAGGAGAGATAACATCTGTGTTTATTATCTTTAAAAAGACTGATGCAAATATATAGAACCTGACATTCTGACATCTCGCTTTCCAATTGAATAAATATGCTTGCCAATTCCTAGAAGGGGAGCGCAAATTGTTGCATTGTGTACATTGTACGGTGGAGGAGGGAGCCTGCAATTCTTCCCAGACAAAGAGTCAGATAGTGTTCTGTTTGTTCTTAGAGTGGCGTGACCAGCCTACATGCCATCTCCTTTCACTCGACTTGGTCACTCGCCTGCCGGTCGCCCTGGCCCCATGCACAAAGCTGGCCCTTATTAGTGAGCCAGGCGGGGTCCTGGCACTAGAATTTTAACAAGCTCCCAGAGCAGCTCAACCTTACGCTGATGTGCCATCTCACAGTCGCAAAACGTCCTGCTCCAGCAGCCCTGACCCAGCCACCATTCAGCCAGGTCCTGCTTTAACATCTTGGGATCCCAACTGGGATAACGGCCCAAACCATCTGAAGTTACAGTCTCCAGAAGGTCACTCTGATCACTGACTAGTGGGCAAATGCACCACAGGAGTCTTTCTTTTCAGGGAGGAGAGGGGGGTAATAGATTTCCCCTTTTCAGCATGCTGAGCTCATTACCATAGCTTGACTGATTCTTCCCCTCCCGCTATAGAGATTAGGGCCTGTTGTGATGTGTGCTTGCTCATTCCAGCCTGATGGTACTGAAATTGCAGAAACAAAACTATTTTAATGTTAGTAGGAGTATAAGACAACTTATACTTACAGTATATATGAGTGGCTACCAGATGCTGTGCGCGGTGTGTTTGTTTCTTTACTGTGAGCAGTAGCTCTGGGTCCCATTAAATGCAGGGAAACAAAAACAAGTGCCACTTTGCTACCGTTTTTGCTGATTCCATAGTTTGTGTTTCATTTAAAACAATCTAAGTCCACGGGGGAGTACATGGGAGGGTCTTTGCTGGCTAAAGAGAGTGTGTCATTCCACAAAGGCAGACTGGTTCATCAGCCACTCTCTTGGTCGCTTGTCTGGGCTTGCATTACCACAGGCACCCCCTCCATCCCACCACACACAGACATGCACACAATTTCTTCCTCCCTCTGTCCTCCCTGTGAGGCCTCTTTTGCACTCAATGACTTCCATATGGAGGCCTCCCTTCCTCTCACAAAGTAAATATTTATAGCAGTGTGAATAATGCTGCCATCTTTTTTTCTTTCTTTTTTTTACTTGTTTCTTACTAACTACACTGAGATGTCTCTGAAACAAAGAAAAAATCCTAATATTTTTTTTTTCTTTTTCGGGAAAAGATGGAAGTTCTAAGGGAAACCATGTAATCTAAAAAAGGAATGACTCCAGTAAATAGCACTTAGCTCAGCATAATAAGAATGTAAATTTATGCTCATTGTTTTCCACTAAGAACCCAGTTGGTCATATTTCTGATGACTGTTCTTATTGCAGAGTCATAAACTTTTTTTTTATTTTTTATTTGTATTCTCAGCATCTGTAGCAATCAAAGTGTCTCTGTTGTAATTATGCCTCTGGCTTGTTTTTGTTCCATAACGGCTCTGTTTGCATTTGCTTCATGTTTCTCCTAGTGCCATCACCACCTACACCCAGATGGATGCAGGACTCATCTTCAACCCCACTGCCTTTCTCCACGCCTTTGTTTTTTTCCTCAGAGTGCTCATTGGCTCCTTCCTCTTAGGTCTCATTTTCACGGTAATAACAGCCCTCATATCCTTTTCATCCCGTCCCATCTCTGCCTCTACACCCCAGACTCAATTATCACCTCAGCATCCGCCGCAGTATATCCTGTTCCTCAACACTATAATTGCTTCTCTAACAAACCCCTACTGTACCACTTTTACCAACAAAAGCGATGCAGCTAAAGTCTAAAGTGCTACTGCGACATTAATGGCTGCAGAGAGGTCGTCAATCAAGCCAATAGTCTATGATGAAGTTTCGACTTGCGCCGTCGTCCGGCGTTTCTCTCTGATCTTCAAGTAATTAGACTTTAGGATGAAAAATGGGAATGTGTCATGAGGGGTTTGGGCCAGGACTCAGCTCTTATTTACAGTGACTAATCTCTGGGTGTAGGCAAACCACAAAGTGAGCATTTATTAGATTTTGCTGATGCTAACCATAGCAGCATCCTGCTCTTGTGTCTGCTATTTGTTAAAGAAATTCACCTTGATGTGTAGTTGCTCATTTATCTTTTAATTAATAACCACACCTGTCCTTATTAATTACAAAAACAATCAGGCTTAAGAAGGTGTATTTTTATTATTGCATGCCCGAGGAGTATTTTAAGCGCAGCCTATTAAATACCCTTCAGGCCTAACTTTGTAATATTTCCAGTAGCCAAACTTACCCTTCGTTTCTTTCTATGTGGCTGTCAGAAACATGAAAATTCTAGTGCCTACTGTTTTGCCCAGAACACCGTGTAAAATATTGCTCTATGGTTTGCACCCAAGCTTTGCCGGAGGGGATGTGGGACAGTGGAGCTCACTGCCCGCATTTACTCTGTATGGGCGATCCCCTGGCTTGTTGAGCACTATTTGCAGTTGCTTTATTTTTGCAGGCAGCGTACCACAGTTTCTCCAGACTGTAGCACTGGAATGCACTTGTGCAACAGTGGGAAATTTGTCCTGCATTTGCAATATGAACCCTGGCCTGATGCAAAGTGTTAAATACTTCATGATTATCTTATGTATCTTTAACTTTCATTTCACCTCACCAAATTCACTCGGCTGCATGAAAATCCCCTGCTGGAAACGTCAGTCTTCTTCTTGCTGTCCTGGAGCAGCTACCTCTCGGCTGAAGCCTGCGGGCTATCAGGTGAACACTGTGTGACTTATGTTGTTTGTGTGTCTGTGGCCATGTCAGTGCTCTGGGTAGCTGCCCTTCTCCCCTCAGGCGTCTCTTCTCAACTGCTCCCGCTGGCTCGCATACTGCTCTACATTATCAGTGACACCCAGCATCTGTTTGACTGGCTTCAAGGCATTTTCTGTTTCCACTCACACTCCAAAAACCTGGAAATAATGTGCGCACATACTGCTGTCCAGTCATGACCATCTGCACAATTCCCTGCTTGCATACAAGATTCAGTTTTTTGGTTTTTTTTGTCAATCAACCAACACTCCCTGTACAGTCAGTGATCTCTCAGTCAGATGCACTCTTTAACCAACAAAGTGTTTTGCATTGTTCCAAGAATCTTCTCATCACAGACAACTGGAAGTACCAGTCCTATTCTTCTTACTTTAAAATAGCTGCTTCTCCCTGAGAACGCTTGTAGTTTTAGTTTGGAGATGACACCACTTACAGGTCCTTACCCAGAGTGGCTGCTCTTTAAGAAAGTCAAAGTAATGACGTATCTTTGCAAGCTCATGTTTGGAAAAGACCATTTCTCGACTCTGCTGCCTAGAATTGTCTTCTGTTTCTTTACTGATGTGGTGTAATGTTGTTTTGAAATATAAGTCGAGTATACATTAGCGCACATTAGTATTATTGTTCCCGGGCTGTTCCACTCGATTCGCTGATGCTGTAGAGCTCTCTCTTCCTTGGCACTGCTCCCTGTGGCCTGTGGAGGCAGAGAAGATGGTTTTAATGAAAAAGCTTGACCTTTGTCCATTAAATTCCAGATGCCCTGTTTATCAAGCGCATTTTAAATACTGCCCAGTGTGGGAGTCGCACCACAGAAAAACCTCAGTCGGTAATTCTCAGAGCCTCTAGTTTTCTAGTAGAAGTATATTTCTACATGCATTTCCTGGGCTGGTTTTAATACTTTGTTTTGACCTGAAACCTTTACTGTTATAAAATCTAGTTTAATGCTGATATTGTTGTCTAGGTAGGGAAAATTACTGTTTCGGTGATGAATGGTACCCTATACAGCATTAACGGTAAAGGCGTTTAATGGTCGCTTTGAGATGAGTCAGCACATCATACCAAAGAATGCAATGACTGATGCGAGTCCTCCCTGGTGTCCTTTGGTAATCGAGGCTCTTTCTGTCTCTGTTAATTGCTAGAGTTTAGTGAGGGTGTGTCTAATGACCCTCAGCCTTGCAGGGAGCCCTGCTGTCATTAATCTTATGCCCCTCACAACTGCTCATTATGAGAAGCATCTAATCTGTTGCAAAGTGCTCTGTGTGGAAAAGACTTAGAAAGAGACTTAATGCAGCAGACAGGTGATGTGTTATCTCTGTCAGTGTTATGTAAACCAAGGACGATGTTGTTGCCCCCAACCAAATGGAACCAAAATGAGATCTGCCACGATGGCGTGCTCCATTAGATGGCGTTGCACAATGCTAAGAGGTATATTTTGACCAAGCATTACTGGAACTAGCACAGTGCAGGTCCATGTCAGCATCCCGATGTAAAGGCGGATGGTGAAGAGAGACTAATGGACTGGCTTAATTTAGCAGTTTGAACCACAGCTGCTATTTTGTCTCTGCTGCCATATTTATTACAGCCAACCCTGTCTTCTACCTATTGCTATACCCATCGCAGCAGTTTCACATTTTTCCACCTTCTGTTATTCGCTCAATGCGAAGGAAGCTAAAATGTGAAATCGAATTTCTGCAATGAACCAAGCGTGTCCTGCGAGGCAGCAGCCCACCTTTCATGCTTTGTGCTTCAAACTCCAGCTCTCTGGTCCAACCAGCCTCCCCTGTGAGCCTAATCACTCTCTCCACCCTCTGTCTTAGGAGCAGAGGCTGCTGTCTGTACGTCTTTCCTTTTTGTACTTTGCTTGTCGTGCATTTGTTTTTTGTTAGTATCTCCTCCCACGCAACTGACATTGTGATTGTGATTATATCACTTTTAAAACTTTTTTTTTTTTAATCGTTTCCAGAGCCTCATGTATCTGGACAAGTAAACGTTTTTATCAGATATATAAAGATGCTTGAGTTGGTTTGGGCAGCACATTTTTATTGGAACCAGGAGAGTGGGTGGATGCAAGGTTGGGCTGGTCTGATCCGGTTAATTTTTATATGAGTGGCTGCACACAGGAGGGTTTAATTTTTGGATGTTATAAACCAGTGCTTACATGAATTACTCTAACAGTGCTTTTATTTAATTCATCTTTGTCCTCATCTCCCCACTTTTTTCTGAATGTCGGCATCTCTGGCTTGTTAACAAAAGAACATGGATTGAGCCATGGAGACAAAAGCTCTTTTCAGAAATGATCCTCCTGTGATGGTAGAACCTCCTACACCATATTCTCAGCGTGACAAGTCTCAAGCCTCTGTGTGTTAAGCAGCTCCCAAACATACAGATTCTCTCATCCTGATTACTAATATATGTACGTATAAGTGGTTTTGCATACTTTCAGCTGATCAGATCCGGCGCATTATCAACTCCCTGCTGTTGACAGGATTCTCATCTATGAGCTTTGTCCACAAAATGTAAATGCTCACATTTAGAAGATGCCGTGGATGTTAGGTGGTGGTGGTGGGTG
>NW_005187408.1:6729280-6805688 GCF_000239375.1 Pundamilia nyererei
GCTATATCATTTTTGAATTTTCATTCATTTCAGAAGTATTGTTTCTCTTTCAGGTATTGTGGCAGTGATGTTTTGCGGCTTGAGTCAGGCAAGGTACACAGTTCTCAACTTGTCCTCTGAGGGCAGGGCAAGGATCAAGCAGGTGGGTTAACGGAGTGCAACTGAAACTTGTTTTCCTTTTGCTTGACAGTCATTTTTATGTCTTCTCGTTTGTGTAGAATGACTCTTGTCGCCAGCATTTGCAGTTCGCGCTCATTAATTGCCATTAGTGCTCAGTTGTCCAGCGAGCGTCCGTGTGGGACATCAGTCTCCAGCTATCTACTTAAAAGGCTGAGCACAGATGGAGGCTAGCACACTGTCACACTTTGCCAGCAAGCTTCATAGAGGAGCAAAACAAATCAGAAGTACACACATATACTTATTTGTGCATTTATTATTCATTATCAGCAACATAGTGCAGCTAACTGTTTATCACAGACACTCCTAAAAGGCAGCACAGTTGAAGCCTCTGCCTATAAAGTGGACTGGCTATGCAGGAGAGCATGTTCACTTGGCAGAATGCCTCTATCTGTATTTTTTAGGGTTTATACATGCAGCTTATGGTAAAATGTGATTGAGTGTATACAGGCAGTAGTTGAATAGCTAGTGGGACCGATACTTTTCTTTCTATGATCCCCAAAAAGTGCACTTATTCAGCTGGATATCTTTTTTTTTAACCAGAGCTCTAAATCATATAAGAAATAAAAAATATGGTTAATGAAATTGTATCATCTCTTTAATGCCATTGCATGAACAGTATATGACACCAAAGTTCCTCAGCTTGGCTTAGAACGTGACAAGCTGGAGCCTGAGTCGATGAGTTGTAATAATCTTCTAATAAAAAGCAGAGTTCATTAGCATATGACTTTTTGGGTCCCTAAAGATGTGCTGTTTTATCCCCAAAGATGATGACAAGAACATGTCTGCTGTTACAGGAAACCACATTATGCCCTCGAGCTGTAGATGTTTGCAGCTGCCGCCTCAAAGGGAATAACATAAACACTGGATTTGTCGTGTTTGTACAGATCTAATGCTATTTATCCATTCCTCTACTTCACTTTCAGCCATCTTTCGGCACACAAAGTTGTTTTTTCAGAGGATGTCAAGTTGACTGCACTCATTGTGTACTCAGTGCTCGGCTGATTCTGACCCCTACCTTAACCTTAATATGGCCTAACCATAAACACTCACTTGTGCCCTGCTTGTTTGGCCCATTTGTCCTCAAGGGGAGGCAGATACCCAGAATGAAACTCTGTAAATAGATTTATGTGTTTCTAACAGCAAGCATACACACATCTCTCTCATGATCCTCTCAATTCCTTTTATAATTTGCAGCTCTTTGAAGTCTTCAACTTCCTCGGGGAGATTTCCATCTTCGGCTACATGGGATATATATTGTTGAAGTTCACTTGCCATAAATTTGAACCACACTTCATTTCTGGGGCACTTGTATCCTTTTCTGCTGTATGACAGAGGACTTTACCCCCTGTTGTGCAGCTTCTGAATTCCACTCCCATCTCAGGAATAGGACTCAGTTCTGTCTCCTATTAGTTTAATGACAAGTCATTTAGTAGATCATACTGGTTATCCTGTTGTATTTCTTGCTACCTCATTGCAATACTGTTACTTCCCCAGTCCTTGGGGGAGAGAGGGAGGGGCGGTGATCTTGAGAGCTCTGCAAATGTCATCCAGCTGGTTTCCGGCAGTCAAGATCTCTACAGATTCTTATTGTTACTGATGTTTTTGTTTGGTTTTTCTTTAGCAACGCTGTAATTAAACTGTTTAAATCTTTTTGCTGTTTAAAATAATCGTACCGTTCTTTCATTTAGCGGATTGAAGATGACGCTGTTTTAGCTTTTTCTGCATCTTTATTAACACGATGTAAAGATTTACGCTTTCTGTTCTGTCTTTTGCACAAAAATGAGAAAATATTGATTGGTTGCATTTCAAATATGAATCATATTGTGAATGTGAATAACGAAGCACAAAATTAATCAGCAAAAATATTCCAGCTATCGTAGAGCAAGCAGCCCCACCCCGGACAAGTTTTAGGGCTAATGCAGAGAGACAGACAACCATTCACACCTACAGCCAGTTTAGAATCACCAATTAACATGAATGTGTTTGGACTGTGGGAAGGAGAATATGCAAACTCTACACAAACGAGCCCTAAGCTGCCTGGCTGATTTGAATCTTCTTGGTGTAAGACATCAGTGCTAACTATCACACCACCGTGCCGCCTCACGTTTATCTTATAGCAACGAAAATGAGAGAATTTGCCATTTTTCTTGCTTTTCTGTCACTTTACAGTGTTTAAAGTTAGACCAAAAAGCTGTTACATTAATCAGCTAGTCTTGACATCTAGATGTTTATGCTGTTTAGCAGAAAAAAATCACAGTTGATATCAAAAATAAATGCCAGGTTTTGAAAAAAATATGCTCGGAGACATCCAACGATCATAGCTTCTGTCTAGATTTAATATTTTGCATATAGTGTCAAATATGATACAGGAAGAAATCCATCACAGGCAGGAGATGCATATGTTTCTCCCCTGGCAGCAGCCTCTGTAGACCAGAGTACAATGGCGATAGAACTCGAGTCATCTTATCAAAAAACGATCTGCTCTTTAATGATAAATAGAAAAATCTTACTATCATAACAGATGTCTCGTGTTCAGAAGCTTTATTGTATCCGTCAGCTTTGCTTCCTGAGAGAAATGATTGGGCAGTGATGGACTGATGGCTGCTTGCTGTACAATTGTCCTTTCCTGAGAGCTGGCACGACCATAGTGTATGCTGGAGGAGCGACTCTAGTGGCTGCACTCCAAGGAGCTGTTCTTTCACAGTCCAGTGCCCAGATGGCCAGCAATTATTATTACAATCCATCTTCTACCATAGGGTCAAAGGGGCCGTAGAAATAGTTGACTGAGCAGATTCTTTATTCCAGTACTCTTATGTCCAGCAAAAAAAGAAAGAAAGAAAAGAAACAAATGATTTGAGCATTGGGTCTGATTTCTTTAAAATGTGTTTTTGGCAATCCGCCTTCATTAGATGGAAGTCAGGAAATGTGGGGAACGAGTGCACAGGAATTTAATAGGAGTTTTAAAAAGCTCCGGCTAGCTATCTACATATACAGGAAGATCAACCGGATGGACAAACATGAATAAGTGGAGGTCGGTTTCCAGTTTTACGGCTCTAAAAGTGTCTATGAAAAAGAAATAACCCCAGTGATTCCACCCTGTTAATCGCTCTTTGGTTATGCTGTAGATTTTAATCGCTGTAGCTTGCAGCCTTTGCCAGTGACAATAGAGATAGGCTTTATTGGAAATGAGGCTGAGATGAAAGTGCTTAATTACCTCCATTCGAATAGCTCAGAGGCCTTTGATAAAGAAAAATGACTGCTTTTGGGAGCAGGATATTGCTTTTGAAAATCCATAGGGTGCGTGAGATGTAATATTGACTGCAGGGTGCGAGGGAGTACTGTTTTAGTAATAGCCCTGTCAGGCCGAGGCGTCCTGCCTAAAATATTGGTCCCTTTATTTATACCGTTATATTTAGACTTACTAAGGATAAACTCAAATCCCTTCTCTTTCTGATACCAAAGAAGGGTTACCTGTCTGCACAGATTAGTTTTTATGCAACAAATTTCAAAGAGGATCTTTTTTTTTTCTTTTTTAAGAGCAAAGAGCTTTCCAAACCCTCTTCACTTTGGTTCACTCAGCTTACCCTTAACTTACGTCAGACTATCAAAAAGGGGAAAAAAACCTATGAGAGGATCTGAGGCTGTATTTCTAACTTCTTCTAAAAGCATGACCGATGACGTGACGTGTATCCTGGATGGCAGCTATCTCCCTGGTAATTGTACAGATATCATCTTGATAACTTCTGCCCAGGACACTTAGCATTCAGTCTCATCCTACGTGAGACATCAAAGTGTGTGTGGAGGGCAGAGACAGCTGGCGCAGCCTGATTGGCTTCATGCCTCGGCATGGTGCCACGTTGCCGTGTTTTCATCCCAAACGGAAAATATCCAGAGATTTTTTTTCTTCGCGTGTTTGCGCACGTGCGTAATATTTAGTGTTATTCACAGGTGGACGTCTATAGCCTGACCTCACAGTGTTGCATTTATTTATTTCTGGATGCAGAAAATTGAGCAAAAAATGTGATTACTTATCAATGATATCCAGTTAACCAGTGTGATTTACGGCACTTTTTTATTCGCCGGCAGATTTTCGACAGTATAAGACCGAATGATCAACTTTCCGTGAAACCTGCAAGTCTCATAAATGTTCTCCTTAATCTGCATTCAATGCATACAGCTGTCCGTCTTTATTTCAAGAGCATTCAACATCTACCCCTTATCTTTCCTGCTGAACCTGGGTCGCACAAACAAGATACCTTGCAAGTTCCAGCACTTCATGATGTTTGCAGGTACACTTTTCATTCTAGTTGTTGTTTTTGCTACGAGAGAAGGGGGGGGAGAAGAAGAAAACTTTCACCCTGATTTATCCCATGAAAGCTCTAATTATTCCACTCTCCTCTTCGCCTGCAGCTAATGGCATGAGTAGAGATGCTGAGAAAATGTGTCCTCTGTGGAACAAGTGCGAGCTGGTGTGCGCATTAAGTCAGTTAAGGCGAACACAAAGACCAGCACCTACCTCGGGGTTTAGAATAATTCACCTTGTTGGAGGAAGAATTTTTGCATTAATCAATACTGTCTGAATTTGAGATTTATGTTTTTTAAAGAAGCTTTTTATCTATTTGTTACCTGTGAGTGGAAGCATATATAGAAGTCTTAGTCTTACTTATCTGAGGTATCTGAGACTAGCGGTTGGCACCCTGAATGATTTGATGATGCAGGGGAAGGGAACCTTTGATGTGGGGTAGCGCCACAGCAGCATGTTTCTCTGCTTGTCTGACCCACTTTACGTCTTACGTAAGGTTTCTTTATAAAAAGCTCTTGTTTTGCTATTTTTCAAAACTCCCCCACCGTCGCCGCTATCACCTCCCTCATCTCTTTTTTTTTTTCTCGTGGCAGAAAAGGATTTGCTCTGGGAATTGTTTTGGCTTTAAGCATTATGTCACCACTGTACAGCAATCTTGGAGTTTGTTTCAGGGCTATTTGCTGGTCAGCAAGTGGTCAATGATAGTGACTGTCAGGGTGTTATGTGTTACCCATTGACAGAGTTATTAACTGGCTCAGTTTCTGTGTAATTGGTTGGTAGATGGTTATTTGGTGGTTTAATGGAAGGCATTAATCCAGCTGTTTGCTCAGAAATGTCTTCTCTTGCCTCAGGTTTGAGGGGGGCTGTGGCTTTTAGACTGGCTGTAAAAGTCACAGCTAAAGAAGTGAGTCACACCATCTTCACCACCACCCTGCTGATGATTGTCTTCACCATCTGGGTACTTGGTACGGCTGCTGATCCCATGCTGCGGCGTCTGGACATCAGGTTGGTTCAAACACCTTGTCGAGTGATACAGATAGTGGGATGCGCGAAAGACCTGTCGTCCTGTCTCTCCATCTGCCCATCTGTGTCTTCTTCACTTGTTCTGCCAGTGCCCACAAATTTACTTAATTAGACTCTCACATGTATTCTCTCTCAAAATACAACAGCTCTTTGTAAAAGGAGCACATTTGAATTCTGAAGCCCCCTCCTCTTCTTCCTCACCATCCACACACAGCCTTTGTGCAAACGTGCCCTCCATTAGTGACTGGCACAGCTGGAGTGCACAGGTGCTCCACACAGATAATAGTAAAATATGTGCTCATATATATATATATATATATGGGCGCGCATATCGAAAGATTTAAAGTCTGTATACTGCGATCAAGCCCAGTGGGTGATAATGATTAAAGAGCGCAGAAGAGGCGTAAAGGATGCAAGGCGGTAATTAGATACTTATATTGTTAAAGGGTAATCTATGGCCCAGATCACAGTGGTATAATTGACTCCCACAGTCTGTGAAAGAAGTCTGTGCGGTGTACATGGTTTCAGCTTGATGCAACTCTAAGAAAGATATCCTTACAAATCAACTAAAAGCAAAGTGTTCGGTATAATAATAGGAAGTACATAATGTTGAACACGGCCTGATTTTCAAGGATAAATGACACTTCAATAAAAATTAATAAAATGATGAATATGGACAAATTTTGTTAAGTGGAAAAGATAAACCATAAACAAATGTTGATCAAGGGCAAAAAAACAACAAAAAACAAAACAGTAAAAGAATATACAGTAAGTAAAGAAGAGCTAAATGTGTGCCTGAGGATCTTAGGATGAGATCTGGCTTGTAGGATTGGTCAGTCCAGCTGTACAGTAGGTCCAAAAGCTTCTTTGATGGGAAATTGAAACACACAGCAGCACAATTTGTGATGAGAAGCAAAACCTGGAGCTAACCTGCTGCTAATGAATTGCAGATTGGCTTTTGTAATTGAATCTAGTTGTTCATTTGAGCTTTTATAGTCAAATAAGCTTCATTTAATTGTAATTCTACAGTTTATGAACCAGAGAAAGAGCCAGTATCTGTGTGAGATCTCCCCGGGTGCTGGATTTGTATCCACAAACCCTCCTCTTTTGTGTGGTACAAGCTGAACTGCTTTGTGAACGTTTTAAGGCATTTGGCTGTCCACTAATCAAGCAGTTCAGTCCTCAGCCACTCCGCATACTGAAGTGTCCTTGAGCGAGACACTGAGTTGCAACCAAAGGACGGCCAGTGCCATGGAGAGCAGATTTGCCAACATTTGTGGGACGAGAAACATTTTGTAAAGCTTTTTGTACAGCTAAAGTAAAAAAAACAAAACATATACAAAAATCAGACACTCTATTAGGTACACTTGCTCAGTTAACTGATAATACAAATATCTAATTGGCCAATAACGTGGCAGCAACTCATTTACACATGTAGATATGGTCAAGACAACCTACTGAATTCATCATGGAGCATCGCAATGTTTCAGAAACTGCTGATCTACTCTCATTTCCACCCACAACCATCTCTAGCTGGTTAAATCATGTATATTTCTTTAATTTGATTTGTACTGGCATGTACTGTAAATCTTTACATCCATTATGTTAGACCCTTACATTTAGAGAGAGCTGTTGAGTTGTATTGCTGTTATACCTCCCACTCCCTCCCTTCTTCTTGCTTTTGTGTCTGTGTACATACTCTACATGTGCACCTGTGGATATTTGTCCTGAATAATGCATCTGCCCGCTGTTTATCCACATGACATGACTGTCTTTATGAGTAGTCATTCCGTCAACGCATCACAGTACAGTGCGTCGTGCCTCCAGGGCTGTCATGTTTCAGAGAATAACTCTTTTCCTCACTTCCCATCCCAAACTCCCACGACTGCTTCCCTCTTCATCTCCCTTCCCTCAACCGTTTGCATGAAGTAAAGGGACAAGAAGCAATTTTGAAAGACTTCATTTTGGTGAATAATGCATTACATTTCTTCACCTGGAGCAAATTTACCTCCTATTCCATCTTTGAAATATAAAGTGGTTTTGTGGAGGAGTCTTTGAAAGTTGTACTCTGTGTAAAATTATTTCTGTATATACAGTGCAAGAGGGTGTGCAGAGTTAGAAAGAACTTGAAAAACACAAGAAGTTATAACTTGTAAAACTAAGGAGAAATATTTGGGAGTCTGCACTGCCTCTTGGTCAGAAAGCAAAGGTACAAAAATCTGTATGTAAAGTGCTATTTATAAATGCTAAAGCGAGACTTCTTTATGTCGTATTCTCTTCTATTATAGGTAATTTGCTACTGAAAAGATATGTGGGTGCATAAAAGCATATCAGAGTGCTCTTACATGCGTAGATTTGTGAAAAACTTAAGCACACCCTTACTGCCTCCATGGGAATTAAATGGGTAACCAGCAGCCAGGTGCTGTTAATCAGATGCACTTGATTAACTGATAATCAGCAAGTGTGAGCAGCTCGATAAAACAGAAGTTTTGGCAGTTTTGCTTGTATGGAGCGATCAGGTATGTGCTAACAAAATTACATAATTTTCCCAGGTGTGGACGTTACAGAAAAAAAAAAACAACAACACAAGAGATACTGTACGTCTTTGAGTCTACAGACCTTAAATGTTAAAGTGCATGACAGAAAGTATAGTTTAAAAAAGACTGAACAAATATGGCTTATTTGGATAGTTACCTGGAGAAAGCCTCTTCTATCTAAAAACAACATGGGAGCACAGCTTAGCTTTGCAAAGTTGCATCTGAACAAACTTCAAGACATCTGGAAGCAATGTCCTTTGGACGGACGACATCAAAGCAGAGATGTTTGGCCATAATGTGCAGTACCATGTTTAGTAAAAACCAAGCACAGCATATCAGCGTGAACACCTCATACCAACTGTCAAGCACGGTGGGGTACTTGACAGTTGCCATTTGGATTTGTTTTGCAGCAAAAGGACTTGGGCAGCTTGCACTCATTGAGTTTATTATAAACTCTGTATACTAAAGTATTCTAGAGTCAAATGTGAGACCATCTGCCCATCACCTAAAGCTTGGTCCAGATTGAGTTGTGCAACAGCACAATGCTCCCAAACACAGCCAAGAGTCTGCAACAGAATGGCTGGCAAATAAAATAATCATGTTTTTGCCTTTGCCCTGTTCAAGTCTGGACTTGAACCTGATTGAAAAGCTCTGGCAGGACCTTAAGAGAGCTGTGCGTAAAGGAGTGCCTTCAAACCTCGATGAACTGAAACAATGGTGTAAAGAAGAGTTGGCCTAAATTCTTCCACAACCATGTGAGAGACGGAAAATGATTTCTTCCAGTTACTGCTGCTCAAGGTGGTTTAACAAGATAATGAGGGCATGGGGTGTTCTTTGTTGTTTCACTGGACTTCATAGGAAACTTTCGTTTTTTTACATGACTGCCTAAGACAGGAAATGACCAGATTATCTGTCAGTGAAGGTTGTTTACAAACTGACATCAGAATTTTATCTCTCATTATAAAAGATACTGGGAGTTTTCTAACCACAAAGTGGACACAAGAATTCAAGAAGGACAAAGAAAGTAGCTTTTATAGCCAGGCACAAATGGGGGAAAATGTATTTGATTGCACTGTTTTTTTCCCCTCTATTCGTCTATCTATAGAGGCTCACGTTGTGCTACACAGACACACAAACAAGTACACGAATACAAAGCCATTGATGCATGCTACACACGAGTGAGCTGAGCTTAGAGGGGGTGAAGAGTCTTTTAGACTGCAATGTGAAATTCATGTGCTGCATGCTTAGATAGACTGTTAAAACCATGGACCATATGAGCACTGCGTAATAAAAGACTCCCTCAGTTTTCAGCTCACTGTCCAGACATCACACTTCACTTGATGAAATGTGCTTTTAAAGCTAGACTGTCTCCCAGTCCTCCTCTCCCTCTACAGTTCCTCCATTTCAGTCTCAATTTCAGGGTAAATTATTGCCCACACTCACAGCAGCATGAGTTTCATCATGATGCCACAAAATAAACTGATTATTTACACCTTACTGCACGTGGTAATGAAAATGCTATTTTTCTTGATCGTACAGTCCCTTGTAATTATTGATATATTGAGACGCAACTGCAAAGCCGTGTAATCGTTATATTCTCTGGATCTCCTCCTCTGCATTGTTGCGCTTCTTTCGTAAGCTCAACGGCAACCTCCAGAGATGTTGTTGTACTCAGCAGGGGGTGCAACACAAATTTTGGAAGACCAACTCCCAAAATAAAGACTCCAAAAATAACATTAAAAAGGAACAAAAAAGGGGGTTCTGTTTTCACTGAAGTGCAATCAAGTGCAGGAGGAGCTAACCAACCAAAGATGAAAGCTCAACCTTGATGCAGTGCAGTAAAGTCTGACAGCAGGAGGAATTTTATTGTTATTGCAAAGCCAGTGTTTAAACATTGGGGCAGATTGCAGTGGACTTCAGAACAAGTTACTTTCAAATCATTTTTATTTTTGCTATATTCATCTGATGCATGGCACCGATAATTATAACAGCTATAAATAGTTGACATAATTATATGCCATTTCAAAATACGTCATGGTGCCTATTGAGGGCAGGCTTTGCTCTCTTCTGCATGTGTGTGTGTGTGTGTGTGTGTGTGTGTGTGTGTGTGTGTGTGTGTGCATTCAAATACGCAGTATTCAAAATTTGGAGGCTAAGGCATAACAGCTGGAGTCTGGCTAATGACTGGCCTGCTTGTTTTGAGAGGACAGATGGACGGGTGGAAAACTGATGTCACTTACTCTCCTTCATGCCCCACTGACCTCTTATCTCTTTCTCACTCCCTCTCGCCTTCTCCTTCTGTGCCTTTGACATCCATCTGCCTCTCAAGTGTCAATATTGGGAGCTTTAACAGCAGCTTTCATCAAATTATAATGTACATTTGCAGTTTTTGCCCTTTTCAAGTCTTATCCAGGTATTAGAACAAGACTTAACACGTGTAGATCCTCCCTCTTCATAGTAGGCTGAAGGAGAGAGGAAAGTCAGCCACATATCCTCATGTACACAGGCAAATACACACTGCCCATAATAAAGAGATGTCAACCTGATCGGAGGGAAGATACTTCAAAGAACTCCAAAGATGAATGGCTCCTGCATAGGTTTGCCCCTTCTGTTAATGAAAGAAGACAACGGGGACAGAGAGACAGAAGCTTAAATCCATCATTGGTAGATTCTTTATTCTGTTCAGTCAAAGTGATTGCTTTGCAACAAAGGAAGATGGAAAAACACAAGAAAAGTGTATATTAGAAAACAAATCTACAACAAGGAATGACTTTGAAATTTAGACAGGGAACAAATACTATAATTTCTTCCCTTAAAAAATGCAATATATATTCAGTATTGAGATTTCAATCTTAGCTGTACAATAGCCTTGTGAACGTCAGAACTTGTAAGAATGCTCGTCTTTCTTTAGTCCTTTTAATGAATAGATTGAGGGGGTTAGGTAGCTGTCTCCCTGTCAGTCTGTTTTGTCACATAACATGCATCTGTCCATTTTTTGCACTCCACTTTGTATGCCAACAAAACACATTCATTATTAATGAAGGCCGATGATCCAGTGATGGATTGAAGCTACAATACTGAGCCCTGAACACTTTGTCACTGTTGTTTTTCAATATAAAAGGCAGCTTACTTCTTATTCTTCTTATTGTTTTTGTTATCCTTACGTCTCTTATTCCCCTGTTCTCCCCATCCTTTGCTGTACTTAAAGTTAAATCTTATTTTTCATTGTATTAGTCTCATTGCTCTCACACAGTGGGGACTTGTGAGTTCAGCCAGCCGCACCAACCACTGATTAAGCTTCTGAAGTGTCCAAGAGCCGGGTTTTAACTTAACATTTCAGATGACTCTCTTCAGGGAAGAGGATCTGCCAACAAAATACACCCTTGGTCTTTTTCCAGCAGGAGCTCTCAGCTCCAAATATTCATGACCTCAAGCAGGCATTAGCCAGTTTTGTCTAGGCAAAGCAACACAACACTGATACCAGTGAAGCCTGGCAATCGCTGCTATGCTTAGGCTGAAGTTGTATTTCAAACTCATTCTGTATTTATGAAGGAGGAAAACAGTCACGGAGTTCAGCTTGTAAGGTTACAGCGTTGATGAGACTTCAGTGCCATATTCGAGGTCTTAAAAAAGGTTAGTTCCTGGAACAGGTAGGGACCTAGGTAAGGATGTTATTGAAGAGGAGCATCGTGAGACAGATGGAAGCTGGGAGATGAAGGTAAATTCTGATTCTGATGCTGATCAGACATGAAATGTTATCTCTTCACATTAGCCCGCCAGGGTTACTCTCGGGCACCAGATACAGATAGTCCTACCTTACCTTACCTAGATAGTGTGTGTGTGTGTGTGTGTGTGTGTGTGTGAGTGTGTGTGTGTGTGTGTGTGAGTGTGTGTGTGTGTGTGTGTGTGTGTGTGTGGATGCAGACAAAAAAAGGTGATAGCTTGAGGGGAGCATCCAACCTGCTCTTGGTGTGCTGGTTTTCCTACACAGTTCAATAGGTTACTCTCATAGTGGATTGATAGTCGTAGCAGTGTGCAAAGACTAAACAGATTGCCGTGGTAACCGCATCTGTCAGATTGGCCAATACAGCAAGTTTATCAGGTGGAGATTGACTCTGGACGGAGGACTCATACACTGGAGCCCTGTGCTTCAGCTTTCACTAAAAAGGCCCAGAGGCACGACCTAATGGATATGACGTCAATACAGAGGGAGGAGGAGGACCATTAAAAGGAACATCAGGGCAAGAGAAGCAGCCACATGTGTGTCTATTCATGTGAGTGTTTCAGGGAACAATGATGCTATAAATACAGAAATAGGGACATTTTGCATGAGGATGCAAAATATGCAAATGGAATAAACACAGGGTTTGTGGATGAACATTTTTTTTGGTCTTTTTAAAGAAAGAGGGAAACAGGTGGGGAAGAATATATTGGGACTGGATCAGTATGTTTTGTGTGTAACATTGGTAGGTGTCTGTGGGCTCAAAGAGGATCCACACATGAGTTTGAATAGTAAAATAGACGTGGGGTGCTTCTGCTGCACGCCCTCTCACGTATTCACAGATGCAAATGCACGTGTGCGCACATTTTTCCACTCTGCTGGTGGATGAACAGTGCTATAAGAATGCAGACTGCATGGACTGCTCAGAATGAAAGCGGTAATGAGGACTGATGGATGGTATCGACGGGGCCAAAATTTGCAGCACTGCAGAGAGCTGCAGAGGTAGAGAGAGGAAGAGAGTTCGAAGCACTCCGGATCCCAGGGCTGCATCACTGTGCGTGCTGTTTTCAAGGAGGCTGTGCAGTTTGTTTTTGTGTGAGAGTTGTGGGAGCTTCCTTTTGGAAGCGGAGAAGGCTAATGAATTCAGCTTTCCCAGCATCCCCAGCTGCCTCGCGACCTCACCTCTCAATCACTCGCAATGGGTACCTTTTATTTATAGAGCCATTATTTTTAGCCCTCTATAATTTCAGCCGTCTGCCTCTTGAAGAATTAACGGCAGGCACATTGGAGGGAAAGATGGAGAAAGAAAATGAGAGAGAGACAGCCAGAAAAGATTGAAAGAATCAATTGAGTCAAGTTCATTTTTGTACTGCATAAAAGAAAATCATTTTCTTTACAACCTAGTTCTTATTTTCACAGTTTGGGCCTTCGTTTTTTATGAATTATTAAAACATTTTACTCACAGCTTAATTGGCAAGACTTGGAATGCAGCACTGAAGTCAAGAAGGTGAGACACATTAAAAATCTACATCTTCATATACTGTCTGGGACATCTCTTTGAGGCTGTAACTTTCCAAAGTGATGCTTCGAGTTGAATGTTTATGTCAGCATGCAAACATTTAGAGAAGCTCATTTCCCTACACAGCACTTTTTTGCCTAGATTTTATTACAAAATAACTAAAAATATCAAGTTACTTCCTCAATTATGAGCTATTTTAAGTTTGAGTCAGGAAGTGGTAAAATTTGAGATACCTAATTCAAAATGCCGACTTATGGGTAGCAAAGAAAACATTTGATTTGATATATATATATCAAAGGCTAGCCACAAGGCTAAAACCTAACCATTTGATCCGAAATCTGCACTCTTAGTCCCAACTGTTATTTCTAGAGTCAGGAAATCATCACCCAGAGAGAGGACAAAAGTGCTGGTCAAATGTGGACTCCCAATACACAGATGAGGAAAGAAGGAAAAATGTATTGTTTCAGCAGATAGAAGGGAGCTGAGTGTCTGTGTGGGGTGGTGGCTAGAGACAGAGAGCGAAATGGATGCAGACTAACTCACTGAGAGACAATCAAGTGAAACGGGAGAATGAGTGCTGGGAACATGGTCGTTTATTCGGCCTCGAAAGCCTCCGAGCATTGGCACTGCACAAATCAAGCCCATACAATCAAATCTTCATTGAAGGCATCTGTGCGAACCAACCAGCACATAGCTATGGGTGACACTTCACCACAGAAATGTGGGTTTGTGTGTATGTGTGCCCAGCATCTGAGTGTACGGCCTCCTGACTGTTAGACCCCTGCCCCAAGGCAGAACCAGAGGAAAAGGAGAACAGTCTTGGCAGCCATTGAGTGCGCCATCTGTTCCCGTGGATGTGGTCAGTCTGAATTAGACCCTTCTGTATCTCTTGCACGCTCAAACACACACACAGAGATAAACAATCCCGTCTTGTTTCTGCTTGCTTTCTCATCTACTGTATTTCATGGGGCACAGTACATCTGGCTGTCCAGGCTGCCACGGCCCCCTGGCCATGTGTCTGGACTTCTGTTCAGAGGGTCCGTGGTTTCAGGGGGAGCAAAGGCAAAAAAAAAAAAAGAAAAAGAAAGGAAGGGTTGGGGCTGGGGAGGACTCATATCGATTCATACCCGCCAGCAACGCGCCAAGAAACTGCTTTCATAATCCTCCCTCTTAAATAATTCACCACTCGCCCTCAAAATTTCATCAGCACCTACATATAGAGAACAATCTCCCCCGCAGCAGCAGCAGCAGCAGCATTTTGAGGAAGGTAGAGGATGATGAGGCAGCAGATGAGTGAGCAGGTGGAAGATAGCCTGTTGATAATATCCCTGTCAAAACCCAGAATCAGCTATCGCAGGCCACTTGTGTGGCTGCAACACATTCATCTGTGCATCTCCAGACATGACAGTATACCAGTTTTTGAGACGTGCGATTTATCAGGTACATTTGACTAATGTTCAGACCAGCTGGCTGCAGTCGTAGGAGACAAATTTTACATTGTACAGCCGGCATCATGGAGCAAAGTACTCTATACTGAATAATCTAAAAGCAGAGTGCTGTTAACCATTCAACCATTCCTACAGTCGCCTCTGCAGTGGAAAGAAACAAGCCCATTTCCCTGGGCAACATATAAAATACAAAACAGGATGAAGTTATTGGAATTGCTTTGTCAAGTTAGTCTTGTTACCAGTGATTTCTTTCTCTGAGATTCTCCTGATGTATTTAGGTGGTGTCGGCAGACATCACCCTTGATCCTCAACAAGAAAGAGATGGCAGCATCCAAATACGACAACCAAAGATTAAGACATCCCCTTAGAGCCTGCCGTGGCTCAAAAGAAGGCACTTGATCTCATATCCTTGAGGGTAGTTTGGCAGGAGTGAGAACAGGAAAGAAGGAGAAATCAAGACATGCTAAAGGGGTTGTTCTGCCCCAAAGGTATGAATGATGTAGCAGTTGCCGGCAAATGCCACTAGACTAGTAACAGACTTATTGAAAGATTAATAAATTTGTGATTAAATCTGGTTTGATTTCCCTGATGCCAACGCGGTGACTTGTCAGCAGTAATGCAAGAGGCGAATAATATATTTTCAATCACTTTGTAAGTTATTAACAGTCATTATTCAAGTTGATGTCATAAAGCAGTTCAGCCTTCAGCATGAACCCAGCTCAATATCTGAGCATCTTTACTTTTTACTTCTTTACTTACTTCACAAAAACTCACAGCCACTAGTAGTTCTTGCCAAATTCACCTTTAACTTTCTTTAGCATTGATAATATTATCACTATGCATGTAGACCCTCTAAGACTAAAATAAACATTGTTAAAAAAGAATTCATGTTGGATTTGTGCAGTATTGGGATGTTACGTTGCATCCTTTTGGACAGTTACTGTCCCGCAAAGTCCACGAGACTAAATTTAGTTTCCTTATGACATGCTGAGACATGCAGGTGGACAGCAAGAGGGGAAATTAATTCTGTACAATAATAATATCTTTGGCTCGCACAGGCTTCTCCACTCCCAGCCATCTTTGGATACCTCCAGCAACTCAGCTGGCTACAAAGCTAAAAACGCTCCTTCCAGCTGAAGTGACACTGTTTCACACAGTGAGGAAATACTGACATTCAGTAATAATATTCTTTGTTGTTTTTTACATTGCTTTGTATATAATATGATGCACAGCAGGATCTAGATAGAAGATGGCATTGTGCTATGGTTAACTTGTTCTAAGATGAGAAAATAAATAGTCAAAAATACATATAAATATAAATTTCCTACTACGTTATATTGAAAAATTTTTATTTTTCCAACATTTCATTTATCTGATGGTGCCTACACTTTCTTTTACACTCAAAACAGCTGAAACATAAGCTATAATGGATTTATCTAACAAAGTAGTTTGAGCAGAAAGCACCTTTGTAACTGATCACATGTAATACTACTGATCCTGAGTTTTATACTCAGGATTTTGAGTACTTAGTTTGTATCCCCTAGTTTAGGATTTACAATATTTTATTATTAGTGGTATTATTACTGTTTTTATTTTGTTAATCATGATTAGGGTTTATATCTCATTCCACACTACTAATGTTAGGTTGCTACATATATGTGTGTGTAGTCTGTGTATTGGTTAGTTACTTTGTAACCCTTTGTCTTGTTATCTAGATTCGATTCACCTGTGCGTACATATGGACTTTGGGCATTTCTCTGCCTAAAATAAAGTATGCATTTGAGTCCTCGACCTCACAATTCATGACAATTACAGCCAGTAGCCACTTAAATTAGTTTTTCACAAACTCAAATAAAATGAGAGAAATTTCCATCGATCCATTTTCTTTCACTTATTCACGATAGAATACAGAAAAATATCAAATGAGGGGACAAATTGAAGGTCATTTTGAATTTGATGGCAGTAATACTTCTCAAAAAGTTGGGACATGGCCACTGTGTAGCATCCACTCTTCTTCTTCTTCCCTTCAGCCCATAAACATCTGAGGAGACCTGCAGCTGGACCTTTTGGAGATGACTGTTGTCCCGTTTTTGTCTGATATGTCATTCAATCCAAGGTCTTCCCTGAAAATGACATCATCTAGATGGGAGCATGTGTTGTTCTGAAACCTGTGTATACCTTTCAGTATCAGTGGTGTCTTTCTAGATAGAAACTAATGCAAGATGATGAGATACTCGACCATTGTTTTTGGACTTTTGGTTGTTGTTGCAGATTTGTGATCCTCTGCCCATCTTTATTTCTGAGAAACTCTGCTTCTCTAAGAAGCTCTTTTTATACGCAGTCATGTTACTGACCTGCTGCTATTTAACCTAATGAATTGCAAAATGTACCTCCAGCTCTTTCTTTTTTTTTAGCACCACTTACTTTTCCAGCCTTTTGTTGCCCTAGTCCCAACTTTTTCAAGACGCGTTGCTGTCAAATTCAAAATGAGCTAATGTTTAACAAACAGTAGTAAAATTTCTCAATTTAAACATTTGATACGTTTTTATACATTCTATTGTGAATAAAATGAGTGTTTGTGAGACTTGTAAATGATTGCATTTTGTTTGTGTTAACATTTTACACATGATGCCAACTTTTTTGGAATTGCGGTTGTAATTGGTGAGGTTTAGAGTTGCTGGTAGGTGGTAATGTTACTTAGGGTGGTAGATGTTTTCCCCTATTACCAGTCCTTAGAGAAATATGTGCAGCTGATTGCTGTGGCGTTATTGTGTTGTTGTTGGAAGACTAGACTGCTATTAATCTCCTAATCTCATCTGTGCAAAAATGTGATGAAGTAATATTTTCAGAATGTCTGTATTTTCTGTTATTGCACAGCACACATTCACATGTATGACCGTAAAGAGACGTTTTGATTGATTCTTTAATTCGTCAGACTGAATATAAACATAAAAGTTCAAACCAAGCATCAAAATGGGGAAGAAAATCGATCTAAGTGACTTTGAATTTGGTTATTAGAGCCAGATGGGCTGGTTTGAGTATTTCAGAAGCTGCTGATCTACTCGTATTTTCACACACAACCATCTCTAGTGTCTGAAAAAGAGAAAATAGCCAGTGAGCAGTAGTTGACTTGGATTAATACCAGAGGTCAGAAGAGAATGGCCGGGTGCCATTCCTGTCAGCGAAGAACAGGAAACTGAGGCTACAATTCACACAAAATTGGACAACAGATTGGAAAGACATGGCCCGGTCTGATGAGTGTTGGTTACTGCTGCAACATTCAGATGGTGGAGTGCATGCCTTGTATCAGCAGTCCAGGCTGTAGGGTCTTTACCACACAATATAAAGCGCCTTGAGGCGAAAATTGAATTGAACTAAATTGCTGGTGGTATAATGAGGGATTATCTCTTGCATCCCTTAGTACCAGTTGAGTATGAGTATTGTTGCTCACCACTATTGCATTATGGCCACAGTGTACCCATTTTCTGTGGCACGCAAACTATGTCACAAAACTCAGACAATCTCAAACTCAAAGGACAATGAGTTCACTGCCCTCAAGTTGCCTCCACAGTCACCAGATCTCAATCCAGTGGAGCACCTTTTGGGATTTGGTGCAATGGGAGATTCATATCATACAGCAACTGACTGATGCTAACATGTCAATGTGAACCAAAATCTCTGGGGAATGCTTCCAGCGTCATGTCGAATCTATCTAATCTCTGAATTAAGGCATTTTTGAAGGCAAATGGGTTTAGCTATCACTTCTCAGGCAGATTATTTAAATTTTTAGTTGATTAAAGTCTTTTGTCTACATGAAATGCAAATTAAATGCATAAAAAATACAGCCCAAGTTATAACAAATGTATTTTAAAAATGGGAAAATTCCATTGCAATGACTGTGCTAAATCTGTGAGTAATTTGCTCAAGGTTCTGACTAGCCAAAACGTCCAAGTTGGTATTACATATCCAGAGTTATTTCTGGCCATCGATATCTCATAGCTCAGTTCAAACAACAGAAAAGATAACATAATATTTGGACATCTGCTGAGTGGGTGATCATTCATCAGTGAGCAAAATGGCAGAGCATATAAAAAGTTTTGCCTGGTTAGATGAGATAAGAGGAGGACAACGAACCAACCGTGCACTTATGTAAATGCTTTGCGCATCCCGCTAATATCTTCAGTACACGTGCATCTCAGGCACACCCGTCCCTCTACACTACCCTGCCAGTTTTATTTTTACACCAGCTCAAGTGATTTGAAATTTAGGTGAAAGCACATTCTGGGTCTTTGTAGATCGACCTACATATTACAGTCGAGGACTTGGTCATTTATGACGCTTTGTTTTGCTAGACTGCAGTATCAGGAAGGGAAATTTGTGTTCCAGTTTTATGTCCTTATCCACAGCAGAGTCATAACACTGAGCGATACAGGGCTCGGCCATGACCGCGTGAACTTATCTGTCTTAAAGCTTGGAAAGACATTATGTTCTATTGTCCACATCCAAGATTGCAGTATCTTGCACATTATTTAATGTCTTAAACAGTCGCGCTTGACTGTTCAGGCACTTGAAGGTTTCATTTTGTGCATAGTTGTGAAGCTGATCGCACTGCAGAGCTCACGGTGGGGTGCTAGAGTTTTGTGGGTGTGAGAGAGCTCTTGGCTCGACTTTCTCATGACATCTGCAGTTCAAGTTCAGGATTTTGTTTCGGATAACGTGTGATTGTGGTTAGTCATCGCATATCGATAACTTCAGTGTTATTCTTCGGCAGCTCCTGCAGCCCGCAAGGTTTTTTAAATTCACATTGCTAGCAAAGTGTAAATGCCATGTAAGGATCAGGCGAATATATTTACACGTCTTATGAAGTCATAATCATGTGTGTCATTGTGTTTACTTACACGTAATGCTCGCACAGTGAGAGGGGGGCACGTCTTTAATTTAATCTTTGCTTTACTTGAACTGCTGCTTTTTTTTTATTGTCAGTGCCAAGCCTACACTACATTGAAATCTTAAAACCAGCCTATGAGTCATTGCAGGTATTGATGTCTGCACTGTTTGGGGATTTTATTTTATAGTCATATACGTCCTTTTTGCGATATAACCCGTATAACCTGTAGCACCTACTCACTTTTACTGATGAATTAACTGTAGTGCAATAAATTATTTGTTATTCAAATACACACATGTACATGTATTTTGCTTCCGTTGAGCTTGCAGTCGCCTTTATACGATATGGCGTATGTAACAGCATCTGTACACTTACATTCAATACTTTATTTAAAGTGCTCTGTTTTCTGGAAGTACTCTGTAGTTATGATTGGGGGTAAAGTGTGTTTGCTGTAGCTGGAAAGTCTGTGGGGCAGAATTTAAACCCAGAAAATATCCTCGCGTATGTGTCAGCTTTGGTTCCAGGCTCTGTTCCTGAGAGCTGTCAAATATGATATCAGTGTGTCCCCGGTGAGAAGAACAGCCAAATGGGATTTTCAAACAGGAAACTGGAAGGATGAGCTTTCCTCTTGTCCATACTCACAGTATAGTGCAAACACAGTCCCTGTGAGATTCTGCCTCTTTGTCTTTGTCTCGCCCCCTCCCTATTTCGATTTTCTTCCGTGTTTTCCTTATCCCCTGCCTCTCTCTCGGAGCATCTTGTGCATCGCCTGCGCAGCACAAGGGAAGAGTGCTGTAACTTAATTTACCCTGCCTGCTAAGTATTTCATCCTTGAGCTCTTGAACTTAAAAAGAAGCTTATTTGATTGTTCTTAACTTAAGCTTCCAATTATATCTCATTTTCTTTTCCTTAATAAACAATTGCAAGTCGTTTTTTGGGGGGCAAAATCTCCGCCAAACACATTGAGACACTACCTGTAGACTCCCCCCAGTGTATAAATGAGGTATACATGCAAAGCAGTTGTAGTCTCTCAGGGGGCTTCATGTTCAGTGTGCCTGCAAGACAGTGAGCTCAGCTTTATCAGCCCATTACTGTCAGCTAGAGTGATAACAGTCCAATGGAGACGCGGGCACATATACATTTGCGCGTACACATTCCTACCGCATACTTCGTCATTGCCCAAGGCCAAGTTATTTCACTCTTCCACTTCTCTCTCAGGCACAGTGGAAGTATTAACTTGTAAGGAGATATTTATGAGTGTGCGAGGGTGCTTTCTGCTGTGTAATTCCAGCTTTTATGTATGGCTGCGCAAGATAAGGTAAAGAAAAGAAGTTCGTTCTCTTACATAAAAGAACTCAGGCCTAAAAACATGCTGTTATTAATAGCAATGTTCCCCAAAAGAACCGGCTGAGTCGTCAAGTAAGGGCCCCGTACAAAGTGTTGTGTCATCCTGGAATATGTCCAGAGCTGTTTGAGGAGCACTGGAGCTTATTGCAACACATGATTGTATCAGCACATAAAAAGGCCACTGATTTTGTACAATGCTGAGGACTTGCACAACAGGAGCACCAACTCTGTCTTACAATCTTGCCAGATTGCAGGAGATCGAGTTGCTCCTCGGTGAATTTCTTTTTGACTGACTTTTATTGCATGGGATGTGATTTCCTTACAGAATGGGGGTAACTCTGCCTCATTTGGAGAAACAAGTGGGCCATGGGAGGATCGCATATTCCTGTGGAGGCTCATTACAAAAGTATCTATGACTCAGCTCTCGTCTGCGCCCCTATTTTCCTGTAGTAGATATAAATTTATGCAAAGTTTACACGCGTTTCCTCCTCTGTTGCGCTTTCTTTTCTCTCCCGCTGCGTTCCCCTGGCTGTCCACTTTAATTCATTTACAGAGTTATTCATGTGAACTCACAGTCACAGGGTAGTTAGTTTGGACTTGATTTGTCTGAATCCCAGTGCACAGGGTGCGTATCAATTTGAAAAGCAAGGCCATGAAAGGACACCGGCTCACAAACACCCACTGCCTTGTTATCTCCTTGTTCCGTTCTTGCATTGGGATTGAGTGAGAGCCCCACATAACTGTTTTTCCATTCTCTTTTATGTCTCTCCCTCTTTGTCTGTCTCTGGCTGTCTTGTCCTATCTTTCACTCACTCTCCCTGCCTCTCACACACACTCTCCACTCATTCTGACACTGTCAGCAAAGATATTCTTCCGTCATACTCAAGAAACTCAAAACTACTTTTTTGTTGTTGTTGTTGTTTTTTGCTGCACTCGCCATCTCCTCTTTGCTCACACCCGCAGCTTTCTCTTCTGGTTCGCTTCCCTTGCAACATATCTGCCCTTTCCTCTTTCTTTCAGCTCAGCGACAGAGCCTGTCGCCACAGAATGCATTCCACCAGCTAAAGGGGATGCGTCACATGCAGTGCAGGCTGCATGTGCCTGTCACAGCCTGCCCCATCCACAAGGTTCTTCCACAGCCCTAAAATAAATTGTTCCATTTTAGCCCTTGCATGATAAAAGCAGTTCTCAGGGAATTTAAGAATGATTCAGCACAAATTTGATCTCAGTTCCCCTTCTGTTCCTGTTGAGAGAAAGAATTGATCCACGTGGTGGTGAGAAAATAGAGGAGAGAGAGATGGTGGTGAGAAAGAAGAACAAGGATTGAGAGAAGGTGAGAGGTGGTGATGACAGGAAGAGCGATCTGAGAGAGTGAAATGGATATTGAAATGCTAAAAGGGGAGACAAATTAGCAAAGAGAAGATGAAGTGGGGTTGGAAGACAAAGGGGAAAGAAAGGGTAGAGATGATAGCGATATGAAAAATGTTACATTAAAAAGAAGAGGAGAACGACGGCTGGGGTTAAGTGATGTAAGGTAAAAACTGATGATGTGATAGAAGCTGTGATTAATCATATGAGGCCAGTTTCGCTAGCTACACACAGGCCTGATTACTCCCAGATCTGTTAAATCAAGAAATCACTTAAATAGCACCTATGTGACAAAGTGATGTAAGCTAAAAGATCTCTAATAGCAACACATCAAGCCACAGTCTAAAGAAACAGAGCAGAAAGAAAATTGTATTCTTTGTATTGTATTGTATTCTAATTTTTGCCTCATAACTTTTGCACTGTCCACTTCCTGCTGTGACAAAACAAATTTCCCACGTGTGGGACTAATAAAGGTTATCTTATCTTATCTTAAATAATTGACATCTGTCAGTCTGGAAAGGAAGAATTATTCATATTTAGAGGTTCGTGACTACAGTGTATCAGAGTGAGAACATTATCCACAAATGGAGAAAATTTGAAACACTGATGAAACTTCCCAATTACATCCAAATTACTCGATGACGCCTCCAGCAGGTCACAAAAGAACCCAGAACAGCATCTAAAGAAATGCAAGCCTCACTTTCCTTAGTTAAGGACTTTTTAAAAAATATTCCGTGGACTGATGAGAAACTTGACTCCCTTTACATCTCCTGTAAAACTAGCACAGCATTTCATAAAAACAACATCAAGCCAACAGTTAAACATGGTAGCGGTAGTGTGATGGTTTGGGGCTGCTTTGTTGCGTCAGTACATGAACAAGTTGGTATGACTGATGCAACCACGAATTCAGCTCTCTACCAGCAACTCCTGAAGGAGAGTCCAGCCATCAGTTTGTGCCCTGAAGCTCAAGCGCACTTGCAGCAGGACAATGTTGGGAAACGCACCAGCAAGTCCACCTCTGAATGGATTCAAAGGGTTTTGGAGTGGCATAGATAAAGTCAAGATTTAAATCAGATCGAGGTGCTTGGGCATGAACTTAACAAGCCGTTCATGCTCGAAAAACTCTCCAAATTAAAACAATTCTGCAAAGAAGAGTGGCCCAAAAATTCCTTTACGGTGATGTGAAAAACTCATTGCCAGTTATCACAAATGCTTGATTGTAGTTCTTGCTGCCAAGAGCAACATAACCAGTTATTAGATTTAGGGGACAATTATTTTTTTTCACATAGGGTCAAGTAGGTTTGGATAGTTTCTTTCTCTCGACAAATGAAATCATCATTTAAAAATTGCACGTTGTGTTTACTCAGGTTATCGTTATATTAGACCCTTTAGATTTATTAGGTGACAAAGAGAGAAAACTCTGTAATAGGATATGCTACCAGCGTATATCAGGTGAGACAACAAATACATTCACGTCCAGATTTTTCTTTATGACAGTTTCAAACCAAAGCATCTGTGTCACACTGAGGCACAAAGCAGCCTCCACTGCACTGTAGAAAATACAAAGACTAAGCTGAAATTCGAGAAGCAAAAACAAGATGAGCAGTCATCTGAGAGGGAGAAACTGAAGCACAGTCAAGACAAACATTGACAAAGAGATGGATTATGGAAGAACGGCTGCCAAGACACAATCTGTACAACCATTCGCAGAGCTGTAATGCTCTGATGAGAATCTCCTGTCTTTTGTGTTATTGCACTGCATTCTTAGTAAAAGGCTTTAGTATAGCACACTAAAAAAAACAAAAAAAACAAAAGCACACAAACGCACAGAAGGCTATTTCAAAATGTCCCGAGCAGTAATGCCAGGCTATTAGAGTTAACTGCTGACCTGCAGGAACAAGAATCGACAGCCATCTCCCTCCCTGCATCTCTTTAAGCCCCCAGTCTACTGATGGTGCTGCTGGTGCACTGTTTTGTGCAGTCGTATATATGTAGATGATTGCAGGTGGTACGTCGTTATATCAAGATTTTCACCATTTGGCTTTAAGAAAGTCTGACAGTTTTAGGCTTAAAAGCAGCAAATGCACGCACACTCTGAAATAACACTCTCATTGCGAGACGAAGTGGCTCATGGGGACTGTGTCGGGCTGTTGTTGAGTCACTGTATTTCAGCTCAGAGTGAACAAGCAGCCAGTCGGCCTCTCCTCCCTGACCTGTCGCAGCAAAGTGGGGTCCACACACCTTGACAGGATAATAACAGCAGCCGCGCATGATATCGAGCATAATTGCGTCGCTGTTTGTCATTTATCAAAGGTTTACCCAGCTGACATTTTCCCAGTGTGATGTGGAAGATGAGGCTGATTTTGATGAAACTGTTTGAAAGGTCATGTTCAGAACTAAACCGTGTTACGGGACTGACTGTCACCTTCCCTGCTAAGCTGCATGCAGCATTAGACTATTCAAACGGGATTGGAGATTTTCTCCAATACCTTTGTTCTATTCTTATAGAGCAAAAGCATCTGAGAATTCTTCTTCTTATTGGAAATTCTTATTATTATTGCACAGTGAGTCAGGATTTCACTGTACTTCTATTTTAATTCACTCTAGAGTGGGGGTGGATCCAGATGAAAACCAGGAGGACCGCATTTTTGAGGTAAGCGCAGTTGTTTCTACTATAGATAAATCTTTTTTCTAAATTCACTATATTTATTCATCCTCTTGTTTTTCTTTCTGGGATCAAATTTTGCCTTTTTTAATAGAAATGTTTATCAGCTTCCTTCTTTATGCACCACATATTATGTGACTGTCAAATAACTGGATTCGGCTAAATATTCCAAATTGATCCTTTTTTTAATCGGTGCTTTCTAAATCCTTCTCAGCACAATTTGCATTGATGTGCAGGCATCGCTTCTCCAATCCCATTTAGAAGATTGTATATTAGTGCCACTGTTTATCGATGGGTTACGGCAAGTTAATTGTCATTCCGTGTGGTTTAACATGCTGAAGCTTGAACATCATTGCAGTCTGTTTACGAATGTATCTGATTTGTTTCAGGGGGCTACTCTAGTTAGAAAGAGTGCACATTAAACTTAAGAAAATAATGCTGCCAAGAATATGCTCAACACCAAAAAAAACAAGTATTGGCCCAACAGCTTCTAATATTGACTGTCACACAGTCACTTACATTTCACTGTGTTACAAGAAGTGATTCTGCCTACATACGCATTGTGTCGCACTGGAAGCAGCAAGCTTCGCTGAACATGTGAGAGAGGGCAGTGATGACTATAAAACTTCGAGCGGTTTTGTGGTCAACACATTCTTCTTTCACACTATTTCTTATTTAAATATTGAGAACTGTACATTATAGGGATTTACTAATATGTATAATTTCTGCAAATATTGTACTTACAGCATATCCTTCCATCCTCTCCTACTGACACATAATGGGCGTCCAGCCTTTAATCTTGGGTCTGCTGTTTATTTTAAGACCACATGGCATTAAAGTGAAGAACACTTCAAGAGGAAATGCGCTTTCGCTTTCGCTTTGAGTGATGGTCTGCGCAATATCCAGAACAGAGCACAACAGAGGCCCTCTGAGTGTGGCTTTTTGTTGTGCATACACCCACCCTGCCATCGCTGCTTCCCAGCAGCTCGCCATTCACTCTCTTATTTGAACCGACGATTATCTGCACGCTATGAATGGGACAAGGTCTGGGCATCTCTCTGGTATCAAGCGGCCAAATAGATAGTGTGGCCAAGTAAAGCTGGAGGAGGATCCCAGTGGGGAGACGAGCTTTTTTATTTCTTTTTTTATGGAAACAGTTGAATGCATGCAAGACCAGAGCAGTTGTTCTTACTGTAATGAGGAGGGATCTCTATTGGTAGTTCAGTTTTTGGGAATAGGATTTTCCCTTTATTAGGTCTCACCCTCTTGTTCAAGCTGTGGTCATGTGATATGGCCCTGCTGACCATGCACAGGTGCAGGTTTTCGGCATTTCCATCAAGCACCGTATACAGCCCACGGCAGACGGGCTTTGTTTGTCGGCGAGTAACATTGGTTCTCTTCTGGTTTACAGATTGCTACAGAGAGGCCAGACACAACACAGGGCCTGTGGCACTCTCTCGACTACAAGTATCCTTTCACTGCTTTTTTCTCCAAAGCACTCTCACATCTGCTTGCACTCACAATAATTAACGCAGCGCTCTGTGGAGCCCTACTGTTCTGTGAGTATCAGAAAAAAATAGTGCTTCATTACATAGACTTTGAAGAAAGACCCTTATCTATCAGGACAAACAGAAAGTTCAGAAAGAACGTGTGTGGCCTGCTAGCAAACATACAAGGTTGATGTTCTTGTCTGTAGCAACAATAAATAAAGGGCCAGTCAGCTATAGTGACTGTCTGAGGATAACAAAATCTGGCCAGGACCTCTAAAGTTCATTTCCAAAGCAAACAGTTTGCTTCTCTGTCAGTCTTTATTCTAAACAAAGTTAAGGGTTTACTAGCTGCAAACTTATTCTGTGGGAATGGTGTTGAACTTCACTCCCCAACTGCACAATAGTATGTGTTATTTCCCAAAGTGCTTAACTATTGCCGCCTCTGTTGGTGTTAACAACGTGGTAAGATGTTCTTGTAAGCAGAGAGTGTAGTTGAAGAAGGAAAACAGTTGTACTCTTTGCAGGAAGATTTCACGAGGATTGCATTAAGTTTAAGCTAATTGAATTTTGCTCCCTAATGACTTCATGACCTGGTGCTTGGTAAGGAGCACATCATCTTACTTTATGGGCTTTATCTCTTCTGCAAAACAGTGCAATGTTGGATTGATGGCATCATCATTAAGAATAGTCATTTAATGCGTAATTGAGCTTTTGTTTGTTTTTGGGGGGGTTTTGTGCTTTTTAATTGAATGAGAGTGCAGAAATGGCATTATCCCGGCTACGTAGCTGACCTTTGATAATGAAACAAATCAGGCTACAAGGTTAATATTATTTTGGCAGCATGCAAAATATATTTAAATACATTTTTTTATACCGGCACCCATGAAAATGAATGGGTGAGTGTGTTCAAACATGACTGATAGTTTAATACAGAGTTTTTTCCCTTCTTCTCTTTGATGTAACTTACATTAAAGCAGGAAGAGTTATAAATAACATAAGTAACTCCTAAACACTCAAAAGGGTTATATAATTATCTATTTAAATTTTATAGGGATATCTAAGAATATGAAAAAAATGTTTCTCAAAAGTTTGTCTCTTCTTTTCTGATCTCACAGAAAGAGATCAAAAAGGAAAGGAAGGTCCCTGTGTCCCTCCTTTCCTGAAAAGTCATGGTCCGCTCATAACTATTAAAATAAGTAGTATAAAGTGTGTGTGTAGTCTGTGTTCTTGTTACGTCTTGAGACACATTGAAACAGTAGCCTGAGACTGTGAGGTATTAAATATGTTACTCATGAACAGTGAGAGCTGGTATGTGTAGTTCTGAAACCAGATACGACGAGAGAGGGTAGATCTGACTGTAAAACTGTATATTGGCTAACAGTAACAAGCTACACCCTGAGATTAGATTAAACAAACATGTTTAACTCATTCACTGCCATTGACGTCTATAGCCGTCAATGGCAGTGAATGAGTCAATGGGTTTAACTCATTCACTGCCAATGGCTGGCAGTGAATGAGTTAACTATGTATGGCCTAAAATTAGTAATTATTTTTGCAGTAAAATAACCGTTTTCTAACAATTGAAATGAAAATATCACATATTTATTTAAACTTATATTAAAAGAATATTAAATTGAAATAAAAGGGACCTGTCGTTTGAAGGTGTACAAATTAAATTCTTACCACCAAACACCACATCGCTGATCCAGCCGATGGATCAAGGCATTATTCTCACATTTAAGGTGCTTTATATGTAAAACACCCTGCACCACCTGCCTTTGGATGTACATAAAATAATAAAATAAACATGCTTTCTAATTGATGCTTTTTCACCTATCACCTGGAACGTAACCCTCACGATAATAGAGGGAATAATTATTTTATACTGCCCAGGGGTTTTTTTGAAAAACTGATCATTTTTGGATAAGGGGATAGAGTGCTAAGTTATCAGCTAATGCTAACAGGTTTTGTTAGCAAGGCACATTAATATAATACTGCAGTCTATGGAAAAAGAGCTAATGCTAGAATTTCAATCACCAAAAAGAGAGCTCAAACTTTGTGCATATGCCACTGATAACATTAACAATGTAGGAAGTCCTGACTGATCTATCAAATGTTGCTGATATTACAGCAATATTTTTATGTATAAGTATGTAATATCAATATTATGATATTACATATCTTTTTTTTTTTATCTGATAAACAAAAATTTTAAAACTAAAGAAGAGATGCGAGAAACACCCTTCAGCCATGTTGTCTGTCGGTCTTGCATAGATTGCTCAGCAGATTTTGAAAAAATTATGCAATTTCGCAGCAGCACACATTTAGCAGATGTTTAAACCCTCAAGTATTGGTCTTAAAATTCCTTTACTGGTTGAGCTCTGACTAAATTCATTTCATGTAAACAAGTGTAAATGGGGTCATTTTTGCTAACATTTCAATAAGTCTGTCTTAAGTTTTAGTCTTGGAAAATCATTTCAAAGGAGTTCATTGTGACATATTTTACTCTGAGAACTGTTTTTAACAGGCAGTATTGGTTTATATTTCAGACAGATTAGAAACCATAAAGTTTGTAAAGGTTGTAAGTAAATTCAAATACATGTAGTGTTCAGGCTACTAAACCACAAAACACAAGCAAGGTGGATGTGGTTGAGTGTACTGAGAAATTCTCTGATCTGATTAGGACATATTTCCGTTTTGTTTATGTGAAACGGTTTCTTCTTTCTAGTTTTGCAGCTTCCATTTAAATGTTTAAGACATATTTAGATGTTAAATATTGACTTGAGAATGAGCAGTGGGTTAATTTGATAAAGAATTATATTCACTGACCAAATTTTAGATAATAGTAATCCTCTGTCTCTGTCTTATGCAATAGCTTCACCAGTAGCCTTGTGACAGACAGACTGTTCTTCACTATTTTTAAAGAGCCAGCTAGCCAGTCCCTACATGTGCTAGCATGCTAACATTTGTATGATATGTCTGCTGGTTGCAACACACGATTAAAAGCCAAAAAACAGCACGAACTGTACTCCTGCCATGGCTATATTTAAAGCTTATAATATTGGGTTAACTTGCACATTTTAACAGACTGTGTGTTTTTACCAGACCTCGTGTATATATCATGGGTTTTTGGAATCATGTAAAGCATGCAAATATGACAGCGGGCGAGAAAAGAGGAGATGAGAGAAGGAGGATGAAAGGCCCGACCAATGTATCCTATTGATGAGGAGGAAAAACATATTCTGAAGGTGCTTTGAAGTGGACCAGGTGAGAGGAGCCTCAGCCGGAATCCTGCTGCCAGGTAATTGAGCCTCAACTTGGCTCACCATCTGCATCATTGAGGCACACTGCTGCTTCCTTAACTGTTTCCCCGTCAGCCTGGCTTTAGGGTTCATAAGGACAAGCACTCATTCTGGGGGACATCAAAGCCTGTTTGATCTTTCCAGCTGAATTGGTTTGCATACTGTGGCGTTAGCCCAGCAACCACATGTTTTTGTTTTGGATCTGGAATCCCAGAAGCCACCCATGTCTTCTCCCGTGTTAAAGAAGTACAATGCCGTTAATTACATGGGTGTTCTGTGGCTTGAAAATCAAGTCTAGGCGTGTTACCCATATTTTTTAGCATTACAAGGTTAAACAATACCATACAACAAAGAAGCACCAAGTAGAGCATAGTGGCACCCACTGTAAATATCTCCTCCTTACATTTTGATGTTATGTAAGAAGTGTATACGTATTCATTATGCAATGCAATCAAAGTCTGCAATCATGGAAATTCCCATGTCTTTAGGAGAATAAGCAGTACTGAGAACAGTGGGTGTATCAGTGGAAGGGGCTAACAAAAGGCCATGCATCTCATGGCCTTTAATGAAGGAGGCCAATTCAACTCAGTCCTCTGAGCTACAAATGTACAGTAATTGTACTGTCAGTAAGGTATATTTTGACGTTTCACACTCCTGTGTGCTTTTGTACTCTCTGTTGTAGATGCTGCTGTCTAACAAAGTTATCTCTTCCAGGTTGGATGAGTCACTGACAGATAAACTTAGGGATATGTTATCAACTCAGTTTAAAAAGAAAAAACACAAAGCACAAACTGCCAAGGCAGCTCATCCTCTTTCTCTTGACAATATTTTCCTTAAAGATAAAACAAAAATAAAAAACTTTTCATGACAGCTTGACCCTATTTGACCTTGAAGAAGAGGTCAGAGGTCCAAAGTAATACACATATTGAATTCCCTATATGCTTATATGTTCTCAATGCAAACAATGGTGGTAAGAAACATAGTTTTAAATAGCTCTATATAACATTATCATCACTTTGGAATTCAGATCGAGGTCAGAGGTTAAATGTGACATGATATTTTACATTTTTATACAGTATTTCTATGTCGACAGTACACACCACACTTGTGAGATACTTCCTAATTTATAAGCCTTTTTGTCATTTTTCTACCTATGAATGAATAAATAAATAAATAAGTGGGCCTTGAAGTACTTGGTGGATGTACATGAAATTTTAATGGATTGTTAACTGGACCCCACTCTTCACCCCTACAAAGTTTTATCAGAATACTGTGCATTGGTGTTGAGAGTGTGATGAGTTAGGGTAACTGCAACTTCTGTCTGTTCTCTTGTTTCCTCACTAGTTGTACCACTGGACGTTTTTGTTTATTAATTGATTCGCATTTCATGTGTAATCATTAAGGCTGCCTGTAACAGCGCTTGTATTGGACATTTCCGACTACAGCGTTTGCTTAAATGTTAAAATACTGGTAAAACAATGGGAAAGTTTGTCACACAAGTTATAAACAGGCTATTTACAACCAATTTCTTAAATAGCATAAGTAACTTACGTTAGATAAAAACAGTGTGTTGTTGTTGGAGACGTTTTGCGTGCTATGTGCTAGACCATTTCTTAGAATGACTTGCTGAAATCTGTGTTGGTTTCCTGGCAAACATAGCATGAAAAGATTTCATGAAGCCCCTGAAAAGCAGCAAGCATTTAACCAAACCACACTAACCTGCTTTGTAGTTTCTGAACTCTAGTAGCTGATCACATGTATTATAACTCTAATACTTGCCCTAACTCATGAAAGGTCAGTAAAAGGTTACCTGCGGGTTGTGCAGCGTGGGACTTGTGCTTGCTGTGATGGTGGCTGAAGCAGCAGTTGGTCTTCTACCCCCACATAACTACTCAGCAATTTTTCACACACACACACACACACACACACACGCACACACATATAATCTGACACCATTGTGTAGCAGAAAGCAGAACCAGCAGTTATAATTACCATCACTGTCGAGTATCATGCCAGCATGGAACAGGAGGACGCAGTGCCAACAGGAAGACAACTCACTCAGGCACATCCCAAGGAAGATATTATTCTCTCCTTTTCTCCCTCCTTAGACCCCTCCCCCCTTTTCCCCTTGTATCTCATTTGAGACATTTTAGGAATAAATCCTGTTAGCTGCCAGAATGGTGCTTATAATTCCAACCTCTTGCACATTTTCAACAACAGAACCCGAATGGCGAGAGCTGGTACCAGTTTCCATATTAGATTATTTTCCACTTACCCTTGTTCTTTTGTTCGCATGCCAGAGGACTGTGCACTTGTGTGCCACATTAGTCCCACATTACTCATAAAAGGCAGTGAGGTACAAAGGTTGACACTGATGGCACTGGTAAAATAGGAATTTGTCCGTTTTTTTGTTGTTGTTTTCCCCCTCCAAAGCAAAAATTGAGGAAAGTATGACCCCTTGCAGAAAGGTGATTATAAATTAGATGCTAGCAGGGGGCTCCGAAATGTCACAAACATACTCACCTCCACTTTTCAGACCAGAGCTTATAAATATGCCACTGTTATTGTTTAGTAACCACCTGCCACCTGCACCGCTTCGCTTCCACCGTCTCCTCTCAACGCTGATCGAAAATCAAAATGCACATATCTGCACTTTATCACATTTATAAGGCATTCGTGACCTTGCCTCTAGTTTCAATCAAATGCAAGGCTGACCCAGTTTGCTGAAACTAGATAACGACCCATTTGCTACCTTTCCTTTTTTTTTTTCTTGAGCAAATTATTTTTATCTCGATTTTGGCTCTCATGCAACATCCCCTCCTGGAAAATCTCTCTGTGTTTCATGGGAGCTTTTATTCCTTAAGACAACAACTCAGCTGACAAAAGCTATGTATATTAAATATGCTAACAGCTTAAGAATCTGGAACAAAAATAGCTCAAGTACCTAAAGCTTGAATGACTAATATCCCAGCTCTCTGCAGTGTGCCATCTTCAAAACGGAAGGCCAACTGCACTGAATGCCAGTAAGCTGACAGTGACCTCATAAGGGAAATAATACACTTTCATAATGTTTTTTTTATTGCTTTGAGCACAAGGGGACTATGATTTATTACACTTTTAGATTTGCATCTCTCATTTCTGTCTTCATATATAAACAACTGGAAGTCTGATGGCTTAGATCTAAAACAATTTGCAGTCACACGCTCAGTGATTATGTTTATGATAAACTGCAGTGATTCACTTTAACCACTTCTTTCTAACAAAGAGTTGGGCTTTCACTCGAGCATCAGCTGCTAAAATAGGAAACAGACCATAGCAGTTAACGCTTTACTGGAGAGCAACACCAGTAACATGTAAATTCCCTGACCTTTTATCCTGCACAGGTAAAACACCGTATCTGGTTACTGTCCTACTCATTCTTTTCAAATATATACACACACACACACACACACACACACACACACACACATATATATATATATATATAAAAATCTGATATGTGCTTTAGTGTTGTTAGCTATTATTGTTATGACTGTGGAGCTGGAGGACAGGCTAGACTACAACCGACCATTTCACCTTATCTTGTGTTTACAATCACTGACACGTACACACGTTTTGAACAGTCCTTTAACAATGTCACAGATATCTAAAGCCAATGCTGACTCATCGTGGCCCCCCGCTGACTGAGTCACTGCCACAGTGTTGTGGTGTATTTGCCAGAGTCTTCAGTAGCCCCCGTGTGCAGGAGGTAAGACTTTTTTTCTGTGTTTACAACATGCCCGAAATATTGAGGAACATATGAGTTATTTGCCACTCACAATTCAGGATGAAGAAGAAGAGCTGTGTGAGATAGAAGCAGGAAAAAACACCCTGGATTTGGGGGAAACGGAGAGCCAGCAGGGATCGTCCGAAAGCGATTCTGCATCCGAGCACCAAGAGGACCTGCTGGACGGAGATCTGGGCCTCGGCACTGCTCCAGCTCAACCGAGGGAGGCAAGCGGCTCCAGTACTCAGCTCTAACCTCGTCTTATCAGCTATTGCTCCCTGATGTCAAAACCCCCACCTCCCACAGTGAATGGAGGTCACTGGTCAGGACATCTGCCAACAGCTGACTGAGAGTTAGAGTTTCAATGGTTCCCAAAAGGTCATGCACTCCCCCTGTGCTGAAATGCACGCAAAGACACACACTCACACAGGAAGGGAGAAAAACAATTACAAAGGCCACCGCTCTTCCTGTTGCAACGCTGATGATTTCCTTGTCTCAAACTGGGGAAGTTAGAAACTGAAATAGAAATGTTAAGTGTTCCTTTCACCTTTGTCATAAAGCAGTCATAAAAATAAATAAAGGTAATATGTTAAGTCACAGATTCATTATAAGCACGGCAGCTACATGATACACAGTTACGTAATGCCCAAGTTTCAAGCTTTAGGGAGAATTACTCATCACTGTACTCTGTGATTGAACACTGCAGTATTTCCCTTAATCAGCTGAAATGGTATTTTCTTGCCAACTTTGCTTAGCTCTTCCCCAGCCCCTTATTAAACTTTTATTGCACTGTTTTCTGCTGCAATCCTTTTAACTCATTCAAATGTATTCTGCTAAATTTATTACCACCCCCACCACCCCATCTCCCTCCATGTCTTCCTTAGCATTCTTTGCTGTGCAAGAATGTATCCAAATGGTTAAAAGTACTAACAGCTTTCAGGGGGGAAAAAAGATTATTTGCATGTGAAGTTTCGCTCCAACTGCTTTAATTAAAGATTGCACTTTGCTGCTTTCTATGTGCATCACTGTAAATCTCAGGGCCCCATCTTTTTCCCCCTTGAGTCAAACAGGGGTGTTGTTTACTGCACAAATACGATTTGTGAAGGTTAGGCTGTACGAATATGCAGATGGTTCGCCGTGTATTAATAAAGCCATTGTCCTTGAAGCGGGGGCTTTTCGTTTTATGTTGTGAATGCATGGGCGCGTCTCTGGAATGTGTCTGTTAAAGTATACATTGCGTTCCTCTTTATATGCACTCAAATGTAAATTTCTGAGCTTTTTCCAAGCAAGAGATGATGATTAACAGCTTTCCACCATTATTAGGCCTGTTTCTTGAAGCTGCAGCTTACTATCAAAGTAAACAAATACTTTCTGAAACACAATTGCTAGTTTTTATGTCATTTGGCCAGAGGGGCCAATGGCGCGATATGGCAGCCTCGTTTCTGTCAGTCTGCCCCAGGGCAGCTGTGGCTACAACTGTAGCTCGCCTCCACCAGTGTGTGAATGTGACAGTGAATGAATAGTGGAATTGTACAGCGCTTTGAGGGCCCCGAAAAGCGCTATATAAATGCAATCCATTATTATCATTATTATTATTATTTGCTAATACTTGAAGCAACACATCACTGTTATATAACACAATCTGTTGGCTTCTGTTGCATATCCGTTTGATGCAGAAAGCTTCTTTTGCATTTCAAGGTGATGCAAACTTTGTTTTACATGTCAGTTTCCATACGGTACATAAATCCAATTTCAATGTTCACCAGGATCTACTTCCACATGGGAGGAAGAAGCTTCTCTCAAGTCTCCTTTGTCGTTGTTGTGGGAGTCGCCGGCCACTGAGCTTTCAAGTACAATTTTTAGACGTTTTTGCATCCCGAGCAAAGGGCTGAAACTACAGTCAGGTGTGTAAAAAGACATTTAGCACAATGAATGTGTTTGGATGTTACTTTTACAGGTGACTCTTGAAATGGGAAATTTTGCCAAGGTGCTGTTGTCAACAGAATTGAAGTTGACAGTAACTGTAATTACTTCTTCCACCCAGCTATTAAAATATCCCCAGCTATTGTGACTAACGTTTTTCAGCCATGCACTTAAAGATACCGTGTGGAGTTTTAAGTACTACTCAGTCGTTATTTTACGTCAGGCTTTACTAGCATTAGTTTGCCAAAAAAGGAAAAACCTAAACAAAGCAGGAAATCTAAACCAATAGAGAAGTACACAGACTCGGTTTATAACTTTTCAAATGTGGCTTGCAGTTGTTTCCACCCTGTCTGACAGATATATATATATGTACACACACACACACACACACACTTCATGCTGGTGAGCAACACCGAATGTAAACAGTTTGCTTGCCAGAAACCTCCACAGGGCACCTTTAGGTTATGTAGCAAATAGCAACAAATATGACACCTCTCCAGCACAGTGGTTCTCAAACAGTGACAAAAGGTGTGCACTGAATAAAGTTTTGATAAAGCTTATTCATTCAAGACAAAATTTGTTATACATCCTGATTGTAAATTAAAATAAACGTAGCACATTTATTATTATTCTGCTTCAGGTTTCTTCCTATTAAAAGGTGTTTTTCCTTCCCACGGTCTCTAAGTGTTTGTTCATATAGGGTCGTTTGATTGTTGGGTCTTTACCTTACAATGAAACCACCTTGAGGAGAATGCTGTTGTGATTTGGTGCTAAATAAATAAAACTGCATTGAATTTAACCGAATCATTCAATTCTGCATTAAACCCTTCATCTTATTTAGGTGTGCTAACTTCCAGGTTGTTCCCTGCAGCCAATTTTGTGAACCACTTCCACTCCCCCCCCCCAAGTAGGCGTTAAAATAACTGAGTTCAACACAAATGCATAAACTGTATTGTTAACTATGAACTTTACTCAATGCAATATTCCCAGATGTGGTTTTTTTTTATAAGAGCAAGCAATTGTAAACATTGGAAATGGTAGAACAAGCAGACTGCTGACACCAACAGAGAGACTTTTCCAAATCTGGAGCTATGACATTGTCCACAGTGTATGATATCATCCTGTCAGGATGTGACGACAAAAGAAAAATAATAATAATAATAATAAAATGTAAGAAAAACCCAAATCAAAACATCCCCCTTTTTGTAAAATCTAGCCATAGCACTACTGCTGTTCTGATCACACCTCTACCTATGGCACAAGAATCCAATCCAGTGATTGTCTCTGACACGTCTCAAATATTAACATTAGCAGTCAACTTCTTTTTCTCTTCTTTTTTAATCAGTTGGATTTTTTTAACCCTTCCTTTAACTAGTTTCACTTTTACAGACAGTATGAAGACTGGAAAACAGATTTTTTTTCTTTTGAACATTCAAAAAATATCCCCAAAACATCCACTTTGAAGTGTCATCATAACAAGATACATGAATTATACAGTAGCTTCTTTTTCCTTTTCTTTTCCTCTGAAAGTTGCAGCTTTGAGTCAATTGTTCTTAGACGTTGCAGTGTCGAGGTCTAAGGTCCCGTCTGGTGTTCCGGTAAAAAAGAAGTGGTCCTTTTCAACGGCGCTGCAACTGCTCGACTGACGGTACATTCCAAATGCGGCCGATGTAGATCCAGGAACATGGACTTAAAGTAAAGCTTTATTTCCACAAAATAAGGAAATGGCACTCTATGCAAAATTAACATTAAATTAAATGGTCTTTGGTGGTGAGGATGTTTTCACAGTCTGGAGTGTGTCAGTAGTGATTTGCTCAAGTCCTTGGCCTCCCCGGCTGTTCTCACTCTCTCGTAACCTAGAACTGACATGGAGTGGTGGCAGTAGTCTTCCACTTGTTTGATCTGTTGGATGCTGAGCACTGTTCTCCATGCACTTGCAGCTTGTGTGGCATTCCTGGAGGAGACTATAAATGGCTTAGATGAGGAACTGGAGCCACTGGTCATGTTCAAAGCAAACATCTCAATGTCATGGTTGGTAGTGAGGTTGGCAAAGCGGTAGACGCTCCTCAGGGTCTTAACTGGGTTTTCGACCAGGTCTTCGTAACGTACGGCCATGTACTTCCCCTTCAGCCAGCTGGGTGGATTTAAGGCAGTCCTCAAAGTCCTGGAGGTACGGTCGCAGATCACCTCCATGGCTCCAATGGAGTGGTAGTCTGAGCCATCCTTCTTGTTAGCTTTGTGCCCGGGGTCCACGAAAGGTATCCGCCGAAGTTTGGGGTCTCTGCTGCGGACCACCTGTAAATTCTCCCGTATCAGGCCGTGTCTGGATTTGATCCTGGAGTTGGCTACTGCCCGTGGGTCTCTAACCAAGTGTATCACCTTCAAATCCAAGGACGGATCCTCCATGAGCGGGGCCAGCACATTTACATCCAATATGCGGACCCCTTTAATGACTATGGTGCTATATTTCAGGCACTCTTCCTCCAACAGTCTAAGGCTTTGAGGGGGACACTTTTTACACACCTTATCATCCACCATCCCCACCACCTCCTTCCTATAGGCTGAGCAGAGGGGATATGAGCACACCACTTTATTGAGGGTGGCCCCAAACAGTCCGAGGGAGGTGAAATTCTTACCTCCCGGGCTGTTGTAAAGTTGGAAAACAGACAGATCACAGCGGTATAAGGAGCTAAGCATGTCCCTGGCCGCCCCTTGCAATGACACGGCATCACCGGGGTACAGTTTCTGCCAGATGTGCCACATTGGCTCATACAAGAAGAACACATCTGCATTTTGATTAAACAGCTCCCCAAAAAAGGAAGAGCCTGACCTCCAGGTGGTCAGCACATAGATAAGCTGCCTCTTCTTAGCCAGCGAGGGTCTGTACAGGAAGCGAATGTCAGATCTGCTCTGATAAGTGGTGCTCCTCATCTGATGATTACACTGCTGCGGCTCCTTAGTCCATTTATAATTAGCCAAGTTAAGCATAGTGAGCACGAGCAGTAACAAATAGGCCATAAATAACACAATCCTCTTCCTGCGTAGCACTTTCATCACGATCCCAGGCTGTGCTATTATCTTGGTATGATTCCTGTATGTTTTAAGCTTCCTTCCAAAGCCTGCATCCTTCTCCCAAGGCGCTGTCAACTTCAGTGGTTGATGATATTGTTTGCCTCGCATCTGTACCCTCGGAGAGTGGCTCTCACCGCTGGACGAAGCTCCTTACATTGACTGTGCACCAACACGCTCGGTAGTGTGTTTATGGGCTGCACCGGGAATTAACACCCAGATGAATTAGGTAATGTATTCGGCACCAGTTCGACAGCCACTAAACGATATAGCTTTTTCACTGCACTGCGCAATGTTCGTCATAGAAATGGCAGAAGAGAGGAGCGTTAAAGTTGTCCATATCAGGCTTTGCAGTGATTCTGTGTTTGGCCCGCGTTCAAAACAAAAACCAAGAAGCCTTCAGCATTGTAACAGACGCCCAGTTTGAGCACGTTCAGCGGAAGCATCCTCGCGCAGTTACCAGCTGGAACATCCTCAGAAATGCGGTGGATTCGGGCGTCGGTCACGATTCCGCGCGACGGGCCGGATCCTCTAAATTACTCCGCAGCTGCCATGATGGAGCAGAGAAACGCTTTTATCCGCAGTTAGGGCTCTTACACGTTTCTCCGTCTCGTTCTTCTGCTCGTCCAACTAATACAAACTGGGCCGATTCAATCTGAATAGCAGGACCAAGACCCGCCCTCCGAGAGAGCGCATTGGAGCGCGACAAGTCGACGCTCGTCAGCCAGCTTACGTCATTGGACCTGCTGCGAGCCTGTCACGTTAATGGTGGCTCCGACAGATCACAGCAACGGTAGATGAGGAGGGCATGGGGGATGGATGGTGGTGGTGCTGTTGTTATGTTTAGGTGAAGTCCACCTCACATTGTCTGAACCGTACTCTAACCTCTCGTTTCTACACATCTAAAAGCGATTAGCAGTTTTCTGTTTTGTTTTTTGTTCCGTTTTTTCAATATACAACCTATTTTTACTATTTCTTTAATAAAAGTGTTAAGGCCGTGATTGTATTCCAAAGCCGGCCTTTACTTTTCCTTTTACGCACGTCCTCCTCATCGTGTGTGACTGCAAGAGAGAATCAATATTTCAGATTAAATGTATTAGCCCCCCCTCACGACAGCCACAAGAGGGTAGCCCGGGGTTTGTCTTAAAAGCAGCAAAGAAAAACCCTGTTTCATTACAAAAGAGCTATGCACATACTGCAGAATCTAATTTTTCAAAAATAGAAACTCTTGAATTTTAAACTGATCTGAGAGTGATGGCCTACAGCATGATTGTAGAGGATGTAATAATTTTTCATTGGACGTGATAGAAACACTCAGTGGCAGTGACAAGCACTCCTCTCAAGTGGAATCAGCTGAAATGGGACATTTGACAGCTGTTCCCCAGGAACTGGAAAGGCCATGATGTTGTATGAAGGGAAACACATGCTCTGCAGAATGAAAATCATCTTTCCTAAGAGGCTTGCCTGTGCGGGATTACAACCTTGAACAAGCGGGGTGGGGAGAGCATAGACTGAATGAATTGAAACCGCTCGAGTCCCTTGACCCTCCCCAGCGAGGAACCTCTAAATATGTAGGGTAATATCCACGTTGTGATTTTACTATACTGTTTCTCATCAAACCCTGCTCAGATGCTGTGCGTGGTGTGAGTCCTTCTGAAGTGCGACATATTAGGCTTTGTGTTGGCTATACAGTATTTCCTTCCTGTTCTCGGTAACGTGTGCTTTCAATATATCTTCATTTTTATTTTTGTTCTCAGCCAATGCGGGTGTCTACAGCGAAATACCTTTGTGCAGACTGCCCTCTGCTGGAGCATTGAGGTCCCACCCTTCAAAACGAAGAGCAGACTTCCACATCATGAACAAATATATTAATCATACATATGACATAATAATTTATATTCGTTTTTCAGTGTGCAAGCATATAGATAATAGAGCTTAGTTTAAGAAAAATCTTTTAATCTTATTCTTTTATAAGGAAGCTTGTTGTTAATATGAAACCTTTCCTACTGTGCAACCTCTTCATTCCACCTGCATTTTACAGATGTTTATAAAACATAAAACAAAAGCTATATTAGGATTCGGTGCTGTTGAAAAGCAAAGAGCCCGTCATTGAATGTGTTTTTCTTGTATCGAGTCAAATAGTGAAGAGAATAATAAGTGCACGTTTTCCTCCCCGCCCTATTTTCAACATGTATTCACACTGTGACAGAAACCCGCCCAGGAAATTACTTCTGTTTCAGTGCATGGTATTTGTTCTGTTTGGCAGTGGAAGTGCTGAGCGTGGTGAGTAAAGTAATATATTTGTCTCACATCATCAGAAATGTGTGTGGTGATGATTTGCAAGCCGATATTCAATATTCACAAATTTCTTATTTAAGAAAAGAAAGAAGCAAAGACCTTTCTACATTTTAGAAGCCAGCTGTTTTACAATTATAGAAAAACCAAAGGTCGTCTTTAATGACATCTGATTTAAAACGTAATAATAATAATCTCGGTCTTAACTCGGCCTGCATGAGAGCAGACCATTAATTATCAGTGCTTTATCACTAAGCATGCTGACTCACTGTCACTTCATTATGGCTTATTGAGTTGGATGTGAAGGCTTGTTACATGTTGTGTTTTCTTTTGATTTCACTTGAACTGAATGAAGTACATGTTCCCTAAAACTCTATTCCAGTCCATATTAAACCCATTCCTTCACTGGTCGCAGCATTTTTTAGCAATATTCTTTGCAGGTTGTTAAAAGTGGGTGGATTGATTCCAATAGCAAAAGTCTCGAAAACTGATAGTATCAGATACTAGTGCGATATGACTTTGTTTCTATCTATCACTGTGTTAAATACTTTTTTGGAAATAAAACGTATATCCAAGAAATCCACTATGAAAAAGGTTTTTTTTTGTTATCACTGTTTACTTCATCTATAGGTTATAGAACATTTAAACAACAGAAGCTGACATAAGGTGCTTTAAACACAGACACGTTTACATTTCAGCATAATTATAAAGAGATTTCACTGAATCAGGATACCAGATGTATTTCCTAACAGTCTGTCACGGATTATATGAGCCCATATGCCGCCATATCCATATCCATGTGCACTGAATGTCACCCATGCATGTCCCAACACAGCATTTCCATCAGGACTTTCACATTACTGCAGGAAGTGACCTGAGCAGGAGCCACAGCCATTGCTGATTTCTGTTTATCTCCCAGTCTTTACCGCTTAGCATACTGTATGTGTGTAGTTCATGCTTCAGAATCAGCACATGTGCATGCACTGTCACAGTGAACGCTCACACACACGCTGTGAATTTACACAGTGTACTGTACACGGCAAAGATGCACTGTTACGTAATCACGGAGAAGAGGCTTTGCGCCTGCGAAACGATCAAGCAGGTGGAGGAGGAAACATGCGCAGTGCAAACCTCGCCAGCAGCATCAGGACCACTGCGATGCAAGTGAGAAGATGGTGCTTGTAAACACGCCGCGAGAAATGACCGCGTTGTTTCGTCTACTTGCCGTCGCCGTGAACACTTTTTAACCCCACGTTTGAAATCGATGGTGCGAAAAGGGCTACAATAGGCGATATTTTAACCCCGAAAAAAGGGAAAAAGCGAACGCACCGGAGCTGGGACGGTAATGCCAGCGATTACTGACACTGGTTTAAGTCGGCCGCTTTAAACCTCTGCTGCGCAACTACAGAAGCATTCTTCGCATGTCATCGCATATGACGGGATTTCTCGTGTAATGGTCGTCGGTTTCTAGTGGGATGCACATCAGCGTCTTGCCGTACTCGCTCTCCGTCGTAATGGCAGCTCTGTACCATGGCACGGACGCTTCCTCTCCGGACAAATTCCTGGCCTTGAAAGACGTGAGAGAAGTGAAAGAGGAGACGACTCTGGACGAGAAACTCTTCCTCCTGGCATGCGAGAAAGGTTTGGCTCTTGTTTCGTCTAATTTAATATCTGGGCTGTTGTTCCCTGTTTGCAATGCAATGGGATGTCCGTGCAACACGTGACTACGAGCTGAAGGAAGCTCGTTATTGTGATCATTAGGGATGCTGAAGCTACATGTCTCATGTAGGAGGTAGAGCGCACACGCAGTGACAGCATGGCAGATGTCATACAGGCTCATTTAGCAGCTGGCAAACTACTCAATCATTACAGATCCCCCCACTCCAGTGTATGCCACTCACAGCTGCCCACACTTTGGATACTGTGGTAATTTGCCCAAGGGGCAGTTAATAGTTAAATGTCTGCTCCACTTTAAGTTTCTCTCCCTGGTCTCCTGACTTTTCACAAACCCCAACATGGAAAGTTAATGCAAACAAGCTAAATGCCAGCAAGGCAAGACGTAGACAGTGTAAGTGTAAAATAACAAAGAGGCATGGGTTTTCTCAACTAGTCCCCGTGGCGTGAGAATATTTCATTGATAAGTTAAGAACATTGTACAGGCAGAAGTGTGCTAAGCCAATAACTGCCACTGTGACCATATAAAGTCTCCCTAAACGTGGCCCAGCAACAGAAATTGTCCTTTGAGGGAGATGTTATTGTTACACAAGATTAAGGGTTGCCGCTGGATCTGAGCCTGTTCTCTGAAAGAGCTCGCCTGATAACCGGCGCTGTGTGTTTGTGTCGTTTTGGCACCGCGCTCACACTAATGTTTCGCTTCTTCAAAGGATCCGCCTTTGTGAGAACTTGCCAAGGTGGATCACATTTATGATGTGCTGCTTTGTCCTTGACTTGCTTCTCAGGTGACTACTACATGGTGAAGAAACTGCTGGAGGAGAACAGACACGGCGAGCTCAACATCAACAGTGTGGACGTGCTGGGCCGAGATGCAGTGACCATCGCCATCGAGAACGAGAATCTGGACATCCTTCAGCTGCTCTTGGAGTATGGCTGCCAGGTAACAAGCAAGCACAGACTAGGGGTAAAATAATATACACAAAACATCATTTACATCACTAAAATTGTGCATTTCTTTCTGTGTAGGCAACAGACGCTTTGTTGGTGGCCATAGACTCAGAGGTGGTAGGAGCCGTGGACATTCTCCTTAACCACAGGCCAAGGAGATCTTCTAAGCCCTCTATTGCTGTAAGTCTGCTGTTATTACTCGTTTTCAAGAAAAGAAACACCATTAAGGCAAAAACTTGCTTATCAATTTCTATAATTCACTTACAGTATTTTTTTTAAAATCCATGCTCTTGTCAGAAACTGATGCAGCGCATCCAGAATCCAGAGTATTCCACCACCATGGATGTGGCTCCAGTCATCCTGGCAGCCCACAGGAACAACTACGAGATCCTGACCATGCTGCTCAAGCAGGACATCTCTCTCCCCCGGCCTCACGCTGTTGGCTGTGAGTGCACGCTCTGCAACGTTAAAAACAAGAAGGACAGCTTACGCCACTCCAGGTACAGTTAACTAGAGCTCACAAAATACTTAAGTGGCACTGACTTTGTGCAGACGAGTGCATTAAGAGCACCAGCGAACTATTTCTTTGCTCAATTACTTTAAATTGGAATAGTCAATACCACTTCTGTTTTGTAGGTGATGTTTTGATTGTTTTGACCCAACAAATCAACCCAGTTTTGCTCCAAGTAAAGTGGCTCTTGTGAAACATTGCAGCCTCTTGTTTCGATGGCAGCATTAGGTTGAAAATCCAGTCTGCTGCTCCTAGAAGTCGATGATTTAATCAACACACTGGGTTTTAGGAATTCTTTAGCCATTTTTTACAGTCCAATGAATGCCCAAAGTATCTTCCTTGTCCCCGAAAGGACTCCTGATTTTCTCTGTTATTGTCAAGCTCGACTGATCTAGCTGTAGAGAGTCGGTATTGGTATTTTACTGAAATACAAAATCAATACAAACTCTAATTTAAGGGAAAACAGCAAAACAGCAGCAGTTCCTCTGGGAAGAAGGAGTACTTGGTTTCTGATACCTTCTCGGACTTGCAGATGAGATTTTGCTGATCTCTTCCGCAGGGGCCTTTATTTTCTCTGTGCAGGGCAGTGTGGCCTCCCACACAGTACACTAAATGAATCACTCTGCAGTTTGGCTGCCAAACTACATAGAGGTGAAAGAAGGTATAAATGAAACAGATCGAGGACTGAATGTTTCTCCTTATTTCTTCTCCCATCTGCACAAGTCTGTCATGTTTCCACCTATCCCCTTTGGGGGGGTTTTAACCGCCTCGTTTCTGTTGATGGTGGTGGGTTAGGTTCCGTCTCGACATCTACCGCTGCCTAGCCAGCCCCTCTCTCATCATGCTGACAGAGGAAGATCCCATACTCAGGGCCTTTGAGCTGAGCGCAGACCTAAAGGAGCTCAGTCTCGTTGAAGTGGAGTTCAGGTAGAGTCAACATGCTGCACATGCATCAGAGCGTTAATCCAATTTCTTTGCCTGTAAACAGATGTAAATACATATAGCGATGCTGTAAATCCTTTCTTTTATAGCCTGAGATTGATAAGAATCTTAACCTTTTAATATCCTCTTATTTGATCTAATTTATTTGCTCTAGAACTGACTATGAGGAACTGGCAAAGCAGTGCAAGATGTTTGCCAAAGACCTGCTGGCTCAGGCTCGAAACTCTCGAGAGCTAGAAGTGATTCTCAACCACACATCCACCGAGGATCATGTTGACAAGAGAGGCTTACTGGAGGAGCGCATGAATCTCAGTCGACTTAAACTGGCCATCAAGTACAACCAAAAAGAGGTTTGCATACATCACTGGGCAGGTAGTAACATACTGTTTACTGCTGAAGACACTCATAAGGTTTCTACAGAGGGCAAAAGGGCAATGTGACTAATAACAAATGAGTCCACCTCCTATTTATTGTTAGAATGGCTGCCCTGATTTGTGACAGATGATAGCAGCAAGAGCGTAACGGAAGGTTAACAAGTTGGTGGTGAAACCTGCTATGTTGTGTGGTTTGTAGACGGTGGCACTGCCTAAAAAAACAGGAAGCCAAGCTGAAGATGCTCATTTAGAGTGATGAAGAGAGGGAGGATTAGAAATGAGTCCATCAGAGGGACAGCTCGGCTTAAGTTGTTGGAGACAAAGTTAGAGAGAAAAGGCTGAGATGGTTTGAGCATGTGAGGAGGTGGCATAGTGGATATATTGGAAAAAAGTTGACGGTAAAACTGTCAGATAGGAAGAGAAGAAGAAGACCACAGAGAAGAAGAAGAATGTGCAGAGAGCTGATGTGACAGAAGAGGATGCTAGGGATAGAGTAAGAGGGAGGCAGATAATCTCCTGTGACGATCCCTAACGAGTATCAGAAATTTAAAAAAGAAATGTTTATTGGTTCTGTTGCCTAAAGTTAGAAGAGGAGATTGATGCTGCTGTCGTGTTTGTGCGATAAATCTTAAATTGCAGTCTGCAACTGATTAGTAGAGCTTACATTATAAACAGGGGGAAGCAGGTTGGGTGTTGGAGCTATCCACAGCTCATCACACAGCTATTTATTCTTGAGCCAGTCTTTGTGCTAATCTTCTGGCTCTAGCTTCATATTTATTCCAGTGAAATGATCATCAAAGCAAACCCGCGCCCAGAAACCTAAGAATTGTTCTCACGAAATCTTGAACTCTTTCTTCACTTTGCTGATTTTTCGTAAAGTTTTTCTTTTTTCGTATTAAACATCTGTCCACCGATGCTTTAACTGCCGTTCTCTCTTGATGTCCCTTTTACAGTTTGTGGCTCAGTCCAACTGTCAGCAGTTCCTCAACACTGTCTGGTTTGGAGAGATGGCCAGCTACCGACGCAAGCACACCTGTCTAAAAATGGCCACAGTTCTGAGCGTGGCCATGCTTTGGCCTCTCCTTTCTGTCTGCTACCTTCTGGTGCCACGCTCCCGTGTTGGCCAAATAATCCATACCCCTTTCGTTAAGTTCATCATCCACAGCGCCTCCTACTTCACCTTCCTGCTGCTGCTTAACCTGTACTCTCTGGTCTACAACGAGAACAAGAAGAACACGATGGGGCCCGCGCTTGAGATGATTGATTACCTGCTCATCCTCTGGATCATAGGTCAGACTTTTACCCCGTAAATAACGCATAATGCTGTTTCCAGAGGCGTGTCATGCATTATATGTAGTTATTGTGCTTTATATATTTCAGCGCTTCGATAATTTAATACTTATCTATTTCCTAATGCACTTTAAGGAACTAGAACTAGAGTCAAAACCCAGTCCCACAAACTAAAGGTTAATACGGTAACATGGCATGGTGGAGTGAAAATGAGCGCTTCCTGTTATGATCTGGCTAAAGTCCAGTATCCCGTGTCCATAATCACATCAGGCATTACATGACAAACGGCTGTTTCTACACCAAATGACAGAAAGCCCAGCTTGACCGGATTAAATCCGTCAGCCCTGCTTCTAATTGAGCACAATAGAAAAGAAACTGCAGCTTCTTCTTTCCCCCCTGTGGCCCTTCTGAGTGCTGGTATCAGTGAACTCAACACACAGCCGTGGAAACATATTCACACATACACCAGCTATCTTTTCAGAAAAAGGGCGGATAGTGACAGCTGGAAATTGACTCTGCCTCTTTACCTTACCCTTCTGCCAAGAAACCATTAACACGGCTGTTTAGTCTCTTTAATGGCTCTGCTTCCGCAGTAGGCATGTTTGTCTCATTGTTGCAAAAAATCCGAGCCACTTCCACCAGAGACAAAGCATCACGACCACAGCATCTAGGTTTCAGCTCTTTCTTTAATAAATCTTCCCAGTAACTTCATGTGACGGGATGTGAAAGGATTTAGAAGCAATTGACATCTATTATTCAATGATATAAAGTGTTGTGCTGTGCTGTGGGGTAATTGTCAGTTTAGTTTGTACACTGCAGGATTGACATCAGGTTTTCAGTCATTAGATAAGAAGCGTAATAGGGTTTTCCATGGGCTACAATAGCCCACTAGAGGGAGAACATTTCCTTAAGCATTGCAAAAGAGCAGCATCAAAGATAAACTTTGCATTTTTTTTCTAATGGTTGCGTCATTTTGAAAACAGCCTAAACTCCAAGGCGAGAGGCAATGGTGTACAGTATCCCTGCAGCGTCAACACGTCACCCAAGATGAGTTAAATGAGAGGAATGAGATTACTAACGGTTACCGTTCTCAGACAGCCTCCTGCCTTATGTCATCAGAATGGGAAGGGGAGTTCTTAGAGTTGCAACACTTTTTTGTTTTTTCTTTTTCATCTCCATTGTTTGCTTTCCCTCTTCCTATCATCTTTCTCCTCTTCCCTCCATCCTGGTATTCCCCTGGGCCAGAGGCCTCACGTTAATGGGAAACTCAGATGCTATGAGACTGTGAGTGCACTAGGCTACATGTATGCATATGTGTTTGGATGTTTCTCTCGCTATCTAAGTGTGTGTGTGTGTGTGTGTGTGTGTGTGTGTGTGTGTGTGTGTGTGTGTGTGTGTGTGTGTGTGTGTGCACGCGCGCAAGCCTGCAAAAGAAAACCATAATGGGATTTCTGTTGTAAACTCTTCGCTCATCTGTTTTCCTTTCAGTTAAAACAAAAGGAAACATCAGTCACGTTTTTGGCCACTGTAACAGTTTCTGAATCAAGGCATAAGAAAATCCGACTGAACATTAACTTGCACCTGGAGTAATTTTTTTTATTCCTTTTGTACATTTAGAATTGATGAAATACCATTTAAACACAAAAAGACGCTAACCCATCTTAATTAAATTCCACGCACCTCCCTAAATCCCACAGATGACACATTTTCAGCACATTAATCTCTTGATTTCTGTGTCTCACACATTCCTGTTTCCCCCGGGCTCTCTCTGTGAGATGACTGATGGCTGAGCCTTGAAGGGATTTCAAAATGTTGTGGATGACATCCTTTTTCCAGTGGTGGGTGTGTGTGTATACGTCTGTGTGTACGTGGTAATGGTGGATTCTTTCCCCCCCCCCCCTATAGGAATGGTGTGGTCAGATGTGAAGCGTCTGTGGTATGAGGGGCTGGAAGACTTTCTGGAAGAGTCAAGGAACCAGCTGAGTTTTGTGATGAACTCCCTCTACTTAGCCACCTTTGCTCTGAAGATTGTTGCTCATAGCAAGGTACAGACACATAGCACACACTCCTTACATTTAATGGATAGATAATTAGATTTAAGGTTTCGTGGAATAACGCTTGTGATTCATCATTGTGCATATTAACGCTACACTCCAGGGAGGTGTTTTCATCTGTTGTTTCAATTAGATCTCAGATCAAGTTGAAAGCTGGGCAAAGCTATTCTAGGAATTGAGCTTTCTAATGCACCATTAAGACTGATAAAGGTGTAATGTGCCTCACCTAAGGCAGTAAACGGAGCACAGACCACACACAGCCAAACAGTTTTGAAATAGAGGTCTAACTTCTGTTTAGAGTTCTCGTTTCATGTCTTTAAGTAGTCTTCAGGAATAGTTCTCCAGGCTTCTTGAAGGACATTCAAAGCTCTTCTTTTGGGTGTTGGCTTCCTTTTGTTCTGTTCTCTGTCAACACAATCCGACAGTGCTTCAATTATGTTTGAGGTCTGATTTAAGGGAGGTCAGTTCATAATTATGTGGGTTTCCTACCCAGGTATTCGTTTACTCCCTTCTTTAAAAATGGTGTCTTGGCAGCCAACTTTTCATTGGGGCCATTTCTGATGAGATTTTGGCTAACAGTAAATGGATGAGCTGAAGGTCCAGTAGATTAAGGTCCTGTTTTAGGTCTTTTGCTGGATGTTTTCCTCTTTTTTAAGAACTGTTCATCTGCATTATATAAATACTTCTTTTCTTCTCCACTTGGCTCAAGACTTGCATAGTGCTGTCCTTTGGAAAAATAATGCCTTCTATGACATTTAAAGACGGTGACAGTACATTCAGATATGTATCTTTCTCTGAATCTCTTTGCTTTGATCTGCAGTTTAAAGATCAGGAGCAGAACAGGAAGGACTGGGATGCCTTCCATCCCATCCTGGTGGCCGAGGGACTGTTTGCCTTTGCCAACGTTCTTAGTTACCTGCGACTTTTCTTCATGTACACCACGAGCTCCATACTGGGCCCTCTACAGGTAGGAAAACAGTTGGAATATACATTAAAGTAGCTGTGAGTGTTTTGTAGAGAGGCTTGATTCTCACTCAGTGCAAGCAGGCAACAACGAGATATGACTGCGATCCCTGAGGGTTTTAAGTGATACATCTGTAAAGCCCTTTAATGAGAAAAAAATGGCCTTATAGTTATGCAATGATTATAAAACTGCTTCGCCTATTTATTTATTTCTTTATTTTATCTTTGTCCCGGACGCCACACACACACACACCACCCACTCTCTTCCTCTGTTAGTGGATGTGAACACTGCAGGGCGAGCCAACTCTAAGCATCACACCAGCTGTGCTCAGCATAACCATCATCATAAGCATTAAGTATAAGCACAGTGAAGTGAGGCAGCAGATTAATGTGTTCTGCTCTGATAATGCGCACATAATAAACTGAAAAAGGATTTGCAGCTTATTTACCATATACATCGCCATACTGTTATCATCTATATGAATGACTGCCTTCACAGTTGATTTATTTAAGTATGTGCGATCTATACGATTTTGGCTGCATGGGAATAAATGCAGAGCGGAGAGGGGAAGCTCTTATTCAATACACTTGTGGGATGTTTTTTTTTTCTTTTCAAATCAAAATTGGATTTATTGTCTGACATTTCTGACAAGGAACATCTCTTATAGAAAATATATCAATGGAGCACTGTGGAAAATATTCAATATCCAAGTGAAAAATATTCCCTAAGCTTCCCGAAGCCTGGAAAAGCTGCACTGGATTCACTTGATTAGCCTGTTTTAGCTTATAATGCCAAACATTAGTTTAGAATTAGCTTGCATTTTCTTGCCATTTGCAAAAGGTTATAGATGTTATTAGCCAAGTAGTGTTACTTTTGTCTGTGAAGATTAAAAAAAAATCAAAATGACTTCATTTGAATATTGGAGATTTCTTTGTAGCTTCAGAGAAGCCAGAAGTCTGCTTTGCATATTTTCTACTCAGGCGCCATAGATGTCCCTTTTTATCATATCAGGTTTTATATTATTATCCAGCTGGCAGAGGGAAATCATGAAGCCTGCCATTATCTGAATTTTTGTTAGCAAACGTGAGGTTCATTTTTCCCAAAGTGTGACTTTTAAAGCGTAAAGAACTCTAGAGGTGCGCAGTGAGGTCAGTCCTTCCTGTCATTATTTCGAGGTGCTGTTTGTGGTTGACTTATAAAACAGTCAGGGTGCTCTGTAGCTTTTTAATGAGCATTTTTCAGCTACGCTCTTCCTGCTTCACTCTCGTTTTTTTTTCTTCTCGCCCTTCTTCTTCACTCTGTGACATAACTGTCTGGCTTGACAGGATGGAAAATCAGCTTTGAAAATACACTTGGTTTGGTTTGGTTGTGTTCGCAGCCGTACTCGCACTCACGTGGCAGACACACCTCTCCTCTAATGCACACGCACCCACACATTTCCACACTCCTGTGATATCTGGCATGCTAGGATTCAGTCCAGTTGTACTCAGGCATGGACACACACACAGACAGTGAGTCAATACTATGTGGGTTGGAATAATGAACGTTTCTCTCATTCTGTCCGCCCTGAAGAGGCCAGCTCATATTTCCGGCGGGTATTGCCCCCAACTGAGTTTGGAAAGAGTGACTGAAAGTGGGAGTATGCGTCTGTGGTGTGGGTTTATCACGGCCCAGACTTAACCTCACTGACATCATTAATGTGCCATAGGCTAACTGAGAGTCAGCTGGGCTATTTGAGTGTGTGTAAGAGAAATAGAAATAAGTCATGCTAAATGTATACGGATTAACTTTAGATGTTGTAAGCAAGGATTAAATTGAACTGAGTCTGTCTCCTAAACGTACAGCTTGTGAAATACTTTCAGATTCTGTTTCCATTAAAGGAAACCTAAGGCTTGATCAGCTCCAGGTGTGTGTGATGATCTTCAGGTGTGGCCAGCCACCTGACAGGGCCACACCCACCAGGCCTGACTGAACCCCAGAACTCAGCCACACACACACACCTATCACACAAGCATAGAAAAAACACACGGACAGCAGCACAGTGCAGCACACATATCTACAAGATATATAAAAGTCCATAACTGTTCATGGACCCTGGGTCACTCATGACACTATATTTAACATTAACAGTTTTCTGGGCCCAAAACAGCTGAGCTGCTGCACAGATTTCACAGTTTCTGCAGTGAAATCAACAGGAACAAATCTCAGGATGAATCCAGCAACATCACAGCTGTAGCTTCCTTTTTATTTACTTTACTACATTTGGTTTAGCTGCAAAGCTGTTTTTGTTGCGGGAATGTCAGTGTTTACTGAAACTAGACTGCTATTGAAACTAGAATGGTATATGGCTGTTTGAATTGGCTACTCAGTAGAGACCCACCAACATAGTCTTCTGCCCGCTGTGAAGTAGGTGAATCCTGACCTGACTAAATGAGGCCTCATACACTTCCATGTCGTGGACATTTCCAGACTGTGTGGAGTTGGCATTTTCTCCCTGTGCCCACTCTGGCTTCCTGCCACACTCCAAAAATGCATTTGTTAGGTGGAATGGAAATTGTTAATTGATTGTATGTGTTAATGTGGGCTTTCAGTGGCTGCCTGTTTCTCTGTATCAGCCCTCTGATGTGCTGTGACCTGCTCAGAGGGTACCCTGCCTTTTCCCCTGTGACAGCTAGAATAGGCTCCAGCCTCAGGAACCCAAAATTGAACAAGCAGTTGAGAAAATGGATGGATAAATAGATGCATTTAATTTTCAGTCTCTAAATTAAATAACATAAAATTTCCTCTCATTATCTAACAGTGCTGCATTGAGTATCTTTGGTTAGATTTATTTGAGGTATGCATTAGACCTCCTCCAGTCACGGTGAGGAGGTAATACCCTGCTATATTTCTGTTCTGTTTGTACAGTAACCAGTTTAGGATATCTGTCAGGCAGGGAGCACCCACATCTCCTAAATCAGATGTGTACAAAGTGGCAGATGAATACACTGGGGGAATAAATCACCCGAACAGACCAAACTTTCTCAAATAGACTCCCTGGGTTCCAGCACAAACTCTGTACTCACCATTCATCAAACATCATGATTCGTCATGCAGCCAGAATGGTTTTCTCTTACACTGGACACTTTATATGTGTTTGTGTTTTGCAAGGGTAGGAGTGTGTTCTGACCTTGTTTGACCATCTCGAGGTCCTTATAAACAGATATGCGGCACAAGCCTGTAAATAGTAGGTTTCCAATGCTTTAAGAAGATTTCTGTGTTCTCGTCCTCTCTCTGGCTTCCTCCGTGTTTGTCTCTGTGTTTCTTCAGGTAGGTTGAGAGAACTCTAGCAGCCAGAATAAGTAGGTTTTCTTCCTCTTCCCTGAGGAACCACTACTAAATCTGAACATGGGTGAAAAAACACGCTAAGAGTGGTCAGAGAGTGGTGAAGCAGTGCGAGCATGCGTCTTTCTAAAGTCTGAATGGCTTTGAAAAGAAGTACTAGAGTAAAAATTCAGTATACAAAGTAGAAACGAATTCTGCTGAACTGTAGTTGAATTTAAATGTACTACAGTGTTACTTTTACATAATTTACACTTTCTGTGACATTTTAAAAATCAGAGAGTTGCACTCGAATATACTGTAATTGTAAGTGTGTCTAATTAATGTGTAGTTGGGCTTTTAATATATCACAGTCCAGTTGCACAAAAGTTATTTGATTAGAGAACATAGAAAATCTAGTTTATCAAATCTTCTAAGTCTCTAGCATTACCCAGACTTTCAATAAACTTGATTGATTGGTGTTTTAAAGGGAGATCTAGTTAGCACAGAGAATGTGATACTGCAATATCTTGGTTGTTTTCATTTCAGGCCAGTATTGTTCAGATCAGACATTAAGCAGAGTCAAGTTTAATCCAATCCAGCTGCTTAAAGGCTGATGAAGATTATTGAGATTTCTTTGAGAAAGCTGTTAGAGCAAGCAGCACAAGATTAACGGGAAAATGTTGATCTCTCGCTAGATCTCCATGGGACAAATGCTGCAGGAGTTTGGAAAGTTTTTGGGCCTCTTCCTGCTTGTGTTATTCTCCTTCACCATTGGACTCACCCAGCTCTATGGAAAGGACCAGAAAGATAAGGAAAACAATCCACCCAAGGACTGCGGGGGCATCTTCTGCGAGCAGCAGAGCAACGACGCATTCCACACGTATGGGCAAACCTCATTCTGTCATTTTGGACAGCGATGGCGTCAATGACTGTTTAGTGTATATGTTGAGGGATGTTGAAGGTTATATAAAACCTTTATATATGTTTTTATCCTTTATATATGTTTATATGCATACATGATCTTTATATACTGTAAAATTAGATCATAACATTGAAAGAGACAGCAAAGTGTGGGAGCACTTTAACAGTTATGCAGCACAGACTTTATTCAGTACTGTGAAGTCTAAGCACAAGGGTGCTTTCTTCAGAGCTAAAAAAAATAGATAAGTCAACATAGTTTAAAAAGCCTATGAGGCACTGCCACTGCATATGAAAGGACTGTTATAAAAATAAACACTGTGTAGCTCATACATTCTTCAATTCATGTACATGGAAAACACTAATTTAGACAGAATTTGGACAGAAACTAAACAGTGATTTTTAACATAAGCAGGGACAAATGTTAATAGTACAAATAGTGTGCTTAAATAAATACAAGAAATACACAGAAATCTATACAATACATAGAGTAAAACTTGTAAATGTTACTATTCAAGTCAGATTTTTAGGAGAAAATTGCAGCACAAGCTGTGAAGATGAGACAAGACATCCGAAGCATCACAAGAAAACTCTCCCTCGCCTTCCGTCTTCATGTAAAAGTATAAAAACAAAAATAACTGATAGGTGACGTGACGCATAATCCTTTTTTTTAAATGTGAAAGTAGTCTTTTATGTAATTGTGCACATTACACCTTTTTTACAGATGAGTAAGCACATCTGTGTTCCCTGGAAGCTTTGTAAATCTTATTAAGCTCTGAAGTAGTCGGTCATGTGCAGGTTGTGTAATAAAGTCTGCACAGCAGTCAGATTGCTCATGTCTCTCTCTGCTTGCTTTTCTCTTTTGACATTTTGTGCATCGGAGCACACCTCAGTTTAGAGCGGCTTAACAACAAATCATTTAAATCCTACATTCAGTTAAAAAATTTAAAACAAAGGAGAAATTGTTTTGCATTTGAAGTGACACATTTCAGAAAATTTGGCACATGATCCTGCTTAAATCACATGTTAACAACCCCTAAACTGACTAATTGTTGCACTTTAGAATTGTGTTTGTTTTTTAATGCCTGCAGGCCCAAAGATAATGACCACTGAATATTGGTTTTCAGACATTTTCATTGTGTGCAGAGATTTCTCCAGATTCTCTTAATCTTCTAATAAAGTGATATATGTAGGTACTTGAATCTGCATGCCCCCTAGCATTTTTACAATAAGAAATGCTATTCTTAAAATATTTCCCCACATAGTGCTTCAAAGAGTCCTGAACCCTTCCTCGTTTTTATGAAAGACTTTCTAGGGAGCTCTTTTTATGCAAATGTAGGTTTGTATTTATTTCTCATCTTTTTTTGGAGACGGGGTTGTATGTTTAAATCTGACCTGCACACGTACTAGCTTCGTCTCTTTTGCAGATTTATGGGGACCTGCTATGCACTGTTCTGGTACATCTTCTCCCTGGCACACGTTGCACTCTTCGTCACCCGCATCAGCTACACAGAGGAGCTGCGCTCTTTTGTCGGCGCCATGATCATAGGCACCTACAACATCGTGGTGGTTATTGTGCTGACCAAGCTGCTGGTGGCCATGCTCCATAAAAGCTTCAGGCAAATTGCTGTAAGTGTAAATAAGTTTTGGCGCTGATGGTCTCACTGCTGCCACGGGCAGTTTGAATTTGTCCTGGCATTGAAATCTCCGACGGTTTTCGTTTACTGTTAAGGTTTAATTTTCCTCAAAGTAGCCCTGAATTGTTGCACAGATGTTAGCTACTTTCTTTCCTTGGAACCGCTCTTTGCGGCCTGCTTGATTTCGATTGCAATAAGTGCAACTTATCTTTCACAAAAATCTGTTCCCCTAAGTTTCCACTGTGTGGTGGTTTTGCATTTTCAACATTCCTCCTGTAAAACTGTGTGTGAAAGTTTAAATGCATGAAAGTTTTCCAACATTCCTTCGTTCTTAAGTGTTCTTATTGGCTTTTGGACTCCTGTAGAATCACGAGGATAAAGAGTGGAAGTTTGCCCGGGCCAAATTGTGGCTCAGCTACTTTGATGACAAGTGCACGCTGCCTCCACCCTTAAACATCCTCCCTTCTCCAAAGACTGTCTGCTACTTGGTGACCAGCCTGAGCAAGTGGATCTGTTCACACACCTCGAAGGGCAAAGTGAAGAGACAGAACAGTCTGAAGGTGAGAGATAAACAATATTGTAAAAGTTTGATTCAAACCCATCTTCTAATCTTCAACAAATGACCCTCTGTGTTAATGCTGTCCTTACAGGAGTGGAAGAACCTGAAGCAGAAGCGGGATGAGAACTACCAGAAGATCATGTGCTGTCTAGTTCACCGCTACCTGACCTCCACCCGGCAGAAGATGCAAAGCACAGACCAGGCTACGGTGGAAAATCTGAACGACCTTCGCCAAGACCTGTCAAAGTTTCGCAATGAGATGAGGGACCTGTTGGGTTTCCGGACCTCCAAATATGCCATGTTCTACCCAAGGAGCTAAAAAAAAGACTTGTTATTCTTTCCCCTCCTGTCCTCTTGACAAAATCTTTGCTTCTTGTTTATCTGGGCTGCTGTGTGACCCGAGCATGTGCAAAAAAAAAAAAAAATAGAAAGAAAAAAATACTCTGCTCTTTTGAGTCACAGAGGCGATTAAACCTCACTTTAAGCCTGGAACTTAACTAGACAAATATGTATCCTCCACCAAAGCCTCCAGACTCAGGCCTCCTATCTATTACTCAGCTATGTAACCTTTTTTGTAAATAAAAAAAGCCATTGTTTTCAATAGATAAATAAAGATTTAAGAAAAAAACACACACTGGATATTTCATGGCTTTTTTCGTTTTGGCTGCAACAGGTCTGAAAGCAAAACTATTCAGCCAATCCCCGAGCTGTCCGCTCCACGAGAGAGTTGCGCTACAAACACCTCATCCATTCTCATGCTTAGCAGAGCGTGTTTGCCTCGACCGCTCTAAACAGACCAGATATTATGTGGCATTCTCCCAGGTGAAAAGTCTTACACAAAAAGAGGAACAATCTAAAGTGGTGAAAGCGTTTTATTTGGACAGATGACAAAAATAAAATATAAATAATATTATTAAAGTTTCTTCCATAAGAAAATAGTTTTCATTTCATACCTTTGCTTCTAAAAAAAGACACTAAGAAAATATCATAATGACGATGATGCTCGAGAAAAAAGCTTCAGCAAATAAGCTCCTCGCTTGGTTGGCGTGAAACCAGAAGAACTGAAAGAATATTGCATGTATAAAATATTGCACATTAAATCACCACAATTAACACTTCCAAACCTGCCCATTAAAACCGAACTTGGGAATTTAATGGCAGGTGCTAAACCATCATTAAAGCTATGACAAATAGCTGCAACAAATCCCCCCTGTGGATATTAAGCTTGTTAAATTAATGACTGGTCCACCAAACTGACATCTTTATTTAATGCATCAGCCCCATCCTTTATTCACATTGTATTCAAGAGCCTCAAAGGGTAAAACTGAAAGGCAGAATATGGAATACTCTGAGGAAAACTGCCACTATGGAATGCCAGAACAGATGTGCATGCACACCGAATTTTTAAAATATGAATAATGTTTATCTTATGAAACATTATAATAAATTGGTGTTCTGCCTATTTCAGACACCGGTGACTGGGGTCAGTTTAATCCTGTGCTAGAATCATGACATGAATGCGAAAACCTCGAGTAATTGAAGACAGATGGGAATTTCTCCGTGTCTTGTTTGTTCTGTAATCATCCAATTTACAGTCATGGTAAAAAAAAAAAAAAGAGAGAGAGAGAGAAAGAAAAACAAACAAGCAAAAAGTAAAGTACACTCACTTTGACTTCTAAGGTTTTATGTATCAGGACATAATAAAAACCACCTGCTCCTTAGCAGGGCTCAAAATCAGATTCAGACGGACTACAAAACATGACATATTACACAAAAACTAACCCTTAAATGCAGGAGCAGTATGTACACCCTTACTGCTTACATGTGAGTTAAGATGCCAATGAGGAGAAAGCAGCTGCTAACCAATGCATTCGATGAACTGATCGTCATCGAGTGTGAGCCCCTATGTGACACGCAAGTTTTGGCAGTTTTCTATTGTCTGGTGTCTTCAGCTGTGTGTTAACACAAAGCCAAAGAGGAAAGACATCAGCGATGATCTTAGAGAAGAAACTGTTGCTGAGAGCTGCTCTACGGCAAGGATGCATGTTTTTGTGTGTGTAAGTGTGTTTATTTCCGAAGCCGGCCAGTGGGCCAGATTGGAATCTTTTCAGGCCGATTCTGGTCACTGGGCCAATTCTGGCCCGCGGGCCTTGTGTTTGACATCCCTGTTCTATACAGTCATTAAAAATATTCACAGGTGCCAATCTTCCCAGGAGTGGACATCCCAGCTAATTCACTTCAAGGTCAGGCCGCTACATCTCAGACTCTACAGGCCTCAGTAAACTGGATGGTAGCACAATTAGACAGAGACTGAACAAGTGTGGCTTATTTGGAAGGGTTGCAAGGCAAAAGCCTCCTCTCATCCAAAGTACTTAAGCATGGCTTAGGTTTGGAAAGCTATATCTGAACAAACCACAAGATTTCTCGAACAATGTGCTTTGGACACGTGAAACCAAAGTGAGTGTTTGGTCATAATCCACAGTCTCACGTTTGTCAAAAACCACACACAGCATATCAAAGCTCCTTTGTATCCCAAAATATTCTACAGTCAAATGTGAGGCCATCTCTCTGACAGCTAATGCGGGGCTGAAACTGGTCGTCCTTTTGTATAGAGAGCTCACGGTGAGCTCAGTGACTGCACAGTGTCCAGGTCCTGTGATCATCACCCCTCCACTATGGTGCAGTACTTGGCAGCCTGTATGAGGTCTTCATGCTTATATGCTGTTTGGTTTTCACTAAACTTGGCACAGGACAATGATCCCAAACATTCCAGCAAATCTACAACAGAATTGCTGAAAAAAAAAAGAATCAAGGTGATACAGTGGCCCAGTCAAAGTCCAGTGCTGGACAGGATCTTAAGAATTCATCCAGAAGGATGTGAGACTGAAAAGTCATACAACTAATTTCTAGTTATTGCTGCTAAAATAGGTTCTTAAAGCTATTGACTCTTACTAACCTACTGAAATTGGCTGTTCTACAAGTGGCTTCTACCTTTTGACTTGTTTTTTGCTAAATAAATAAATTTGATTACATTTTTTAAATGTATTTATTATCCTAACACATAAAATATAAGAAGTGACAGAGGATGTACTTTCTTTTTACCGTAACTGGACAGGAAAATGACTGAACACACAAAGTTTCCATCAACTGAATAAAATCATGTAGTTTCCATGATTTGCAGCGGCAGCTCCGCAAACGCATTCAGATTTGTTTTCATATCCTTCGTTTGTGTTCTTGAGAAGGAGATTGCTTTTGTTTTTTCATGTAATAATTTCCATCCACAGATGAGCCTTGAGCAGACCAGTTAACAGAAGATCACCAGAGCTACCGGAACTCAGCACTGCTTGTTTATCAAAACGTTGAGTCCTTTTTGGTTCTTTGTCTTAAACGCCATAACAAAGTGGTGCGGGGCGATCTTTCCACGGCCCTCCTCGTCCACCTGGCCCATGAAGATGTAGTTCAAGCCTAGTGAGGTCACACAAAAAAAACCTGAATGCAGTGGCAGAATGGCAGAGACATTCAGGGAGGCCAAAATGTGAGAATCTGCCCACAGCAGGTCTGTATACTATATGTTTATATGCATACATATAAACTTACAGTACTTAGAGTTGAATTGACTGTTTGGACAGTGAGTTCTGCCGCTCACCTAACGCCTCAACTGAGAGTGACAGCGCATCACAGGAGGCAAACTCAGAGCCATAAGTTATTCAAAACAGTCAACCAGCATCTATACAATGTCATCATATTGCAGATAATAACCGGGGGGGAAAATTATATCGAGGACACTGAGAAAAATGTATTTCATCTCTACGCTGTACACTCACCTCTTCTGATAACTGGGCACTTTTTGCACAGGATAACGATCTTGGTGCTCATTGTCTTTCCTGCCTGCTGGATTGCCAGGTTGCCTTCTTTATACACGTTGATAATAGAGACGGTGGCGTGCATACTTCCACCTCTAATCACCGCTGTAATAACAGTTCCAGTTATCACTGTTGTAAACACAAAAAGCAGATGAAAAATTACTGAAACATTTCTTAGAAAAATAGTGTATATAACTCCCCAAAAAAGCCTATACAGACAGAATACATACATGTAAAATCCACAGATACATTTTCTTGTACAGAAAACTACAACTGCAATGGCTCCCGCAAGTGCTACAGTACCTCAGTCTTCTTCCCCTCACCCACAACCGGGGGTTTCTTCCTGTTAAAAGGGAGTTTTTCTTTCCCACTGTTGCCAAAGGTTTTGCTCATAGGGGTCATCTGATTGTTTGGGTTCTCACTGTTTTCTCTGTACTATTGTATGGTTTACCTTGCAATGTAAAGGCAACCGTTGTTGTGGTTTGATTCCTTAAAAATGAATTGAAGTGGTTTTAAAGCGTCTCTTCTGCAAAAAGTGGAGTTTTACTTGGCCTCCAACCTTGCACAGACTATAATATCCAACTTTGCTGGTCTTGCTTTGTCTTGGCACTTGTTCTGGGGTCTTTAGGCACATCTCTCACTATTTTTCTTTCCAGATTCTTTGAAATTTTTAACTTCCTACCTCTTCCAACATTGTTCTGTACTCTGTGGCTCTCTTTGAAACTCTTGATGATGCTTCTCACTCCAGTTTTAGACACTTGGAAACACTGTGATAACTTTGTATATCCACCTCCTGCTTAGTGAGCCTCAACAATTGTCTTTAAACATGGTTAAAACTCTGCTGCGATTGAGCCATAGCACAATCACAGCAGTGATTGTGCTATGGCTCAATAAAAAAGTCCGTTTGTATAATAATACTGACCCTAGAAATGTTTGGGTTTTGTTTTCTATGAATTAATTAAATTGTTGTGTGCAAAAAGAAACTATTTATGCTTTCTAAAGAAAACCAGAATGTTCAGAAATGCTATGTTGAACATCCCTCTGTTAATAAATTATGGCAACTGCCAGTACTAGCCCCTCATCCTCACATTCACGTTTGGTTATCATATTCATATCTGAGAGAGCTGTGAACAATATGTGCGTGCTACATCTCAACTCCGCTTCTTTGAAGTGCAGCCTGTCTTTAAAAATGTCACTGTGGATTAACAGCATAGACTCTATACATTTCCTTTCAGGCTGTGAGCGCTACACCCTTGTGACCTTTTTTTTTAAAGCTTCCTTATCCATCTATAAGGTAAAAGCTCCCTTTAATACAACATCAAAGAATTCCAACTCTATCAAACAAGAGGAAATTGAACGTGGGACATCATTAGTGTCACACAGACAGAAAGAAATCAAGGTGATAACGTCATTATAAATCATCTGACAGTTTAACTGCTCAGAGCAGAGATACTTTGCTACTTTGTTCCAGGTTTATTTTCCTGACTGATTCTGCTTAAACAATGCGACCAGTGTGCGGGGTGAAGTTTCAGCCATTTCCTGTTTAGACAGACCAGCTCTCACAAAAGAAAAACATACAGTTTTGCCGTTTGTTTCCACGGCTGGTGGAGAAGTGACGTTTAGCAGTGACAGCTGAGTGATACTGGAGCCGGTGGAGTGGAGGAGGAGGCACGGCTCATTCAGCATGAACAGGATTCTTTAACCTGATGGTACCAATGCGTCTGGACTTCACATGCTGCCTGTTTCATTTCCTGACAGGGATGAAATTAGCCAGAGGACTGCCTGTTTTAGTCGTGCTATTATATCTGTTGCTACTGTTACATAAACCAGCGAGCTGTATTTGATGATTTAATGTGTAGATGCCACATAATTTGATTATTTTAAAATACCAGCAGTGATTGGACCAGCTATTTTCAGCCTTGTCATGTCTCGTCTCCCTGTTTCACTCAGATGCGCCGATCACATAAAAGCGACTTTTTCTGCATTCGCCGCCACATCACTCGTCTTTCCTTTTTTCCCCCTTTTCCTCGACACAAACCGCATGTGTCAGATTGCCGAGCCTGAATAAACGCCTTCATTTATTGCCACTTTGCCTACAGTCAGTGGCTGAGTATGAGTGTGTGTTTAGACTACAGGTAACCGTGCCCTACTGTATGCAATCATTCACTTCTTGACAGGCTATCAAGGAAGTCTTTGAGATGTGTAAGGGAAAAACAATCACAGAGCAAAGATAGCAACATAATCAGGACTATAAACTGCTACTTAAGGGGAGTTTTGGCTGTCAGCATGGGGTCTACTCATATATATCTTCAGAGAATCTGCAATTCAAGCTGTTTAGGATTAGTATTTGTGAAAGCAGATATGTTAAATGATACAAAAATGGCTGGAATGTATTAGTGACTATGGCTTAATGTGGTTTTTGATAAGTTACAGTAAGCTTTTATGTTCTCACCAAAATTGCTGGAGCAGTAATTGCTCTCAAGCGTTCCTTGTCTTTTGCATTTCTGCCGGCACAGGGCAACAGAGTACTTCAGAGCTGCACAGAGAAAAAAAGAAACACACACACACAAAAATCAGCCTCTGTAATTTTGCCCGCCAGTGACGCGGGCATGTAAGTTATGTTGCCATCTGCTTCTGCTGCAGCCTATTTACTGAGTATTCTTGGTAACACGAGTGTCTCTACAGATGGATGGCTGTCAGTATCACAGACAATAGCTCGATTATGTGGCGAGGGAACGTCTGTTTTTGAAGTTAAAGATAGAAGAGAATCCATAAAGGAAAGAACTGAGGCTTGAAGTAAATACAATGTGACTGTGCAAATATTTTTCTTACTGTGGAGGGAAAAGTCGGGTGAGAGGGGGAGATAAGCCAACCAGAAAGCAGTGACACAGCATGACATCATAGCAGGGGGGCGCCAAAATAACCTGGCCTGAGTGACGGAAAAAAACAACAATGTGTGGGAATGCGAGTCTGACTATGAAAATGAGCTGTGATTGCAGGTGCAGACGCACGCCCACCCCTTGTGTTATGTACAGTTTACACAAGAGAAAAGTCTTATGAGCATAACACATAGTTTTAGCATATGCTGTGTTACAACATGTGCTTGGCTGCATCTGTAATTGGACTACACTTTCCGGTATGTTCTATTGACTCACTGGCTGACTGCTATAATCTATTTACGTGAGCAGAGCATTTGCTCTTATGTGAGCCACATGTGTGGGGACAGTAGCAGAATGCATGGCCACAAGCAGCACACTGTACTACTACTTAAGCACCTCGCTCTTTCCTTCTCTTGCCTACATTTGCTATTGGAAGCAGATTTTAGATCCTTCTCAAGTTGAAAGAAGGAGATAAAATCCCACATGTTATCAAAGAATCCAGCAGCACAAAGCAAATACAGTCAAATCAGCTAATGCAGATATTAGAAGTCTGTGGATGTTAGAAGTTTTTTAATGGTTTCTATTGAATATAAGCTGCTACCTACGTATTGGCCTGGTGGTGACTGGCTGTGTGGTAGTTGCAGGCAGTACTGTTGTGGTGGGGAATTTCTTTGGTCTGAATTTGTAGTGCCCAATGAAGCCGTCGGCAGTCAGGCTGAGATCTGACAGGAACTGGATTAGGAGCTGATTCCCCTCCGACAACACCGGCCTACAGAGCAGCACGGGAAAGCAGACTGAGGATGAACTGAGATGAAATCACATGATGGTTTAGTGAAAATGAACTCTACAGCATGACAGAAATCACCTACGCTGGGGGGCTGTCTCCGCAGTATTTGCCAATCCTCTTCGCATCGTTTATTTCCGGCCCGTTGAAAATGGAGACGTGGTCGTAGCGGCAGTAGTTGTCTCGTTCCACATCGAACTTCTCGAACTTCACCTCAATAATCTGCAGCAGGAGACAAGTTATAAAGTATTCCTCTTTTTTCTAGCAGAAGCTTATAACAGGCCCTAGGGTGCATCATCTGACTAAAGTGTATGCTGTCATTTTTGAAAAGATATACTCCACCTGCGACTCACTGAGATTTCTTAAAAGAACGGCTCAGGTAACTTGCAATGTTTTATTTCAATAGAGTGTTATTCCGCCACTGGCATTTACTCATCATTGATATAGAGGGAAAACATGCACGGAAAAATGACTACATGAAAAACTTCTGTATCTTCATTGATTTACAAAACTCTGTTTTTCTGCTGTGGATAGCTTCTCCAGTTTCCTCAGATTTTCTAAGCACACAACACACACCATGTCAAGATATGACAATTTTCCTCTAAAAACTCTTTGGGAATCACTCTGTTGTTACAAAAATACTATATTCTGCCTGTCAAACTGTGTTTGATATTTGAATGGTGCACAGATATTGTGGCCTAATAAAGAAACAAACAAACAAAGATATTCCCCTGAAAATGCTAAGGTACAAGGACTGGCCTGAAAATGAGTGAAAAAGCAGCCAATGTTCAAAGAAAGCCTTTGAAAACCCTCCAGAAAGCCTGAAGAAGTATTGTTAAACAGCACTTTAAAAAATGACAAGACAGAGTGTCTCCTTGGAAGCAAAATATAAAGAAATTAGGAGTGACTCAAAACTTTTGCACAATCTCCTGGAATTTCAGTTAATTTGAGGCCAGTTATTCAGAAAGAAACATTTGCATTCACTAATTTTTTTAAGTAAAATTTTTAATGTATGACCTGGTTCTTTGGTGCTACTATATGCCAGGAGCAGGTCACTCCAGCTGGGTAGTCCTTCTCAGGCCAGTTGGGTGTTTTGAAAGTCCCAGAGGGCTTAACCAGCCTGCCTCCACAGTACTGGTCCCCTGAGGAGAAATGACTGAAGTTAGTGCTAGGATTACACAATTAATTAGCTAAATTCTGCTCCTGTTATTGCTTGAATGAAATAATGAATGTTATTTAGCAATCTTTTAAAAGCTATAATGGTGAGTCAGTAATGTGCTCGTGTTATTAACTGCGTCTAGGGGCTCTCACTGCCTTTTTGTCGTTATGAACACCATAAAAAGCAAGTCTGTCATTAGTCATCTGTGGGTTTAAAAATAACTGCCATCAGAGGAACATCAGTTCAGAAAAAACACAAACTCTCAAAGGATCGAATCGCTTAAAAACACGCTTTCCTTATGACATATACTTTAACTGATTCTGCCTTTCCAGCATGTAAAAAAATACATTTAGCAAATTGAAGAAAACAAATCTCTACAAATGGGTGACACGTGGTGCAGCAGAGTTTTAACCATGTTTAAAGACAGGATAGCAACAGTCTCTCTGCCAGCGTGTAAGAGCCTGGCTGACTGGTTAATTGACACTGTCCACTACAGCTGTCAGCTCCTACGGTACAGAAAACCAGACATTAAACTTCTAAAAACAGTAGATGGCCCAGTGAGGTAAAACGCTAAAGGCTCTAAGTGAAATTTCTGACCTTTGCCTTGCAGCACAATAGCCAAAAAACATGAGAAATTCCACATCACAGTGCGTGAAGAGTTAAAAAGCAGATTTCTTTTAATCCACATGGACTTTTAGCCCACAGACCTGCTCTTACTGAGCACTACACGAACGGATACATCCTGTTGTTTTACTGGGTGTCTGCATACAAACAAGGTAAGATTTACTTCTTAGTAACATTACAGAAGCTCCACATATTTCTGCATTACATGCTTGGATAGCAGCAAGATGTTCTGCTACCCTTGCAAACTTGGCACCTTTGACTAAGACAGCTGTGTTAAGAGGAAGCATGCCCAAGCTTCTTCTTCTCCCCATGTTTTCTTACCTCGCTCATGTGTATGGGCAGCAGAGAAAACAGCCAGGAAGCCACTCCCAGCAGTGTTGGCATCGGATACCATCTGCAGGAGCATCTTGTTGCCTGTGGAAACAAGGGCTCCTGGCTTGAACGTCCCACAGAAGCGACCCAGTCTCTGTCCATTGACATGGCCGCTGTAGACATCCACATAATCATAGCGACACAGGTTGTCATTCTCCAGATCAATGAAGCGGAATGACAGTACCACCACCTTGCCCTCCGGGACCTGGGTGGGGAGTTGGAGAATGCTTAGTTAAATTATTATTATTATTAGATGGCATAACAAACAAAAGAGCATAGACCTAAATACTGAATATTGTTACTTTAATACTCTCAAACATTTAACCTAATTGTGCATTTTAACCCAGCTTATGCCGTTTTTCCAACCTAATCATCAGCTTCACTGCAATAAAGTACAGAAACATCACAGAGCCACTCAGCAAAGATTGCCCTAAGCTAACTACGGCTGTGGTTAACTATTTTTAGAAGGAAATTAGGAGTTTGGACTAAGACAAAGATTGTCATACTGTATTTATTTTTAATGAACAATGCTTTATCACTGTCATCATATGCTATGAATGAAAAACACAACTGGACTCACTGTGATTCTCCACACACATTTGGTATTTGGAGGGTAAACTCCTGGGTACCCCTGGCTCCCGATTACTCCAGACTCTCCTGTGATGTTTCCGCCACATGTAAAGATTGGTCTGAGGAGAAAGATATTTTCTATACATATAAATAAAATAATAACGGTGCATTACAGCAAAATTTAAAAACAAAGTTGATAATATCCATTGGATTCAGTGCATTCAGTTCCTCGCCACATGTCCCGAGGCAGCCCATACTGCACAATATTCTTCCAACTCCAGTCATCTGACGGTGATTTTCAAAAGGCTAAATGGGATCCTTACTTTTTTAATCTAATAAATCTTTCAAGAAAATTTGAGTTTAGGGTAAAAAGTAAATAAAGAAGTACCTCTGCTGGGACTGCGCACAGACTTCTGTCAAGAACAGTAGAGTCCATGCGCAAAAAATACTGCATGTTCTCCACATTGTTGGGAAAACGGAGCAGGAGCTTCGCATGTTTTCGCCCGGTGGCGTGAATGGCATTGTGCTCAACAGGCTAAAACGGAGGGGAAAAGTACCCAGGAGCTCCTGTAAGGAGTTTCAGCAACGGAAAACTCAAGCAAGCAGATGAATATAGCGTTTGTTCTGCGTGGTAGGAGGGACGGGGCGCAGGGTGCACATTTCTTTTTTTTTTTCTTTCTTTTTTTTTTCCCTCAGGGGGGGTTAAAGACGCGCTGGGAGGGGAGGGAGTGGGCACTTGCATTAGTTGGCTGGAAAACGAAAAACCTTTAAGGAGATGGCATGAATAAACTTGACTCCAGAAGTTATCTATGCATGGTTTCACATTCCGATCAACGTGTATATTTCTGAATTCAAATACCTGCATGTGCCTAAAGGTGAATGAGGCAACTTGTGTTGTGTTCTCCAATCTTATTTTTTTTATTTTATATTTTATATATGTCTATAAACTGAATACAAAATACAATTACATGAAATATGGCTTGTTAGAGTTGTGTGCTGCAAAGGGGTCATCTGAGGATTGAAAGAGAGCACCACCTGCTGGACAAACTATGGTGTAAGCAATTTTATTATCACTCAAATTCCAATTCAAAAATGTGCTGTTCTCTCCATCATATTATGTTGTTTATTTGATTATATAATTATTATTTCTATTTTAGATGTTACCTATTTGTCCATTTGCATTTCTTGAAATGCTCAGTCCATGTCATTTGTTTTTAAATTTCATGAATAGTGAAATTACCTTATTTTCTTGCACTGGTACACGTGTGGTAATATTTAGGCTCCTTCATTCTTTGTTTATTTACCCTGATATCTTAGTCTGAATCTGCAGTTTGAATTATACGGAACCTGCATGCTGATTATGGCATATACACACCATTCACATCGGAATTTTCAGTGGGGACAAAAACAAACAAACAAAAAGGATAGAGTGAGATTGAAGTCACTTAGAGCAGCAAATGAGAGTTTACGGAAGCGTAGTACGGAAGCGTAGAGCTGCCACCCAGGCAAAAGAAAAATACAAGTGTATCACGTTCGTACAATATAGGATCACGTTCGTACAATATAGGATCACGTTCGTACAATATATTGTACGAACGTGATCCTATATTGTACGAACGTGATAATTATGTATATTGTAATAACGTGATATTATGTTGTTCAAACGTGAAAAGTATATTGTACAAACATGATAGTATATTGTACAAACATGATAGTATATTGTACAAACAGGAAACGTATCTTGTTAGAACAATAAACCTTTCACGTTATAACGTGATACACTTGTATTTTTCTTTTGCCTGGGTGGCAGCTCTACGCTTCCGTAGTGTAATAGTGGTATTAATTTTATTAATTTATACATATTTATAGTTTTAGTACGTGATAGAATTTTGAATCCTTGTGTCGCGCTTGAGAAACTGAAAGAAGAGAGAAGGGAAGCATCGGCGATTCTGTGATTGATTGCGACGCCTGGAGTTTCACAGTTGCCACTATCATCAGCTCGGCGATCGATTCATTTCAGTTCCACAAAAGATGGCGGACCGAACGCCTGGTGGCTCTCAGAAAGCTAGCGCTAAGGTAAACTTATAGTTTGTAGTTGTTTTAGCTCACTTGCACCTGTTGTAATGAGAACTGTGCAAATAATATTGTCCTTTAACAGCACTAGCTGTTTGCTGTAAAAGACCACAACAGGGAGTGTGCGCAACAGTGTCTGCTAACACTGCCGCGCTACGGCTAACTGAAGCGCCGCAGCCACACTGGCTGGTTGTAGCTAAGCTAAGCTAATGTGTTGGTCACCATAAACTGGATTAATGGAAGCAGTTATCACAGGAATAAACTTGTTCGCAAATCACAAGCTTTACACGTGCATTGTCTTCTGGATGACGTACACTGGTTGTATATTTCAGTGTGGAAATAGTAAATTAAGCATTTGGGAGCTGGGGCCTAACCGTCATTCGCCGTTTAGCGCAATGCATTCAGTCCGTGGCGCTGCACCAAAAGACGACTTCTTAGGCCTCTTGTTAATTTAGCTAATTTCTTAATCTTTCCTGGTCTCCAGCTGCAGCTTGGTCGTAAATGTGTAATGTATTATACTTAAATAATTAGTGTTAAATGTCTGAGTAACGGTTGCCGGCGCCTATTTAATACAGCCGACTTTATAAACCAGCGGCTACAGTCCGCGCTGAAGTTACCTGTTTACGGGATAATTGTTAGGCATAATAATAATAGCAGGACTCAACATTACTTGAACAAGTCGTGGTTGTTTCCAGTTATTAAATAGTCGTAATGTGTGGTTATTAAATACCTGGTGAAAACAACCATACTTTGTTGACATGTACAGGCGCTGCTTGAGAGCAAACTGAAGTCTTTCAGCATTGGCAAGATGGCAGTGGCAAAGAGAACCCTCAGCAAAAAGGAACAAGATGAAATAAAGAAAAAAGTAAGTATGGATTTTCCTTTTGCACAATATTCTCTGCATGAGTAATAGCTGTTAGAGATTTATATGATTTATTTACTTTGACACCTTTGTGCGCGTGTGTGTTCAGGAAGATGAACGAGCGGCAGCTGAAATTTATGAGGAGTTTCTTGCTGCTTTTGAAGGAGGAGGGGAGGGAAAAGTCAAAGCTTTTGTCCGTGGTGGCATTGCAAATGCAACGAAAGGTATACGTTTTGCATTATATATTTCTCAAACTGATTGCAAAATATGCAAATGTTAAAGAACAGTTCACCAAACCTTTTTTACTTTGGAAATTGAAATAGTAATGTGATTGCAGGGCGAAAACTAAAAGATTTTTTTCTTCTTGCAGAGGAAGCGGCTGCTGATGACAAGAGAGGAAAGTTGTACAAGCCTAAGTCACGTTTTGAGACCCAACCAAAAAGCATCCTGCCTTTGGAAACCCCGCCACAATTTTTAGCATTTGACAAACGGCATGTAAGTATTGTTTCTGAGAATGAGAAGCATCTCGTCTAACTTTTGCATTGAATAACACTTACCTGGTTTCCTCATTGTAGGGCTTAAAGAAGACCAGTGAAAAGGAAAAGAAGAAGAGTAATTTGGAGCTCTTCAAAGAAGAACTTAAACAGTAAGTTTTAACACAGGAAGGTGTTAAAATATTTTAGTGGCAGAGATTAGATGTTCCTAAGACTTTTGGTGTGGTTATTAAAGTTGTAATATATTAAACACAGATTTTAATCAGCTGTGATATGTGTCTGTGTCTTGCAGAATACAGGAAGAGAGAGATGAAAGACACAAGATGAAAGGACGTGTTAGTCGCTTCGAACCGCTCTCTGGGACAGATGGAAGACGCTCCTGTAAGTGTTGTTTAAGTCGCGTGACTGCCTTACGTGCACTAACTTGGCCTGACAGCGCCCTTTCCTGCCTTACGCCACCCTCTGTCCCTTTGTCCACATCTACCCTGAAACAAAATTTATACTGCTTTTCTGCTTCTTTTAGCGGATGGTTCTTCACGAAGAAACCGTCCGTCCAGTGGTAATTTTGACTTAATATAGTGACCGTGAATACCTTTATCTTGCTAAGAAAATAATGTTGGTCCTGTCAGACAGCAGCAGGAAATTCTTTTCTCTTCTCTGTGTCTGCAGTTTTGGATGACTGTGCACCAGGTTCCCATGACGTTGGAGATCCATCCACTACTAACTTGTACCTTGGAAACATCAATCCACAGGTTTGTATCTAAACATGCATGAAGTGGAAGTAATGTAAAGCATGCCATAAAAGGAGGGGCTTAAGCATGTTGCTATTCCTTAGAAATTTGCTACATATGCCCTTAATTCAGAATGGGAAATATTTATGCAATGTCTGTGTTTCTCAATTTGTATCATTTACTTCATAGATGAACGAAGAGATGCTGTGCCAAGAGTTTGGCCGGTATGGCCCGCTGGCAAGTGTGAAAATCATGTGGCCGAGGACAGATGAGGAAAGGGCTCGGGAGAGGAACTGTGGCTTTGTGGCTTTCATGAACAGGAGGGATGCAGAGCGAGCACTCAAAAACTTAAATGGTACGAATCTCGAATTCTTTTATTAAGTTGTTATATTACATCCTTTTATCTTCTTTCCAGTTCACATGTGCGTGTATAATTGAATGCACATTTACTCCCATAATAGGAAAGATGATAATGAACTTTGAGATGAAATTAGGATGGGGAAAAGGTGTGCCCATTCCACCCCATCCCATCTATATCCCTCCTTCTATGATGGAACATACACTCCCCCCGCCTCCCTCTGGCCTCCCATTCAACGCACAGCCCCGAGAGAGGCTAAAGAACCCCAATGCTCCTCTGCTTCCTCCACCTAAAAACAAGGAGGAGTTCGACAAGGTAATTCAATACGTCAGCCTAGGATTTTCTCATGGGATATGGCAATGTTTTGTTAATTGTGGTGGTATGATGTTAGTCATAATAAGCAAGTCAGTACAGGATTTAGATTTTGAATTAGTTGTTGTGTGTAAGAAAGTGTCATTATCAAATGTCAATGTGTGCAAAATGCTCAGTGTTACAAAGAGGTGTTACTATGGTAAAGTATCAGGGTTGTTTGGCCTCTAGTAAAACTGACAGCAGGAAAGGAAAGTTATTGTCTTTTTGCACTTTTTAAATGCATTTTTTATATTTTTCACCTGTTGCCTTTGTAACAATACTCACATTCTATGTTTATTATCTGATGTGACTTCATATACAGACTCTGTCGCAAGCCATAGTCAAAGTGGTTATCCCAACAGAAAGGTACATGTTTTTCTTTTTTTTTTTTAAATTGGTGTACAAACTTAGAAAGAAAAAAAACATCCCATAATGAAACTAATACGTTTGATCATTTGATCACTGCATGCTACAGGGGGCTGGTCAGTGTGGATGAGCAATGGTTGAGGCAGCTGCACGGCGTCTTCATACTAGTACCTAGAATAATACTGACTGAAGTTTGTTTCACATCCCTCCATCATTCATATTTTCTTTACATGTGTAGCCAAACATCATTATAGATCTTAATAACTATGCTATTTAGAGAAAAAGATCATTACTTTCACAGTCCCACTCCATACATAGACATTAAATCGTGTTTCTCAACTTTAGTGATGTTGTACTCTGCTACATACATGATCTGCTGATTCTAGATCCGTAGTTGTGAAAACCTGTTCTCTGACCATTGCTCACTCAGACCGTCTCCCCCCTTGGCCTCTGTCACTATGAGGAGCTCAGTAAATTTGGCTCCTGCTGACAAATCCAAACCTGCCATCATTAGTCTATATATGACCTTTGACATTGGCCTTGGTGAGCAGCACAAGTTGAACTGTCTGCAGCAGCGAGGGACCTGAAAAGCATCATGGGATGGATTGGGAAAGTATACAGAATTTTACCCCGTCATTGGTACGATCGGCTCCAATACAAGTAAATGTGATTTGTGTTGTCAAATGAAAGACATCCTTTGTCTTGTTGGCCACTTTAGGCTAATTGTATGCAGCCTGCACAATTTATTTCCTCTACAAATTATCACAGAAGAACTTCTAACGTTCCCATTTGCACAGTTTTAAGTCGGTACCAACTCCACTAGTAGATAACCCGTTTTAAGCCAAAGATCATGTACTGCTTTTTCACGTTACATTAGTAGGAAAGAGTGGGAATTGAAAGGCACTGTACTGACAAATATTCCTGTTAGTACGGTGTCTTATTAATGTCTCGCTCCTGTTGTTCCCAATTCCACTCACCCCCACATTGTGAAATTTGAACTTAAAGATATTTTATATCAAGGTTCCGAGCAGTGCAATGTAATTAAAAGCTGTTGCACTGTAGCTTCAAAGAACACAGGCATGACCTTAGTAGATGCAATAAAAAAAGCTTTTCTTTTCTTTTCTTTTCCTTTTTTTTTTTTTAATTGACATGAATGTCGTACTGTCACAAAATGTTTTTATATACATATTTTTTATTTTTTGCGTGTATTCATTGATGTTATATGTAGGCCCAGAGGTGTAGCCACAGTGATGGTTAATTTATTCCTGGTCATGTGACACACTCTGACAGTCATCTGTTGTCTCATATTCCCCGTCATTTAAACCGTCGCCATAGTAAATAATAAATGGGTATTGTGGTAAGATTTTAGAGTGATTTAGCCATCGTTCTGTACCAAGTATATAATATCACAGTAGAAATTTATTATTCAGGAATAGGTCAATACAGCTGCATTTATGCTTGCAGCATTTCATTGTGTGACATAAATTGTCTTTGCCTAGTCAGCCTGTTGAGTGCGTCAGACCACCAAGAATAAATTAATCTTTAATTGGGAGGTTTTAGTAGTGTTCAAGAGTCCGTCCAGTCTGAATCCGTTTGCTTTAACTGTGTTTTTCTTGTAGGAATTTGCTCTCTCTCATCCATCGAATGATCGAGTTTGTGGTGCGTGAAGGACCAATGTTTGAAGCCATGATCATGAACAGAGAGATCAACAATCCCATGTACAGGTGAGCTTAGCTGCACAATAGAAATGTAGTGTTATTCTGTTAGCTAAAATTCTATGATGTGCCGAGTTACAAAGGTTGTGTATGTCTTTTTATTACAGGTTTTTATTTGAGAACCAGAGCCCAGCACATGTATACTACCGATGGAAGCTCTACTCCATACTGCAGGTTAGTTTTCTATCTTGAAAAAAGTTGCAAAATTTCAGGGGGATCCAGCCATTCCACTAAGTTTCTTCTTTTTATCAATGTGTTCACTGTGATTTATTACCTCCTCAGGGTGAATCACCAGCCAAATGGCGAACAGATGACTTTAGGATGTTTAAAAATGGCTCTTTGTGGCGCCCACCTCCTCTTAATCCGTACCTCCATGGTCCTTACGATGACGGTGAGGAGGAGGAAGATGAAGAGGAGGCCAATAAGAAAGGCTGCTTAAAAGAAGAGTAAGAATATTTGTTTATATTCTGTTACATCTATGTTGTATTTGCTAAATTGCAGAAGTTCTGAGGTCTTTACTTGAAGGAACACTGGAGTCATGCTTTGATTTCTAATTGGCTTTGTTGATGTTCCCACCTGCTCCAGTGTTGTTACAACTGTTAATACTTTGCTGAGTAGTGACTCAGTATTTAGAAATCGGCAGGATAGTCGAGTTTCTCTGCATATCCATTAATTTTAACATCAACTCGCAGCTCACGCCTGCACTCGCACTGCTACAGTTTTGCTAATCTAACATGAAAGTAAATGTAAAAACACAAAGTGAGAACCTGAATTGTCAACTGTAATGGAATAAACTTGTGCTTTGTAATTGAAAACCCAGGCCTACCCCAACATGCCCTCTCTGGAGCTCTACAGTTTCAGTGGACAGAAATACTTTTTTTTTCTTAACACTGACTTTTATTGTTAAAATTTTAGGTGTATTAAGAAAAAAAGCAGCCACGCAAATGAAGCTTTAATTTATTTTGGTCCTGGCTTTTATTTTATTATTGTGACAGATATAGGGCTGTGTGATATGACCAAAATCTCATATCCCGATATAAGACATCTATCGTCCCGATAATGATATAAATCACAAAGATTTAACATTTTCTGTAAATTCTGTGAATCTCTGGCAGCTCAACTTGCATGAAGTGTTTCCAGCTGGGCATCGTGTACCTGGAGTCGAGTGTTTTAACCGATGCATTAAAGGATGCATTTTTAGACATAAGTTGTAACGCCGCCGTTTTCTTTGTGAGTGTTTATTACACGGCGTGCTGCGGGGAAAAGCCTGTTCTAACGTTTGACTCTAAGGTTTATTTTTTAGCACCTGACGCCTCTTTTTTGCTTTTCATCCGTAAATAATCTGCATACTCTTTCACGTGATTCAGTTTATTTTGAAAAGTCTCAAGAGGATCTTGAGCTTTATTGTGAAAGGTTTATGTGGAACATAAACAAGCGGACACGTGATGGTTTTACCGTCGTTGTTGCTAATGACAACGCATAAAAACAGGCACTTGTCCATCCGTAGTGTGGTTATATTACATATAAGAGAAAGAGAGAACTTTAAGAAATTAATATAGCCACTACAGTGACCATCAAAACGATGAAAAAATATTGCCGTAAACAGTTTATTTTGCGACACCACGAAACAAACGATAGCGTAAAATGAAACATAGATGTTTTTATATTGTCATCCGATATATATCGTTATATGAACAGCCCTAGACAGATATGAAAAGTACAGTAGTGCTGACAACAGCTGGGTTAAATGCACTTTGTCCTCACTGTCCTTCATCTCTGCAGGGAGCGGGACAAACTAGAGGAGATGCTGCGTGGTTTGACTCCCAGGAGGGCAGATATTGCAGAGGCCATGCTGTTCTGTCTCAGCCATGCTGAAGCTGCTGAAGAAATTGTGGAGTGTATCACAGAGTCCCTCTCCATCCTAAAGACCCCTTTACCCAAGAAGGCAAGACACTGACCAAAAGAAGAGAAAGACTTTGATAACAACCTGTTTATAGAATTACCCGAAAACCCTTCCAGAATCATAAACTCCGGTTTGCTCTTTGATGTGTTTCAGATTGCACGGTTGTATCTAGTTTCTGATGTGCTGTATAACTCTTCTGCCAAAGTAGCCAATGCATCTTACTACAGAAAATAGTAAGTTATGTCGTTTGTATACTTGAACCATATTATCATCAATTGCACTTAGTCACTCCTTTTTTCCCAGGAAATAAATTGCTCTTTCCTTGTTCGTAATAGCTTTGAGACAAAACTCTGCCAGATTTTCGCCGACCTAAACGCAACTTACAAAACAATACAAGGTCACCTTCAGTGTGAAAACTTCAAGGTACCAAGTCTTGTTAAGTAAACTTCACAGCCTTGATAATTTATATAGTTAAACATCCAGGTTACTTAGCTCTTTTTGTCCTAATTCTTTTTTCTTTTTTTTTTGTGTGTGTGTGTGTGTGCGCTAGCAACGGGTAATGTCATGTTTCCGGGCATGGGAGGACTGGGCTGTGTACCCTGACCCTTTTCTTATCAAGCTGCAGAACATCTTCCTTGGTCTAGTAAACCTCGCTGTGGAGAAGGAGCCTGTAAGCCTTGTTGTGGAGGTAAGTGAGGCTTTATTATTTAGTCTTTTCAGTACCATTAAAGTTATTGTATTATTATTGCTTTGAAAATTTACCATGCTGCTACTAAATTTCCATGTTTTTTCTTTTTCCTCTACATTTGTATCAAGCCTGAGCCAGCAGACGACATTGATGGGGCTCCTATCGGGGATTATGTAGATGGTACTCCACTGGAGGACGTGGATGGAGTGCCCATTGACTCAGTTCCCCTTGATGGGGCACCAATCGATGGAGCCCCTCTGGATGACCTAGATGGAGTTCCTATCAAGTCCATGGAAGAAGACCTAGATGGAATACCTTGTGAGTAGTGCATACAATAACAAAGCATGTTTCCAAGAGCTGTTGGATCCATCAATTTCCCAGCGACTCAGTTCGTTTCTTTTTTTTCTTCTTTCTGTTAATATAGTGGATCCGTCCAAGGATGCTCCCTTCAAGGTAGCACCATCGAAATGGGAAGCAGTGGATGAGGCAGAGTTAGAATCTCAAGGTGAGGCCTTTTAAAGTGTCAGATTAGTTGTTACCTACATTATGTTATCATAGCTGGCGTGAGGGTTTTGCAATTACTTGACTCATATAATTG
>NW_005187408.1:6807139-6816102 GCF_000239375.1 Pundamilia nyererei
GGGGGAAGAGGTGGTTGTTGCAGATTGGGGTCAGAGCAGAAGCAGAGACTGAATTGAAGTGACGCCAGAATTGATACCATATTTTTAAAGAGCCAATTAGAACAGGGTTGTCTGTGAATTGTAACAGGGAAACAGGAAGGGATGAAAATAATAGTGCTGAGAGTGAGGAAGAGATAGAGGTACTTTACAGATACCACAGACCTCAGACTGCACATAATAGTTGATTGTATTTCTCCATGCAGGTTAAAGTCATGAAGTTCCAGGATGAGCTGGAGTCTGGGAAAAGACCTAAGAAGCCCGGTCAGAGTATTCAGGAGCAGGTGGAACATTATAGGGACAAACTACTACAAAAGGTGTGTATTGGATCAGGTGTGCTTAAAGTTTGGAAGAAAAATGCACACTTTTGATCATTTATTACTGGTTTATAATTGTTACATGCCGTGAAAAAAAAAAATCAAAACCTAACAAGAGATTTTTTTTTTTTATCCCTTTAGGAAAAAGAAAAAGAAAAACTGGAGCGGGAAAAAGAGAAGGAAAAGAAAGAGAAGGAAAAAGCTGAGGCACGGTTGAAAGAGTTAAAGAAGGAAAAAGAGAAGGAGGACACACCAACCAGAAAGGAGAGGTCAGACACTTGTTTAATTCAGACACTTGTTTAATTGCTGCGTGCTTTCAGTGATTCAAAGTGTGGATCTAGGGTTTTTCTTTTTTTCTTTCATTCATGGAACATTGGATTTATTTAATTTCCTGTGTGACAGATATTTGTCCCCTCCGGTTGATAGGAAGCGTCGTCACAGTGGATCACCGAGCCCAACGCGGAGCAGCAGCAGACGAGGCCGGTCGTCCTCACCTCGTTCAGAGCGGTCCGAAAGATCAGAGCGCTCCGACCGATCATACTCTAAAGACACATCCTCACGTTCTTCTCATAAAGACTCTCCTCGATCCAGCAACAGAAAGTCATCCAAGAGGTAAGATGGTGTTAAGCGCTACTAATATTAACATTTTAACATACTCAATGTGCTTGAAGTGGTCACTAAGAGTAGTAAAGTGCTACATATGTAGTCCTGGACCTGAATATTCAACAAATTTGATATTTGCTTTTCTGGGTATTCCCATTTTTTGTTTATTTTTGCCATTTTCTTATTTAGATCACCGTCATCACCTCGCACACCCAAACGATCCAGGAGATCGCGCTCCAGGACACCCAAGAAATCAGCTAAGAAATCCCGCTCCAAATCAAGGTCTCCACATCGATCTCACAAAAAGTCAAAGAAGAGTAAACACTGACAACTTTTTTTTTTTCTTTTCTTCCCCAACTCCTCCCTCCTATTCTCTGCGCCATGTGTATAAAAATTGACTGATTTGGCAGCTGAAGATTTCTGCCCTGATGTTAAAGTGAGGACAATGAAGTGTGGAGGGTTTTGCATGGGTTTCCATCTGGTGTACCAGATAGATGGCGCCACTGCTGTTTTATATTGTAAAAAAATAAATAACGTGCTTGTGTTTCCTGATTCCCATCACCTCCAAATGGAATTCATCCATGTGGTAGACCACACCTGTAAAGAGTGTGACGACAATAGTCTTATTCATGCTGTCATTTTCTGTTTTTGTAGTTCACATTAAAAATAATTCCTAATAAAGTGATTTTTTTTTTTTTTTTTTAAACAAAGAGCTGAGGCAGACACTTTAATCATGTTTTATTTGATTTTCACCTGGCACATATGTAAGGGTGCTTCTTTACAGGTAGTATGTTTAGTAAGGTTTTTCATTTTAAAGTTCAGTGTTTTTGCAACTAGTGAATAAAAATCAAGCAATCTCACTTTAGGGCCAAAAATGCTTATCGGGGCAGTAATAGTTTACTGCAGTATAATGAAGCTGTGGCCATGTTTTTAGAGCTTTGCCTGTGCCTTCTTTAGTTGATCTCTGAGTTCCAAATAGGCTATAGAGGAGAGGTGCACCTCATCTGGTCCATCAGCGATGCGCAGAGTCCGCACATATGAGTACCTGAAGACAAATGTAATATTGGCATCATGGAAGGCATTTATCAAATACCCATTTATGTGTTGGGACGGGTCCAAACTTACATCTGTGCTAGTGGAACGTCTCCAGACACACCTGCACCACCATATACCTGTATGGCTATGTCCACCACCTTGCAGGCCATTCTTCCTGCTGCAACCTTAATCATAGCAATCTAGGAGGCAGTGATAAAGGTAAATGTTAGAGTTCAAAAGACCACAGCCCTTTCCCAATTCCATCCCACAGTGATTTCAAGCTGGGATTGCATATGCTATATTGCCAAAAGTATTCACTGATCTATCGACATCATTGAATTCAGGTGTTTGAATCACTTCCATAGCCATAGGTGTATAAAATCATGCACCTAGTCGTGCAGACTGTTTCTACAAACATTTATGAATGAATGGGTCGCTCTCAGGAGCTCAAATCAATTCTAGTGTGGTCCTGTAATAGGATGACAGCTGTGCAACAAGTCAATTTGTGAAATTCTGAGCTATTGACTATTCCATAGTCAACTGTTAGTGGTATTATAATGAAGTGGAAATGACCACTCAGCCACAAAGTGGTAGGCCATGTAAAAACAAAAAACAGCATGGTCAGCAGAGGCTGAAGTTGCCAACTTTCTGTAAAGTTAATCGCTACAGACCTCCAAACTTCATGTGGCCTCCAAATTAGCTCAGGTAGAGTGTCTAGAGAGCTTCATTGAATGGGTTTCCATGGCAGACCAGCTGGATTCAGGCCTTGGATCACCAAGCACAATGCAAAGTATCAAATGCAGTGGTGTAAAACACACTGCCAGTGCAAGAGCAGTGGCGAGGTTGGTCTTTGGAGTTATTGAGTGATGACTGGAGTGTCTGGAATCTGATGGATGAGACCGGATTTGGCGGTTGCCAGGAGAACAGTACTTGTCTGACTGCATTGTGACAACTGTAAAGTTTGGAGGAGGGGGGATTAGGGTGCCTTAGTTCCAATGAAAGGAACTCAATGCTTTAGCATACCAAGACATTTTGGACAATTTCCAGCTCCCAACTTTGTGTGAGTTTGGGGATGTCCCATTCCTGTTCATGATTGCGCACCAGTGCACAAAGATAGGTCATAAAGACATGGATTAGCGAATTTGGTGCAGAAGAACTTTACCGGAATTCACAAATGGACTTCCGGAAGAGTGGTCAAAAATTCCCATAAACACCTCTATTATGGGATGTCACTCAAGTTCATATGTGTAAAGGGAAGTGATTGAATACTTTTGACAATATAGTGTATGTCATGATAAAAATGACTTTCAAAAAAAATAAAAATATCCAAAATGCAACAGAGAAGCCATTGGTTTTAGAAATACAATGTTATTGTCCATCCCAAGTAAGATATCAGCACATTTATATGTGTTTGTTTTGTTGTTTTAAATGTGAGGGTCAAAAATAGTTTTACCTCCTTACGAGCTGCCCGACTGCCTAGTGTATCCAGTGCATGAGCAGCATTGAGAGTAAGCAGGCGAGTCTGCTCTATCATGAGACGGCACTCTGCTATCCAATGAGCAATAACTTCCTGGACAATAGATAACACAGAGATCCATTAGCTGCATCTAAAAAGCTGTCCACTAGGTGTCAACAGTAGGACATCTCTCAGCACATACTGCCACAGCCCCAAGATTTAAATCTGGCATATCTCTTGGGTTCTCTCTTTGCAATACTGTACATGTTATTCTATTTAGGCAGAATAAACATTCCCAATGCTGGCAAATACAGAAATGAATTTAACTTGCTATAAATGGCACAAAAACTGCGATTATAAACCCCATTTCCTGATATTTTTCTTCTCCTGTATGCTGTAACCCCAAAACTGGCAGAAAGCCATCAAAGCTCTGAGAACCTCTCCTTCAGATACAGCTTCACTCACATGCTGGTACAGTTGTTTTCCAAAGGTGTGTCTGGTGGCAGCCCGCTGGCAGAGTAGCTCCAATGCCAACTCGGCTAGTCCGACAGCTCTCATACAGTGGTGCAGCCTGCCTGGCCCCAGGCGACCTTGGGCAATCTCAAATCCCCTGCCCTCCCCTGGAAACCACAACAGTGTAACACAGAAAGAGAGATAACAGAAGAGGCCGTAATTATCTCATTCACAAAATGTCAAGTCAACACTGCTTTATCGTTCAAACATATTCTGTTTCTTGGGAATATAGACAAAACAATAAAGGCTTTTACCTAGAATAATGCTGGAGGCGGGTACGCGCACATTTTCAAAATGCACTTCAAAGTGGCCACCATGGATCGCATCTGAGAACAGATACAAGGATTAAATCGTGTCAGGAAAGCTCAGATGTCATCTCTGCACGCCCATACTGTGGGGAAAAATAAACAAGGACAGATGATATCATTAACTTACCATCCTGACCGAACACAGTGAGTGGTCTGATGAGCTTTACACCTGCTGTGTCCATAGGTACGAGGATCATACTGTGCTGGCTGTGCCTAAGAGACAGGTTTACAGCCGAAGCATGTGATGGAATTATACTTTGAGCACAGTTGCCATTTTCACAGGTTTTTCACGCAGCTATAAATATGATACTGATGGGAATCTCCATTCATTGCAAGCAAGGGTGTGTGCCTTTTACTGCTGACAAACCAAGGAGAAGAGTTATTATATTCTGGGTGTGGTTGTTAGGAATTTCTTTTAATTAATATCCTAAATTATGCCAATTAAACTTCAAGCAAAATTTAACACACACAAGCATCAACATTAGACTGACTTTTTTTCCCCCTATGTGTTATACAAACATCAGGGCAGAAAGCTAGACCGGTGCTAAGGGGCATGCTGGGAAGTAGGCTGTGTCTCTAAGCAAAGTCCATTTCAGTTATATTGGCAGCAGAAACAGAAGAAGTCTAGTGGGACAAATGGCTTCTTAAAAAAAAAGTTCAAAGGAACACACAAAACAATCTCACATAAAACCAAAACTAGAAATGAACAATACTAATAAAAATCCTGTTGTTGTGGTGAAAAACATGACATCAGAAAACTCTGGAAAAAGGCAGAAACAAATCTTTGCGTGTTTGTTCCCACAAAGAAACGTGGACGTATATTTCACATAACTGTTCTGCTGACCTGATGTTTTCATCCCGAATGCCGCTCCTGCACATGACAATGGCCACTTTGCACTGGGGATTGCCGGCACCTGGCGAGACAAGGCAAAAATCCTGTGGGTCATTTACATTCAGGTTACGTTGCTTTCTGGTGCTATAAATCAATGGGGCTGGTAACTTTTCAGCGACTGCCTCCGTCCTTAACCAGTCCATGACCCCTACTGCGGCCGGAAACTGCGGATTTTGCTGTCACGGATGTGGCAACCATGTGGCTGCTTAATAATGTTAATGACGACAACCGGTTTCCTGAGTTAGTTTTTTTTTTCCACTCCTCAAATACAGTAACTTTATTACTTTATTATAATACCAGTTTGAGATTAAAAAAAAAAACATCATAGAGATCCTCTAAACAAGATATTACAAAAGTGGTCACAGAAGGAGCAATTGCAGAATCCTTTGGAATTTCCCTGGTTGAGAGTCCACTTTGAGACAAACCCTAAGGGCACAAACAGGGTGACCAACTGATGGTGTCGCCTTCCTGTTTAAGTTTTGGTTCAGCTGGCACAACTGTCCCCTCCAGACAGGACATATGGACACCAGACAGCAGCAGACATCTTTAGTTTAAGAGCTCTCACAACACGAAAACCACGCGTGAGAGCATGTGAATTCTTAAACTTGATTTGACAGGGGTTGAGGTTTTGCATTTACTCTCTGGCTACAGAAACGCAAACAAACAGTAACTGATTATTCTCAGACTGTAGCGAAGAACTTTACAGCAGACACCACCCATAAACCACATTTAGGAAAGCCCGTTTGGCCCAGAGGCAGGTGAGGTTTTCCTGTGAACCCATACATAAGGGTCCATGATCCAAAGCATGCCCATGCATGTCATATCATTCCTTGTATGAATTTAAACCTTCCCAACCCAGTAATTAGACTTCCTGACAGAATGCTATGCAGCTGATTTTTCTGGAAAAAAAAAAAAAAAAAAAAAAGAAATCAAGTCAATATGCAATTTTAACATAGCTAAAGGCCCCTTTTCCCCTCTAATGAAAACTAATGTTCCTTTTCTTTGTCTGACTGGAATTTTTATGGATACATTTCATTATTTATTTCTGGCCCAAATCCAATTGTCTTGTATATTTTTGTTTGATATATTTATAAGAGTGTGGCAGTCAAAAAATAGCCGAACGTTTCTGAGGAAGCAGAAATAAGGAAATAGTAGAAAAAACAAAACAAAAAAACATTACTCTAGTTTCACTTGTATATTTCAAATGACCAAAGCTGCTGCTACTAGGAATGAGGCTGGTGAAGTATGTACAAAAAAAAAGAAAAGAAAAGGACAACCACCAATAGGAACTCCCTGTGTGTAAAACAGCCTCTCTTTATATGGTGCATTGCACAGCACAGCATAAGAAAACAGACGACTCAAGGAATTTGTATTCGTCTTAGACATTTCTCCTTGAACCTGATCCACACTCAAACACACACACACACACACACACACACACACGTGCGTGCGCACACGCACTCACACTGACAAATGCTACGTCTGTGTTACGTGGTGAAGGGACACGCTCCTACAGTGTCAGAAGTGAAGGGAGTGGGGTTGGCTGAAGCAGAGATTAGTCACTGCAGTGCCAGAGTGCATGCAACCTTTTTCCTCAGAATACACAACAATAAACGGATCAGTGTTAACTTTACGGTTCTTGGACAGGAACAGAAACACGGTAAGAGCATTTTGACTTTTCTTTCATACCCTTTAGTGTAACGTACACTGACAAGAGATATACTCCTCATATTCCTTCCTTGAACTTTTGTTTTTTTTGAATAATATTACACTTTTAAATCTTTAAACTACATCATTAAATACATAGCTACATTTTACATATACTTATTATACACAGAGATATGTGATGTTGTGCATTGTTGTTTTACTTAGTGAACGGTTAACTTTAGTCTTTGACTCACAGTCAAAGTCCTGCTTGTTATATTTTATGACTAAGCTTCTTTATATTACCTCATTAACACTGTTGTGTTAGGTTTGTGTTGCTCTGCTTTTCTCCTGAGCGCATAGCTCTTTGTAAACAAACTGTTCTCTTACTCTTCTACCTAAATACAGGTAGTATATCATTATTACTATAAGCATTGTTGGACTATATCAACTTTGTGTCATAGATTTTGCTTAACTAAAGATTATAAAATGCACAAATTCATAGAAGGTGTACACAATAATGCCACTCCCATGCCCGTGTTCGACACCTTTGAGCAAAGCATGCAGAAAAATAACTGAAAAATATTCATATATTTTCGATCGACGGCTCTTTATACAACAATAAAATCACCTGCATTTGCAATATCATTACTCATGTATGTTACCAAAGCAATATTGACTTAACTCAACTACAAAAGTTTTCACCTAAATACATTTTCTATGTATATCCTAGTGTCATACCTGCTATTGTATGTGTATATTATAAGCTGCTCTATTTATTTATAATATTTTGTCTATCTATTATATGTCCATTTACATCATCTTGCATTACTTTATTTGCACTGATGCCACTACTGTGCATAGGTTCAATTTTTTAAAATATCCTTCCTGGAGTGTCCTTTTATCTTTTTTCCATTTTCTTAATTCCTTTTATTCTACATGTATGTGCAGTACACATATAATTGATAATAAAATCATTTTAATCTTTTTTAATTAATTTGACTAGTGAAATCCAAACAGCCAAATAGCTGCTGTGAAAACAAAAACAAAAAAAAAAAAAAAAAAATCTGAAAAAAACCCCCAGCTGACACACGAAGCCCATCTGTAGCCAAAAGTCAATATTTGACATTTTTTCTGAACGTTCCAGTGAACATCTGCTTCAGTAACTACTACTCCCAATTCAGAAGAGAGACACTTGTTATATGGCTCGTTAAGGGACTGCTGTCATCTTTGTAACAAGTGTGAGTTGCCAAAAATGCTCTTGACGTGCAAAATATTCAATGCATCACCTCTTGGTCCTCAGCCAGACGTTACATCATCCGCAACGTAACATGTTTTGCTGTTCGGAGTTCGCACTTTCCTCAATTCTTCTTCCTCAGGAAATGAACAAAAACCTGAATGAAAAGGGATTTATGGTTTCTAATATACAGGGGGACAATGCAAGATCTGTCCTTGGAGCTCAGTTAGTTTTTTCAAGGGATTATTGGATCTAACAGGAAAAAAAAGTATCTATTTGTGACAGTAAAAGTATCCACGCAGGCACAGTATCCCACTTGCTAATGCTTGAGTGAGATCCTTACTGGCAGGGAACAGCTTGGCTAACACAACAATGGGTCTGAATGAAAGAGTCACATCAATGGGACATCCTGTTGAACCAGCAAATGCCACATATAGTAAAAACCAACATCCTGGATTTTAATCTGGCAGAAAAAGATCCCGCACTTGCATAACATCCTCAGGTCTTTCTCCGCATACTTCCTCCTCACTAAACTTTAAAAAAGACCAGAAATTGGATTGGTGTTAACAAGCTCCAAAAAAAAAAAAAAAGTCCTGTGCATTGCATAATAGACATCATTAGTTTGCAGAACATCTTTTCCCCTGTAATTAAAGGATTAGCAAATCAAAAGCTAACATTTTCTGGAGTGTGTAGATCACTCAGCACCCACTGGAATACAAAGTAATTCAATTCAAAAACTTCACTAGAAGATGTGTAACTCTATTGCCTCTCTTTTTTTCCCTACTGGAGTTTATTCAAGCCCACACGCTCATTTCTGACAGGCTGAGCTAAAGCCATTAGGGAAACCATGCAGGGAAGATTCCTCTGATGCAGAACACACAAAGAACTCGCCTTTCCTGTTCCTGAAACAAAAAAAAAAAAA
>NW_005187408.1:6816140-6905914 GCF_000239375.1 Pundamilia nyererei
GGGCTGGCAGTTCGTTCTTGTTCTGTTAAATGATGCATACATGTTAATGATGGGCAAGAACTCAATTGTTGGTACTCAGAGTAAACTGTACCACAGCATTACCAACTAAAAAGGTGGAGCTTTTAAAGAAATGTTTCTCCTTTTTTCTCTTGTATTTTTTTCCCACAGAAAAAGTATGGCCGACTTTGACTATCACCACGACGATGATTCAAATGAAACTTACGACTACAATTATGAACACACCATCTGTGACAAGGAAACAGTGCGTTCCTTTGCCGGCGTCTTCCTTCCGGTCATCTATGCCCTGGCTCTGATAGTAGGCCTGGCGGGAAACGCCTTGGTAGTGGTGGTTTACACGTCACGGCTGAAACTGCGAACCCTGACGGATGTGTGCATCCTCAACCTTGCCATTTCAGACCTGCTGCTTCTCTTCACCCTGCCTTTCTGGGCAGCCGATGCTGTCCACGGGTGGATGCTGGGTACGGCAGCCTGCAAGCTCACATCCTTCCTCTACAGCACCAACTTCAGCTGCGGCATGCTGATGCTTACGTGCATCAGTGTGGATCGCTACCGCGCTGTAACCAAAAATCCAACGGACAGAGCTGGCACCAGATCCCAAGTCAGGAGACAGTGGTTCCTGGTGTGCCTCATGCTGTGGACTATAGCCAGCATTCTCGGCCTTCCTGAACTTATCTTCTCCACAGTGAAGCACACCCATTACAGGATCAGCTGCACAGCCATCTACCCGCACAGCATGGCCCGACCTGCAAAGGCTTCCCTGGAGCTGCTTGAGGTGATCCTGAGATTTGTGATACCTTTCCTGGTCATGGTGGTGTGCTACTGCCGAGTGGGACTGGCGCTGAGTAAGGCCGTCGCGGTGCGACGAGAGAAAAAGTGGCGAGCCCTGCGGGTCCTCCTGGCTGTGGTGGCCGTATTCCTGCTCACCCAGCTGCCCTACACGGTAGTCAAGCTTTGCCGAGCGATGGACATCATTTACATGCTCGTGACCGACTGTGATGTCAGCAAGGGCTTGGATCACGCTATGCAGGTGACAGAAAGCCTGGCTCTCACCCACGCCTGCATTAACCCGCTGTTGTACGCCTTCATGGGGTCGTCCTTCAGGAGTCACGTTCTAAAGACTGCCAAACACCTTGGACAGCGACTTGGAAGACACCAGAGACACGTCAACGAGGAGCCCGTGGAGATTGCGCTCCAAGCGTGTAATCAAACCCAATCCCAGTCGGATTCAGAAGAACAAGACACCAGCACCTTTACTATTTAAGACTGGAAATATTTATCTATTTTTTTGTAAACTTATATACAAAATTGCATGTACACAGTATAAATATATTTACGTTCCCTTACTAACATGCAAGACAGATCCCCATAAATATAAATGTTAATTCTCAGTTTAATAATTGTATATGTACAGTGAATTTATATGCACTAACCAGCAAAGTATTTTGTATAAATTATGTATTTTGTTTAATAAACGAACAAAGTTTTCAATAACACGCATCTGTCGCAACTGAGTGCAGCTGACGCTCTCGTTCTCGAGTTCTTTGCAACTAATCGAATACAGCTTTACAGTTTACACCGCCTTAAACGAGCTCATCTGCGTCTCATTTCATTACATCCCGTGGTTTTGGGTTGGGATGACGGATGACTTGACTGCACAGTGGGTGACCCATCGAGTGGAAAAACATTTGGCAAGCAAAGACAGGACAGCAACCAGCAGGAAGCACCCCACCATGCTATCAAAGCTGAATATTGTTTGGAGAAGTTTAAAGAGCGACTGCTGTTTTCATCTAATCTTTTTTATCCTTTCAATAACACAAGTTTTATAGTTTGCAGTAAAACCCAATCCACCGTTTTTTTCCCCAGATTATGCTTTAAACTTAGAATCTAGGCTCAGCGCTTTGCTGTAGATGGGTGATAAACCAAGAGGTCAAAGTTTACTCAAGCCTTTTTACACAGCAACAAAGAAGAGTCAAAATTCTTGATCACAACTCCCACAAGTACCTCATGAACATCAAAGACAAACATGAATTCACTGTTTACCATTCTTTTCCTCTTGTTAGTCATTCTTTTCCAGAGCAATGCCTTAGAAGCGTGATTGAATGATCCCCAAACTAGGTGTGTCTAGCACATGTTTAGGACACAAGTTGAATAATTTCTAAACAGAGAAACGACTGAATAAACAAGCGTATTAAAGGTGCATATCATAAGACAACATAAGCCAAAGTAAGCCCCAAATCCTGCATGATTCCACTTACCTGAACAATGCCTTTGAAAGTTATGGTAAAAACACGGTTGGATAGGTGTTTTCATCTTTTTATTTCCTGAACAGTAACACAGCCTGGCCAGATGGTGTTGGAGTTGAACTCAGGATCTGCTTGCTGTGAGACAACAGTGCTAACACTGCTTATTTTTTTGGACTTATCATATTGTGGCCTGACAGAAGCCAAAATGATTATGTCTTCTGTAATTCCACTGACAATCTCACAGCTACTGCTAATAATGAAAAGCATGTATATCAGCTCCGTGAGTGTGTATGCAAATACAAACGCCTGTGGCTTGAAGATAAAACACTAAACGTCTGGGAATCATTGTAGTGCATTAACATGCCTATGGGACCAGCTTCAATAGCTTCCACACCGCAAAGCTGTACTGGAAATGTCTATAGACCCTTCCATCTAGCAACAAACTGCCTTTTGCACCACACAGCTTTAGAGAAAAAGGGAACGCGAAAGTGCGTGTGGATTATGGACAGCATTTTTTAATTTAAGGGTTATTTTCAGTAGCTTTTAGTTATGATCGGTAATTCTAAGAGAAAGCAGCAGTCAAGAGATCGCAACTAGGAATGCTCTGCGATTATGACGTAATACAGCATGAAAAAGTCTGTCGTTTCTGTTATTGGAAACAGTGCTGCACAAATAAAGGCAGAGATCCATCTCTTTAAGGATTCCCAAGTACTTGGAAATCATATTGTGGAAAACACCCATAGCACATCAGTGAGGAACTGCGAGTTCATATTACTTTTGTGATAGGAAAGAATGAGTTTTACCATAGAAACGCCTTCCATAAAAATAAAATATCTGAATACAATAACCACTGGTTTCACTTCTACTTTTGTTCGAACTAAAGTTGGACTGAATATATGGAAATCTTGTCTCACACAAAAACAAAACAAAAAAAAAGGAAAAGAAAAGACTGATTTCCACTCAAGTATCATACGTTTTGCAACAAAAGCGACAATGGGTCACACAAAGTACGAAAGAACCCGCAATCACACCCACATTCTTTTCCGACAGAGAGATATATTCATGCGAGGAAAGGAAATTCTCATAACCCCAGAAGATTTGTTTCTCCTGATGGAATTTTCACTTCCAGTCAAAAGAAAAACATTCGAAAAGGACAACATAACGGCCGATGAATGATAAAGTCAAACTGTGCGCTAGATAAAAATGATGAGCTGCAGAAATTCTGCTCAATTTATTTTTTAAAAACCGCAGCATTTCAAGCTTTCAGTTGCGAAAAGAAATTCCAATTAATAAAAACAACAAGTCGCTGCTTTCATTTAACTTGGAAGCGAAGCCCTCGGAGTACACAGACTCTGCAAGCGTCATTCGGGTCTAAGGAGGTTACGCGGAAAACAAAACCACTACTCTGAGTTTTTGACATTTAACTATCACGATCAAATCAAGTCAAGCAGGATATTAAACACCAAACTTGTTTATAAAGACAAAGATAGTCCAAATGACCAAGAAGAACAGTGATTCACACATGAGTCACAGATTTGTGTTAACCTCCAGAGCATTAACACACAGACTGAGGGCCTACACACACACGTGCCTGTGAGCATGAATGCAGTGTTAGTAAGATTTACCCAACAGTTGTAAATGTTTGCAAAAGCACGTTTATTTTACGATTTTAAGGCCAATTTCTCTTTCATTATGACTCGTATATAATGACTCATTTAGAAGTAAGCTGATGTCAGCTGATTTAGTGGATCCATGACCTTACAGTGCTGTGAAAAAGCATTTGCACCTTCCGGATTTTATTTATTTTTCATTTTCGTTTGCATATTTGCAAAATATTTTACATCATCAATCTATTTTTAATATTAGGCAAATATAAACCAAGTAAATTTAATTTATTAAGGTTTAAACTTTTTTTTTTTTAATTCAAACCTACCTAACCCTGTGTGGAAAGGTAACTGCCCCCCCTAAACCTAATAACTGGGTTGGACACTCTTGGCAGCAAGAACTGCAATCGAGCTTTTGTTATAACTGGCTGTGAGTCTTTCACGTCACTGTGGAGGAATTTTGGCCCATTCTTCTTTGCAGAGCTGTTTTAATTCAGCCACACTGGAGGTTTTTCGAGCATAAACTGCCTGTTTAAGTTTAGCAAAGCATCTCAATCTGATTTAAGTCAGGACTCCAAAACCTTCATTTTGGTTTTTTAGCCTTTCAGCGGTTCACTTGCTGGTGTGTTTCTGATACTTGAGCTTCAGGGAATGAACTGATGGTTTAACATTCTTGTTCAGGATTTTCTACTAGAGAGCAGAATTCATTCTTCCATTAGTTACGGCAAGTCGTCGAGATCATTACACTACTATCACCATGCTGCTGGTATGATATTCTTTTTATGAAATGCTGTATTAGTTTTATGCCAGATGTACTCAAACCTTCCAAAAAGTTCAACTTTTGTCTCATCAGTCAACAGAATATTTTCCCAAAAGTCTTAAGAATCATCAAGATGGCTTTTTTCTTGTTAAATGTGAGATAAGCCTTTGTGTGTTTTTGGTCACCAGTGGATTTCTCCTTGAACTCTCCCACACATGTCATTTCTGTCCCGACTCTTTGTTACTGTTGAATCATGAATTCTGACCATAACTGAAGGAAATGACATCTGCAGTTTTTTTAGATGACGTTCTGGGTTCATTTGTGACTTCCTGGAAGAGTCATTGATGTGCTCGTGGTAGGCAGGCCACTTCTGGGAAGGTTCCACACAATTCTGTTTTTTCCATTTGTGTATAATGGCCCCCACTGTGGTTCACTGGAGTCCCAAAACCTTATAAATGGCTTTGTAATACTTTCGAGACTGATAGACGTTGATGACTTTGTTTCTCAGCTGTTCTTGAGTTTCTTTAGAGTTGGGGTGATGTGTTGCTCTTTGAGATTTTTTTAACCTATTCGTTTGATGATTTGTTTGGGAAATAGGCAAATATTTTTTCGGGGCACTGCAACTGTTTGCAGCAGCGCATTTATTTTAGGATTTTAAGGCCATTTTGTTGTCTTTGAAAGTTGATTCATGTGTGATGACTCATCATTTAGAAATAAAATGCCAGTTGATCCATGATCCTATACTGGTTCAACCTGTTGGAAAACTGAAGCCAGGTTTCTCAGAAAGGCATGAAGCCAAGGTTTTTCTGACTTTTAAAATTATTTATGTTATATAATCCTTCCCGCAAGAGTCTGTTGCTCTTTTTTGTTGCCCATATGTTCGCACTTTGGTTTGATATGCATCTCTGCGCTGCTTTGCTACAGTAACATTTTGATTGCATAAACTCATCTCTTACTGAGAAAGGCTCTTTAAGACATTTATGATCAACAACACTTTCAGGTTCACCCTTTTAAAAACATTCTTTGGTTTATGGGGACTTGCTCTAAAATATTTTAAAGCAGGGATTGTGATAAAACAACTGCTTGGTGTTTACAGACTTTAGGCTCTCTAAAGTAAATGCAATGAAATCACACGAGCCACAGCACTAATTTCTTCTCTGTAGCTGTTGCACTCAGTCCTGCTGTTTACGGTATGTCAAATCACACCTGCAACATTTCATTAATCTTGCAAACTTGGGACATTTTCCAGCTGACATCAGCATACTACAAAATTCCTGTGGGGTACTCCCTGCAACATTAAGAATCTCCAAGGCCACAATTTGCCATGGCGACAGGAACAAACAAAGTTATGAGCTAACAGCAAAACCAGTTACTTCCGGCATCCTAAACTCAGTACACATGGGCTGGAGCACACCCATCTTCAAACTTGGCCCCCATTCAAGTTTCGTACATAGATGCATCATTGACAAAACACTAAAAACACTCCAAACTGCTTTTGTGGCAGTTCTGCCAAAGCTGATGTCTCCAGGAGACAAATGAACAAACAAATGCCAGCTAAAAAAACAAATACTTACCGCTGCTCCACCATTTTTTCCCATTTATGATGTAGTCGTCTTTATCCCTGTGAAGACTGCACTCCATGTTGGTTGCATCACTGGAGGCCACATCAGGTTCTGAGGGGGGACCACAGGAAGTACTATTTTACAGGAAGGACCACGACAATACTGATAACATATCACAATACTTAATGAAACTCAACTCAGACTCGTGTTTTTACACGTCTGGTAACCCAAATTATCTTAAGCTTCCCTTCACGGCCAAAGGGTTCAAATATACAGCAGATGTTACCAGAAGTTTAAATTATTTATCAGTGCACAACAAAGGGTTCTCCTCATCATCCAGTGTAATCGAGTACTGTGCAAAAGTGCTAATTTCTTCTTTTGCTCCCTAATTTCTTTAGATTTTGTTAGGAAAAGGGAAAATGGTTGCAGTGATGTATTTAAAAATGTGCAAACATACATGGAAATAAAATATATTTTGACAATTTTGACAGGTTTGAAAAATCAATATTTGATCTGACTTTCTTTTTTTCTTCTTCACAGCCTGAACCTTCTTGTCATATCTTTAAGTAGTCTTCAGGAATAGTTCTCCTTCTTGAAGGACATCCAAAGCTCTTCTTTGGATGTTGGCTGCCATTTGTTTTATTCTCTGTCAAGATGATCCCACGCTGCATCAATAATATTGACGTCTGCAGTCTGGAGAGGCCAGTCCAGGATTGATAGCGTCCCACTGTGTGCTTTTCTATCCTGCTATGCTTTTGCTGCAGTGGCAGTGTGTTGGGGTCATTGTTGTGATAAAAAGTGAAGCAGTTGCCAATCAGATGCTCTCCAGATGGTACTTCATGGTGGATCAGGATCTGACAACAAAACTGTTAACCCATGTTTAAATAAAGACATGGGAACAAATTATGTGTTTTTGCGACAGGCTGCTAGCAACAGTGTTTCTTTGCCAAGTTGTCTCTATGAGTAGACACAACACTGGTTCAACCCTTGAACTGGGTGCCTTTTAGCACTGAAATGACTCATAGGTCAGTGTTAAGTGGCTTAACAAACAAACAGGGAGGAAAAAAAAAAGATTCCTCTGAAAATGGTGAGGTATAAGAACTGCAATGAAAATGAAGACAACTTTAAAAGACCTCCAGAAGACCTTGAGAACTCATCAAAGCCACTTTAAACAAATGACAAGAATGTCTGGCTCCTTCAGCACTTCAGACTGAGTACTTTTACTCAATACTGGAAAATGACTGCACTGCTGTGCAAAACAAAATGTATCCAAAACACTATTAATCTCTATGTGTTGATAATTTAAAAAAAAAACTAAAACCAAGGATGTTCAAAACCAGCGTAATCACCTCTGGCAGCAGCATGTCGCTGTTTCCAGGCAGCATTATAAGCAAAAGAGAACAAAACAGGGAGAAATTACTCATCGGGATCTCGTGTTTGCTATTGGCGTGTGAAGGGCCTTTCACGCAGTCAGTAGCAGCCATGCCTTCTATAACTTAGCCTAATCAAGACCACAATCTGCACTTAGCAGAAAACAATGTGACTGAAGACCACAACACATATTTTGAGAAGTGAACATTAGAAATACTTTGGAAAAGGGAAGAAATTTTATGAATTCATAACAGAAAGTGTTCCAAACTACACCAAGAAAGCTATGCTTATAGATATGACAGATTCCTCAAACTTTGTTTTCAATCACCAACACAGATTTTGGTATGTTTTTCTCTAAGCATTTTTTTGTGACCTGTTCTTGGAACTACCTGTCATACAGAAGCAGGAGCGAATCTCTCCTCTGAGTAAAGGTTCCAGCCATTTCTTCTTCTGCTCCTCACTGCCAAACATGTGGAGCACTTCCATATTTCCTGTGTCTGTGGAAAAAAAAAAAATCATAATCTTCCAGTAATTACTAGCTGAATTTGGGAACCTTTATGCTCTCGTGGAAGACTGATTTGATTGAAAAAGCTGAATCTGGAGATTTTTGTGTGGTTTGGAAGATATATTTTTAAAACCCCAAAATGGAGTGTTATGACTAAAACGAGGTTGAAATGTTGACATCTGGAGAGTCTTTTTCCTGACTAGAGAGAATCCTACTCAAAAAAAAAAAAAGGAGAGAAAATGCAGTCTAGCTTCTATATACAAAGAGCAAGTCCATCCTAGTAGAGCAAAGTAAGGGACAAAATTGATCTGTAATATTATCAAAGGTCTTTGATGTAGATATTTTACCAGGAGCCTGGCAGTTAAAGACTTCAGGGGCAAACACACAGTGGCCGGTTTCTTCAGCAATATAGGCATAATCCAGCTGGGTGAGCCCACTGACTGCAGGCAGGAACAGGTTCCACAGCCCGGCTTCCCTGGCTTTAATCTGCACACAGACACATGTTATTATACAGAGTGAAAATGCAAGCCACGGCTTCTTTCCCTGTCTATGCTGATAACAAGCAGAGCTCCAGAAATTGGAACAGATCCACGCAGACACAAATAATAGTAATTTTGTTCAAACGCCAAATACTAATGATGGGTTGCAGTGCGTGGGCGTCTCAGGTGTGCTATTTGCAGAAGAGTCAAATAAACTTGGGTGTTGAACTTTCTGGACTAGTACTTAATCTTAGACAGTCCTCTATCACATGTGGTTATATTTTTTTGTTTTGGAGGGTTTTTCCCCTTATGTGCTGTCATTTTAACTATGTAGGATTTGTGTAAAAAAAGAGACTGAGTTACTAAGTTTAAAAAACAAACAAAAGAAATCAACCCTACATACCTTCAGATCCTCTATAATTTGAGGGGTGTGCCATCTCTGTGGAGACTCAGCGTGTTTGGTGTAATACTGTGCAACCTCCTAAGGAACAACAATATTTTTCCACAAAGTGAATTGTCAAGTGAGTTCATGTTGATGCTACAAGCATTCCAGGCACTCAATGGTAACATCAGCTCAACAATATATTCCTGCAGAGATAGCTTCATGGAAGAGCTTGTGGTTCTTCATCTGTTTCACTTTACGTGAGAATGCTACAAAGCCCTGCCATGTGATGATGCCCATATGCAGCATATTTTATGTAACCAGGAGACACATTGTTCTTTGACTCTACTTTATTAGCCTTCAGTGAAGAAACGAACTGCTGTGTACACAAGTTAAAATTTCATCAATGCACACAAAACCCCTCTGTTCTTGGCAGCTCTTGGAACTGACCTTCTGAGCAGGAAGCACATATTGTCTCATGAAATCTTTGACCTGCTGGAGAACAGCCCGACCTTTAGCTGTCTGGAAAAACAATCTGTCCTTTGTTGGACCTGTGAGGGGCCTGGCATGAAACACATTTCAAATGTTAAAATTCTAACAGAGAATATCAGAAGCAACAGCTGGGTGTCAAATTCCAACTGCAGCTGTCTTACATATAATCAACAGGTGGGATCTATCAGTTTTTTTGACCTTCAGTGACGAAGGATTTAAAAAAGATTTCCTGCTATAGCAGAGTGTTTATGCTAAAGTTATGTCTGAATGTGTCAAAGGATATCAGTGCATTGCTGCACAAGGAATTCATTCATTACTGAAACCTACCTCTGCCCAAGCTGCAAGGCAACCTTAGCCAAGGGCTCCACACACTGGCCAAACTGAGCTGCATTCGGTGCACTGGCATTACCCAGGAGGTGACGAGCGTAGATCCCCTACGAAAAACAAATAATAATTTTAAAAAAATCTTAATTTTAATGAAAGATTAAGTGACTACATCATGTGCTTGTCTATAACTTTTAATTAAATATGAGGAAATGAGGTATGGCGCTGTGAGTTGCACAATACTGTATGCCAGTAAAAAAAAAAAAAAAAAGAAAATCAGCCTAGTGTTGAAATTTGGTACAAACCTGGGCAATTCCTGCCATTTTAAAGACAGACAGGGCCAAGTAGAAATTCAGTTGTGGCAATGCAGGGGGGATCCCCCGGCACCTGCAGTAAATGGAGATCAGGTCTTCCACAGTTGGGATACCTGCTCATTGAGGAATAAGACCAGAGGGACAAGACTGTGAGCAGACATAAACAAATAAATAACAGATATAAAATCATAATCAAATACAAATTTCTGAAAACAACAAATCTGTTTTTCCACTGTCTATAAATGTTAATCACTGTCAGAGTTATCAACAGTTGTTGGCGTTACCCTCTATTCCTTTTAAACTGCCCATCGTGCTGATAACGCTGAGACTTGCAGGCCAGTATTGTGGCATAAGGAAGTAGGCCAGATCTGCCAGGGGCTGTCCAGTGGTAGAAAGCTCCCAGTCCAACACAGCGATCACACGCGCCTTATCACACAAAACAGACTTTGTGAAGTATTCACAGACAAATGTAGCAAAGGTCTAAAAATAAAGATCAGACAAAGTGTACCTCTGTTGGATGGAATATTAAGTTATCCAGTCGATAATCTCCGTGGACAAGGGTCACCTCACTGTCACTGGCTGGTAGATTCTTCATCAACCAATCAGACAGTTCATTCATGGCTGGAATGTCTCTGTGGGCCGCTGCAGTGTACTGCTTGGTCCAGGTGGAAACCTTTACAGATAAAAAGACATTCTTTAATTTCACAAATCGTGACTAAGTTCCAGATCAAATAAACAGTAAAATGACTTCGATTTAATCAATGTTGTGTTAACTCACTTGTCTCCTGCAATAACCTGGCCCTCTTCCATATGCTTCAAGGTTCACTGATGGCAGATCCAGTGAGTGCAGCTTTGCCAGGACTTCCACCGCAGCCACATACAGAGCTGTTCTCTCTGCTGGACTCACTCCAGGTAGACGAAGATCCCTGAATATGCGCCCCTAATAAACAGAATTGCACGATTGCCGTCAAACAAAAATAATATTTTCATCTTAGAAAAAACCATTAGAAAAAAATATTAGATTCAGGGACTTGTGACTCCTAAGTGCAAAAAAAAAGTACCTTCACATGTTGCATTAAGTAGAACTCTGTTCCAATGACTTCAATATCAGCGCAGTGCAGAAGGGGCTGTGGAACGGGGAAACCAACAGAGAAGAGGGCCTTCTGCACTCGATACTCCCTGTCCACCTGTGAACGAAGCAGAAAAATCCACTTCTATGAGAAACTTCACCCACTGAGTGAAGCTAATATGATCACGTGCTACTTTCCCAAACATTTGGGGAAAAGTGAGCTCTTTCATTTGATTAAATCCAATTAGTTACAAGGTCACACAAAACAGTGTTTGTGCACAGATGGTAAATGTAAAGCACCATTTAGTATTAAACATAAGTAACACGTATGAAGCTTTCATTAGATATAAATATATTCATTCGGGTTATTAAAAAAAATAGCTTAATTTTTATAACTAAACATAGCCAACTTGGTTATATCCTAAACACGTAATAAAAAAACAACATTTCCATAATTGTTTCCAGGAAATCTGCTACATGGTCGTCTAATGACCGCTCAGATTTGTGGCCAGGAACATTTTTGTAAAACTTTTGAGCTTATTTTTTTATCATTGAGCGCTCCCTGACTCACATATTCCCATTTCTGGTCAAATACGTAAATCCTGCAGTCAAACCATATAAAAAAAACAATTCTCACTAAAAAAAAATCAAGGCTGAAAAATAAACTTGTGACTTGTTACCTGATGCACAAAACCACTGTGTTTTGTCTGTATTTGTCAACTATTTCAGTGGTCAAAACAAGGTTATTATACAACCATAAAACCAAACTATAAACGATGACGACTTTATTAGGTACACATTGCTAGTACTGATTAGACGACCTTATGCCTTCACAACTGCCTTAATTCTTTGTGGCACAGAGTCATTAAGGTGCTGGAAACATTTTTCAGAGATTTTTTTATAAATACTGAAAGGATATCACACAGTTGCTGCAGATTTGTCAGCTGCACATCTATGATTGAATTTCTGGTTCCACCACATCCCAATCGTGCTTTATTGTATTGAATGTGACTGTGTGGGCCGGTTTGATTTTCTGCTACTGTAAACCATCTAATTCAAGGTTCGTGTTGTGCATTCAGAGATGCTCTTCTGCATATCTTGGTTGGAACAAGTGGTTATTTGAGTTGCTTATGCCTTCCTATCAGCTCAGAGCAGTCAGTCTATTCTACTCTGACCTCTGATATCAACAAGGCACTTCAGAGCAAATAAATGCTGCTCACTGAATATCTTCTCTTTTTCTGACCATTCTCTCTGTAAACCTTAGGTATGGATATGCAGGAAAATCCCAGTAGATCAGCAGTTTCTAAAATACTCAGACCAACCTGTCTGGCAAAAACAACCATACCACTTTAAAAGTCACTTAAATCACCTCTTTCCCATTGTCTCGCTGGGAATGATCTTCAGCAGGTCATCTTAACCTACACGCAATCCTAATGTAAAAATATCCCCCAGTTTATTTATTGACTTATTTGCTGTTTACCACTTGAGGTTGTGGTTGCTGCCAAAAATAATGAGAATTAATTAAAGCACGTATTGAAAACATATGGCTGGGCAGGCTCCAGAAACCCCTGAACTGGATAAGTGCTGAGTGAGTGATTCACCAGTTAACCCAAACTAAACTAAAACACAGACAGCACGAGGAAGCATTAGTTATAGGAGAACACATAAAAACAAACTAAACCTATCCATTTAAAATAGTAAAAATTTAAGTGAGGAAACTAACTCAGGACATTAACAATATTTTATTTATTTTTTAACCAAAACTACAATAACTGTGGGGGGAGCCTTACCTTGTGAGCTCCTGGCAACAGCTCACCTGGGGGTTGCTTCCTGAGAACATAACTGTTTGACGGCGTCTGGATTAGGAAAGTTGGGTTTGACTGACCAGCACTGAAAAGATAAGCGAGTGTCACTAGCATGTTATCAGCAGGCGAAACATTTGCACAAGATTAACTTTGACACTACAAAATGAAGACAGACTTGGCTACCTTACCTGTACTGTCTTACAGTCAGGGTGTCATTGTTTGACAAAAGTGTCTTGGCAGTCAGATATCTCTGAAGCCTGCCAACATTGAATTTATGCTGCTGTCGTACAGGAGTGGTCGGTTCCTCCATTTCGCAGTTATAACTCTGGATTAATCATTGTCAGATGTATCGTTGCGCTAGCTACGTTTAGCATTATTGATATGATGGTCGGACCGTTTATCGATAGGCACAACGAGGTAACGCCCCTTAAAAGTTATTTTATTGCCACAAATTTATAAAATTATAAAACCTAATGACTAGAAGATTTTCGATACTAAAATAAAATAATAAAATAAGGGTTTAAACAATCCACTGGTGAAGTAGGAACACTGTAGGGTGTTTAGGTCGTTTTCTGCACGAACACTGTTAACGGGAACACACATCCTGACAGCTGGTTTGAGCAGCGAAGACGTGTACTTTCTGTGTCGATCCCTGTAGGGTTTTTTAATTTACGTTTTTGTGTACAGCATTATTATTTCTTTTACATAGTTTAGCCTTCGACTGTTTTCCTGATGGCGACAGTGGAGGAGCTGAAGTTGAGGGTGAGAGAGTTGGAGAATGAGCTGATAAAGTGTAAGCAGAAGCAGTGTGCCGCGGAAGATGCTCACAGTCGGGCACTGAATAGACCGAAAATTGACAAAATGAGCGCTGAAGTTGTGGATTCCAACCCGTACAGGTAAGTTTGTTTTTTTAAATGTATTCATTATATGGTCGTTTAATTGATTTTTGTGTAGACGGCTCACTATGTTGAGAGCCGACGCCTTCCTGTGAGTCATACACCACAAGCTAATCTCAGCTGTGTTTTTATTTTAGTCGCCTCATGGCTTTAAAGAGAATGGGCATCGTAGATGATTACGAGGTATGTTCAAAGTTGTTCTTTTTTTAATACTGCACGGTTTCTGGTTGCTCTCCCTTCCAAGAGTTCATATTTCATATTAAACAATAAAGAAAAACTGCTGTTACAACATTAAATTACCTTTATCTAGCGATATATGTTTATAGAAACCCAAACCCGATATTCATAATAGCATGATTACATACAGATGTTTACCTACACTCATTATGGCCATGAATGTCGTAGTGATTTGGGGCTTTTATTGATTTCTTTGACCTGTTCTTTTTCTGGGGTGGAATGATCGTAAGATACATGTTTAATCATTTACAAAACAAAACTTGGGTTCATAAGATTGAATTTATGTTGGATTTTGTCTAATCCACACAAGTTCAAAACATACATTAAGTAAATAAATAAGTACTACTAGTACTAATAAATGTCTTTCTGCCAGTTGAACCTCAACTAGGTTTTGCCATAACTCTCACTGGATATTTGGCCACTCTTAACAGCCGTTAGGCATAGTCCACTAATTTTAAATAGAGAGACAGAAAAGAGTTTATTTTAAACTGTGTATATATAACTAAAACGTTTTGAGCAGGGTTGAGGTCGGAGCTTTAGGAATGGCCGTTCCAGCAGCCTAATGTTAGTTCTTTTATCCATTCCAAAACCAGTTTTGATGTGTGTTTGGGATCATTGTCCTGCTGGAACACCCAATTTTGTCAAGGTTCAGCCATCTAGCTGTTGATTTGGGGTGAAGCTGAAAAGCCCAAACGTAATGACATTCATCCCCAAGATGAGTGTATGTAAATTTCTGTTCACAACTGTAGCCATCAAAGCAAAGTTGGAGGCTTTTGTGTTGAGAAATGTGAGTAATTATTGTTTATAAACTTGTTGACAGAGAATTCGGACATTCACAGTAGCTGTGGTTGGAGTTGGGGGAGTTGGCAGCGTAACAGCTGAAATGCTCACTAGATGTGGCATTGGTAAGGTAATAGAAGCTTTCATTATCTTTCACTTTTACTTGATTTAAATTTAAATCCATGTCCATCTGTGCTGATTTTACTCTTACCGTGGCTTGTTCTCATTTTGTGGCATCCCAGTTGCTCCTTTTTGACTATGATAAAGTAGAGCTGGCCAATATGAACAGGCTGTTCTTCCAGCCTCACCAAGCAGGCCTCAGCAAAGTGGAAGCAGCAGAACACACACTCAGGTACACTGTTGTTAACAGACATCCACTTTTCCACCAAAGCCATTCAGTTTCTTTCAAATATATGTAACTTCCATTTTCCCCAAACAGAAACATCAATCCAGACGTGTCATTTGAAACCCATAACTACAACATTACTACGATGGAAAATTTTACACATTTCATGGATCGTATCAGGTTAGGATTCATATTGTATATTTTTTGTAGTTTTCTTCCTCTGTCCCTTTTTTGCACCAGCAAATAACTGTGTGTTTTCAGTCATGGAGGGCTGGAAGAAGGAAAACCAGTGGATTTGGTCCTGAGCTGTGTGGACAACTTTGAGGCCAGAATGGCCATCAATACAGTGAGTGTGTATACATGTCAATGTCACAAAAAAAGAGATTTAATAAAAAAAAAAACCATGTAACTCTTACAAGTTGAATTCATTTTGGTGTTTGTTTCAGGCCTGCAATGAACTAGGTCAGATCTGGATGGAGTCTGGTGTCAGTGAGAATGCTGTGTCAGGACACATCCAGCTCATCATTCCTGGGGAGACGGCCTGCTTCGCTGTATGCTCACACTTAAATAACAACAACATATCTTTGCAATATGATGACGTCCAGCTCTTACAGAAAAATGTAGTTGCATTCTAAAACCATATAACACCCTCTCTCTTAGTGCGCTCCTCCACTTGTGGTGGCAGCCAACATTGATGAGAAGACCCTAAAACGGGAGGGTGTGTGTGCTGCCAGCTTACCAACAACCATGGGTGTTGTGGCAGGTCTCCTTGTGCAAAATGTCCTCAAGTAGGTTTATTTTCATGTTTTTCTGGGCAGGTTCAAATCTAAAAGTGTAAAGTGAAGTTCAATATTATTTATTAAATGTTTTGTCTTCCAGATATCTTCTAAAGTTTGGTACTGTTAGTTATTATCTTGGCTACAATGCCATGCAGGACTTCTTCCCTTCCATGGCAATGAAAGCTAACCCCCAGTGTAATGACCGTCACTGCAGGAGACAACAGGAGGAGTACAAGGTGTGTGTGCTCACTGTTTGCTCATGTAACATGATTCCAAGACTGATTAAAGTCCCATTCTTACTGCTTTTATATAGTGTTAGAAAAGCTAACCTTACTCATTGGTTTTCTGTTCAGAGGACAGAAGCAGAGCGGCCCAAAGTGGAGGTCGTACAGGAAGAGGAGGTTGTTGTACATGAAGACAATGAATGGGGTGAGCAAAAGAAACTTGTACAGTGTCCTAAATGTAACATAGTTTTTGTGTTGTTGTTTTTTTTTTGTGTTAATGTGTGTTAATATACAAAAATGTGGTGCGCAGGTATTGAGCTGGTATCAGAGGTGACTGAAGAAGAGTTAAAGGCTGCTTCAGGTACTGTGCCCGACCTCCCAGAAGGCATCACAGTGGCTTATACCATTCCAACTGAGGTTAGTACGCTTTAAGATACCACAGCTTTGAAACTTTGAAACTAGGAGCCCTGTATGGGTAGACTCATTCATTTAAAAAAAATATACTGACATTTATATCAAATACTTTTTTGCCTTAAGTAATAATGGTGAAGTCAAATATTTACAGCACTAAGTGACTTTTAGTGACTCTTCAGTTTTACTTTCATTCCATACTGCTTTTAAATGAAATTACTGTGGAGAGTACTGTTGGGCTTGAAGATCATTTCTTAAAAAAAGCGGCATTTTGTTGTAATGTTTTAGTGTTTGGTCTTGACTATGAACCCAATTCAACTCATTATTTTCTCGTCTTTGAACTAGGAAAAAGCAGATGGCGAGACAGTGGAGGAGACTGAACAGAGCCTTGAAGAATTAATGGCTCAGATGAAAAAACTGTAGGAAACAATCTGAAGGTGCATTTCTGCTGTTAATATGAGACTAACCTTTTCCTGCCTGTTCATTCCAACATCATTGTGAAAATGCTAATTGCTGTACGATACAACCAGTTAAAGAATGAGTTCATCTAACCGCTGAAGACGTGGAATGCAATGCTGCTTGTGGTATTTCACATGCGGGAAAAAAAAAAAACCACACACAAAAACATCAGATATGTAATTTGCTGACATGGTTTAGCACTTGAAATGGGAACATTTTCTAATTACATATCAATAAACCTGAAGATATCAATTAGTGTTTTGCTTACCGAATGTGTGTCCCAACTTTTCAACATCCACAAAAAAAGAAATGTTTCCTGTAACATCACAGAACAATGTTCAAGTTGTCTCAATAAAGTATTTATTAGATGGACATGTTGGACTTTATTTTTATTTTCCTATACAGCTTTTACAGATGTTATTAACATGGTATTAATGCATGAATAGATGCAAGCAGTAAAACATTTTGTGTCTTGCAATAGGTTTTGGTACAATGTGTCCCTTTTGGCCTTAATGTATTGTACCTGAAGCCTTAAATGTCACAGTGATGTCTTTGGTAAGACCCTATAATTATTTTGAATAAATGCATGCGCACTTAATTTTGCATAAACACAGCCTTAAATCAGCTACAGATAATGATTCTTCAGACATGTGTTTTACTTAATGGTCCAAGTTTTCCTTCCTCAAAACACTGTTGGATATGCATTGCATGTAACAAACATTAAAATATATATATATAAAATTCATAATGTAAACAATGTATATTTAAAAACAAAAAGTGCTTGGGATCTGACAGTCGTGTTAATCGTCATCAGGAGATAGTTCACATTCTAATGTTTCTTCTTCTGCACGTTCTCACTAACGCCCTTTTGTACTGGGTGTTTAGCATGATTCACACGGAACAATTTGAATGCCTAGATTGAAAAACTAACATTTAAAATGTGAATATAATAATATAACCTGTTGTACCATACGATGTTGGTCATAATTAAGCATGTTTTTATGGCTGGAGTGACTTCATACCCACAAATAAATCTAGGCTAAGCTGAAATTTGAGTTTAGTGTAGTGTAGACCTGAGTTTAAAGCCTGTTAAAGAACTGATTTCTGAAGTGTATTACACATGACTGCATGCAAAACACCACTGGCAGATATGCAGGTTTTAAACATGAATACTGTAAAGTTCACATTCCTTTTGGCAGGTACAGTATGTACCTTCAACCACATGTGATGACTGAATTTTAAATTAGTTTTAGTGAAATCAAAGGATTTCAGTAACACTGTATAATAGTTAGAGCTGTCCAAACAGCCATTACTAATCAGCTGCAAAGTACACCTAAGCAGGGTCACCTCTGAGCATGTGGGAGGGGAGCAGGTCCTCTCACACTAAATGCGTCTCCGCTGGAGGAATGGCGAGATGGGGCATTACCACACACTAATGATGGCTCTGCCTCTTTGATCTCCATTGCACGCTTGTAAAGCTCTGCTGCCTTCTCGAAGTCACCCTCTTCATAGCTAGATTGAAATGTAAATTAAGAAATAAAATTTATAACGTAACCAATAACATATTATTCATAATTAAACTTTTGCTAAATCTCACTCACTAATGTACCTTAGCACAGCCAGGTTTTTGAGGGTCTCCCCAACCCGTGGATGAGAGCGACCCAAACTGTCCTCGTAGATTTTCAGTGCTCGTTCATAAAGGGGCAAGGCATCGCTGTGCTTCTTCTGCCAAAGACAAAAGAAATCACAGTTAGTTTTGCTCTGCATAACCTAAAATGTTAACAGTCAGTGAGATGACAAATAAAAATTTATACAAATCATTTAAATTCACTGGTTCAATACAAGTTAAATATGCTTATTATAAGTAATTTACTTGCTAGCAGAGGTAACTGCCCTTGCCTGCCTTTATTTACGATTACTGTTTTACATACTCATTCTATGTGCATGTCGAGGGGGGGAAGAAAATTGTACTTTACATTTATTAATGTGAGAGTAAAAATGTAAATATAACATTCGATAGGATCACAACATAGATAATAAACAAAGTTCAAAAAATTTAACCAACTGTGTCTAAGATGCGGTACTCAAGAGTAGTACTCACATGCATTAGTAACTGTAAAAATCCCATATAAGTCATCATCTTTATTTATAAAGCACTTTAAAGCAACCACAGCTGATGCAAAGCGCTTTACAGTGTTACTAAATAATATAAATACATATGATATAAATAAAAAACATAAAAAAGAAAAAGGCCAGGACAGGGGTTATATGCTCTCTTTTACGATTTCCTGTTATCAGTCGTGCAGCTGCAGATGTGAGAGCAATGACTGACTGACTCCCACATAAAGTGACATGCAGTAGTTCAGACGGGATGAAATAAAAGCATCGATCACTGTTTCAATGTGCTGTGTAGAAAGAACTGACTGACTGTTGCCAATCGCCTTGATGTATAATGTATAAGAAGTACTTTAATTTTGTGAATAAATGTTCATAATAATCTATTTTGATTTACATTTTCCTTAATGTAATGTTTTGAAGTCGGATATAGCTATTTTTTAAGTAAGATGATCCCTTTTTTTATTGAGGTATGCAATTCTGCAGTGCGCAGTTGAGACAACAGAAGCAGGGTAAGTCTCACCAGTTGGCAGTAGATTACTGCCAGGTTGACCAGTGCGGTGGCTACACTGGGGTGCTTGGGGCCAAAACTTTTTTCCCTGATTTCCAGCGAGAGCTCATAAAGTGGAACAGCCTTCTCTAGTTTCCCCTGAACAAAACACATGAAGTGAAATCATTTGCCTAATTCAAGATAACATCAACAGAAAGTATCATGTGAGTGCCATTTGTCTTACTCTGCGTTTATAGAGCATGGCGAGGTGTTTGAGTGTGTATGCCAGAGAAGGGTGGTCAGGAGACAAGGCTTTCTTGCGGATGTCTAGAGCCCTTTCATACATGTCCTCAGCTGCTTCATATTCTCTCCTTTCAGTGTGCAGTGCAGCCAGGTTGTTGAGTGACTGAGCACAATCCGGGTGATCAGGACCGAGGACCCGCTGGCGCATCTCCAAAGAGCGGGTTAAAAACACCTTGGCTGCACTGGTGAGGGCAAAGAGAAGGATTTTAGTTGAGCTGATGGAATTAAAAAAAAAACACACACACATATTACTGATCATTTGAAGTACAAGTACTAGACTGGAACTATACACCGAGGGCATTGAGAATCTATAATATTATAAAGCAAAAACTGTGGACATGCTAGGTGCTGTTTCCTTACTCTAGGTTGTTCTGGAGGTAATAAAGAACACCCAGTTCATTTAAAGTTTTGGCACAGTCTGCAGAGTCTTTTCCTAGGGTCAGCTCTTCCAGCTGCAGGGCTCTGCGCCTCAACAAACTGAAGCCATACTGAAAGGAGGAGTAGATAAAAGACATCCAATATCTCTTATTAAAGGAGTATGACTAAGTGTGTAGGAATCTGAGAACGACACTCACCATATGACCTTTCTGTCGAGCAGTTTTCTGACGGATCTTCACAGACCTCTTCCTGAGTTTCTCTGCTTGTTCATACCTGAACAAAAGCACCAGATGTTAGCTCTTAAATGTGTTTCTTTAATTGAATCCTGACTTGTCAGAGTGTGATTTAGTCCTCTGAATTTTTTTAATAATCACAACAGCTGGTGTTTGTCTTTAATGAAGATATAGCCTGACTGAAACACCTGCAACTATTAACGGCAATTTCATAACATTAGCCCCAAGATAGTCCTGTTTACTTGTTTTGCTTCTGATAGAGCATGGCGAGTGACTCCAGTTCTCGAGCCACACTGGCATGCTCGGCACCGTAGGCATTCTCGCTTATCTCAAGGGCTTGCTTGTACAGCTGCTCAGCATTTCCATACTTCTTCCATTGGACATAAACTCCAGCCAGCTGGTGCAGAGAGCGAGCTACACTGGGATGGTCTGGATCCAAGGCTGTCTCTCTAATCTCAAGAGACCTTTGTAAAGGTGCTACAGCCTAAACAAATAAAAAATAAACAGAATCAGACATATACACAATTACCATGAGCTCATTCTTAGCAGGAAAAAAAAAGACTAGACTTCTTCAGACAATGTAGGCAAAATTTAAGCCTTTTAAGACTAGGCAGGAAAAGATGTGTGGTGAGGAATAAACATAGTGTTTTTAATATTACAACCATTCACCCTACCTGACTAGGGAGGCCCAGATCTTTGAGGAAACGTCCCAAAGTCTCATACAGATTTGCGAGCCTGGTCATGCTGTCTTCACTCTCGCAGCTCTTCTCGTAGCGCTTCAGAGAGTCAAAATACTCAGTGGCCATAGAGCTTTTGTCTTTGCCGACATACTGCCAGTAGGCCAAGAGCTCAGAGAAATGACCCCTAAAAAACAAAACACACATCTTTGGCAAAGTAGCTGAAGAAATGCATCAGGCTTTGTGACAACGCCTCGTATGTATGCATGCTTTCAGGCAACACTAACATGTACCTCTTGTAGAGATTTTGAGAGACAAACAAGTTCAAGAGGCTGAGCTGCAGTTTAGGTTTGTCCTCCTCCTGCTGGAGCAGCCAGGGAAGTTCATCTGCGACACGCCACGTCACTCGATCCTGGCTAAAAACACACACACATATACATTGATATGAGTTGTTCTGACAGAGCCGTGTGATTTGTGTGGATCTCTGCAGGACCTCAGTTGCTGGTTGAAGTAATGAATTAGTTTCTCTCTATAAGTGGTGGAGCTACTTCCTCCAGTCAGAAACTCTAGCCTCACAGCTTCCCAAGCCTGTCAGAAAAACAGAAAGATGAAAAATGCAAAATTGCAGCCTAATTCTATTATGCATTTTGTTTTTATTGATGCTGTTGTATCATTTTACCGACTAAGAAGCCTAATTACCTGTAGATGTTGAAACCTGATGAGTCCACAACGGAGTGTTACAATGCAGAGTCTGTTCAAGAGGTACAGCAGAGAGGACAGGACAGGCAACTCTACCTCTGGGAAAAGATCTAGTACCTCTGATTCACTCACTCCATTATGGCTGGCACATACAAGGCCCAGTATCTAAAGGCAGACAAAGAACAATCACCTATTCCTCTGCTACACATTGGAAAAAAACATCAAATAAAGAAAAATTTTCACATTCACATCAAAACCAGAAAGGGTATGTGTTTCTCTGATGCCAAATTAAATTACACACATATTTCAAACTAAAAGCAATAAGGACGGGAAAATCTGTGTTTAAGTCACCTCTCTCATAATGTGGCGCTCTCTGTCCGTGCAGAGAGAGTTCAATGTCATTTTGAGTGCCAGGCGGTAAAGTGACATAGTGTCCTGACACTGCAGACACTGCTCCAGGCTCTTCTCCAGCAACCCACAGGATCTACTGTTAGGAAGCAGCAAAACAAAACAAAAAAAATCTAAGTTATTCAAAAAGAAAAAAAAAAGGTTACTATTTTGTGAAGCGAACAATTAAAATTAAAATAATTTAAAAGGGTCAAACAGGCTGTCCAACTCTGCAGAGGATACATGCTGGATTTGAAGGTTTTTATTTTTTTCATTCATTTACTTCTTTATTTTTTTTTTTTAATAATGTATTTATAATTGTGAAAGCAGAGGTGGCGAACCTGGTGATCATCCTTGCCAGCAATGTGACATATAATGCATTGCATGTCGATGCACAGCGACAGTGCCTTTCCAGCTTCTTCTCCTGAAACAAAATACACACATTCAGGTATCACAATCTTTAAAAAACAAACAAACATACTGCTGCTAAGGATTTTTAAATGTCTTTGAAGGACCTTGTGAAGGGGTCACAACTGACCTGATCCCTAGTAAGTTTGAGATCCATGCTCTGGCACTCTGCATTGACTATACTCCTGACCTCTCTGGGACTCAGTGGGTCTAAGTGGAGTGTGGGCCACAACCTAAACACACAAAGTCACAGAAAAGCATATGAATAGCCATTTTGACCAATACTGGGATACTGGGAATTCACCGATTGTGTATTACCTCCAAGCCTGAGGACAAGTCTCTACATTGACAGACACCACCACTCTGACATTGACAGGCAGAGGGTCAATTAGCCACTTCATGTGTTTTTCTGCTTGCTAGAGCAAAAGGGGACAAACAGTAGTACAGACAAAAATATACAGCAGAGAGTAAACCCAGCTGAGTTGAATTTTGAATTTTATATAGTTGTAGAGGCTGTTAACCTGTATTTGGTCAATGGAGTCAATGATGATGATAATGTTTCCTTGATGGCGCGCTGACAGTCTTTCAAGCCAGCGGGGAAACTCTTCTAAGATCTTACTGGGCTCCATGGATAAGCCGGAAATGGACCAGAAGTGCTGCAGCAGCTGTTTGAAAACAGACAGAAATAAAAACTGTTTCTTTCAGTAGTTTAATAATGCAGAGTCATCAGTGTAAGAAAGCATTAACAAGAAGCAATCAGAGATATCCCTTACTTTAACTGTGAGGCGTTTGATAATGAGAACTGGCTCTGAGCTTGTTGAAAGTGGCCGACCAACAAAATGATACAGAAACAAGGTGTTGGGGGATTGTTTCTGCTGGAGCTCGATCCTGAAGAGAATTCAAGACTAATTAGCAAAGCAGGCAAAGCATGCAAAAGGTCCAGAATATTCCAGATCATTAAAAAGAACATACTTGTCCATTTAATATATAATATAAAACAAGATTCTTTTTCCCAAGGGTGCAAGAGTGTTGGCCTGAAGTGATTGGAGAGTTCAATTCAATTCAGTTTTATTTATATTTCGCCAAATCACAACAACAGTTTCTTCAAGGCGCTTTATATTGTAAGGTAAAGACCCTACAACAATACAAAGAAAACAGAGAAGGTTGAACGGTTATAATTACTTTGTAACATTTCTAAATGTACTGCTTAAAAGTTTGGAAACCTATTAAAGACTTACAACAGTTTTATTTAAGAGGAATTCATGACAGATACGTTATAATTAACTGAAGAAATTAGTTCTTACCATTTGGAGAGTAAAAGAGATTTTCCTGAGCCTGGACCCCCAGATACCAGGAGAGGTGGTGTTGGAGGGGGAGCAGCTATCATGTCATTCAAACGATCTATATACTGAGGTCATTGATGCATCACAGCATTAGTAATATCAATGAAAAGTAGGATTTGAAAACAAAATCAAAAGATTGAAGGGATCAGTAAGAACTGAAGTACCTTCTGGAAGCTTAATTGTGAGGTGGTGCCGCTACAAGCCTGTTGATAGGCCTCGATCTGCTCCTGCTCATCATGTAGGTCCCACAGCACATCTCCCGAGTCTTCTTCGCACCCCTCGTCCATCCCAGAGTCCTTAGACTCAACGTCTGCTACTTCAAGACCCAGCAACTCCTGGATGAAGCAGGAAAGAAAAAAAAAATCAGACAAAAAAAGGTTTCAGTTTTAGTTCTTATACCACAGACTTTAAGCTTTGTGAATTGATAAAAATAAGGATGTTAAAAGACAGTCTGTACCTGCTTGATGATTTTCTCTAGCTGAGCATAAATCAGGCTGGCCCCCTCCTCTGCAGAGCCACTATGATCCACTACCTAGTAATGTTCAAAACAGGTTTGGGACAGACACAGTATTAGATTGCATTTAAAGACAATAAACAGAAAAATATCAGCTTTTTCTCCACAGTTATTATTTTATTTATACTGATGCATTGCATGAAATGGGTTGAAACTAAAAAAATTTTTTTCTAAAATTATTAATCATATAAGTACCTTGATTTTAGCAGCCTTGTCTGCAGCATTGACCCGTTCGAGCAGTTGCCTGATGGGTCCATTTAAATTGTGATCTTCTTCGGTCCTAAGATACAGCACCAATGGATGGCCATCTGGATTCTTAACAAAAGCCTCTTCACAATCCTCCACCACAGAGCTACGGCAATGTATTATGCATGAATATTAAACACAAACCTTCGTTAATCTTTCGAGAAAAAAAGAATTTGTGTGCAATCTTTATTATAAGGTTATCAATTTCCTAAACTCACCATACCTAGGGACAGTAGATTTGAGAAGAAGAACACACAGAGAACTCCTTTCAATCTCCAGCTTGCGCTCTACAGCGTATGAAGCCGCATTCTCCTCTGGGAAGAAGACATTAAGGTAGAAATGGCCTAGACTCTCACATATTCGCCGCAATACAGAGGTGTGTTTCTGCAATTAAAACATTAAGCACAGTTTTCCCAGACCTGATTAATAATAAGGTAGAAGGTTATAATAAGGTTAAAGGTATTTTTCACAAAAACTGCCATTTTAAACCCACAATCCCACACACAGATTTTCTCAAAGATAAAATCAAGTTTTGTTTTTTCCTTTTAATTTGATTCAATTAAAATTCTATGAGTGGATCTGACTCAATGAAATACAAAATGTCCAAAATTAAAAAGCAAAAAAAAATCCAAATAATGATTTTACTGGCATATTTATCGAGTCATTCATTTTTATCTTAGCTTAGTTCAGCCTTTCATAATATAACGCTACAGTCCTATCACTGTGTTACTTTAAGCCATGTCCAAGAAACAGCCACGTAAAAGTGGGCAGCGTTATAGTGGTACAACAACATCACATGAAAACAGAATATTTACAGTTTTTACAGTGCTCATCTTACCGACCTTTATAAATATATCCAGCTCAGCTTTGGTCTCCTGGGTGAAGATCAAGTAGCAGCGGACTGTGTTGCTCCACAAGGCCTGGGGAACGTGAGGTGACACCTGCAACAGACTCGCCACAGCAGCATCCCAATCATCTGACAAAGACAGACACATATGGTAAAATATACAAGTCATGCCCATGAAGAGATTAGTGAATATGTGCTTCAAAAATACCTGCTTGCAAACAGAATGATGTTAATAAAAAAAATCACAATAACTAGGTCATCTAGAGGTCAGTTTCTCAGAAACACTCTCTTCCCTCTCAAAGTTTCCTTACCTCTGCTCACATTAGCAAAGGGCCCTTCCACATCTATTAAACTGTGTGCAAACTCTGGTCCTCTGAATGTTTGTTGCAATTGCATCATGCTGCCCATAGAGGGCTCACTTCCCAGCACACCGCCAGTCCAGTACTCGCACTGTGTTCCTGCAGCTGAAGACATTTAATAAATCACTGTGGTGTTTTATCATCATATTTGCTGGACAGGAAAACTTATGCAGAACCGATTGATGGCTTAATAACAAAAAGTCCCCAATAGTGTGAATTTTCGTCTTACCAGTGACAGTGGTTTGGTTGTCATCGGAATCTGAGTCATTTGGGTCATAAACCTGGATTCCCTGAGCCTGTAACTGTTGAAGTTTGGCTTCCAAGTCCCTTTTAGCCCGCAGGAGATCCTGTATCTCCTTTTCTTTTGTCTCCCGGAAAATCTGGTGGTGATTTTGCCAAAAGGTTAAAGCTGCAAATGTGAATACTAGAAAGAATGCAATGCCACAATCGTTCTCAAACTGTGAGGCACAGAGCTGTGTCAGGGCTTGGACAACCAGAGCCAAAATGAATGGATGTTATTGTACTTTTATCATACTTTGACTTTGACTTCAAATTTGATCATTTTATGCTTGTTTATTGTTGATGATTGTAAAAGAAAGACATGTGAGGTATTAGGGGGAACTTTCACCCTCTTGTGAAATGAGGCGTGATGCGGTGTACTAGTGCTGTGGGATAACGCAAATTTTAGTACAGATCCGATACCAAATAAACGCAGGGTCAGTATTTCTGATACTTTTAACCTATAAAGCCAGGTTGTGTAGCGGAGAGCAATGTGTCAATAAATGTGTCAATAAATTTACAAATTCTATACAAACACATTTTAATGACCACTAAGATTTAGACATTTTCCATAGTGGGCACTGTTTGAGGATGTTTGATCACTAGTATCAATCTGATAACAATACCAACTTTGGTATTAATCTGCCTACGTCTATGATGTACCTTAAACTGACGTTTTACTTTGTCCCTGTCATGTTCAAATGTGGCAGCCCTCTCCATAGCTTGATATTTTGCCTCAAGAGCACTCTCTTTCTCTCTGAGGATCTTCTGGTAGGTCTTCTGCAGAGCCTGTAGTGACATTGAAAATAGCAGCATCCCACCATCACATTAAATCATCCAAAGCCCACAACTTTTTCAGTGAAGTTAGAATAAGCCTTGTGCATTTTGTTCATTATCACCTGCAGCTCTGCTCTCAGCCTCTTGTTCTCCTCATCCAGCTTTGCTTCCTTCTTTTGCATGGATGAGATCTCGTTGTTCTTGCTGACACGGAAGATTTCGTACTCTTTACGGAGTCTTTCATACTCTGCAGCATACTCTAGATCCACAGATGCTGTGGATTTGAAACTGGCCCCAATCACACGAGGTCCTCGGCGGAAAGAGCTGCGCAGTAGTCGGGCTTTGGGCTTCACCTCGACGGGTATCTCACAGGCTTCCCCGCCTTCACCCCCATACCCGTCCTCGATAACCTCTCCTGGGCTCACCATAGAGGATGCGGTGCCCATGGTGGCCAAATAAGTTGGAGAAAAAGAACTGCTCAACTTTTTTCGATGCTCATAGCTGCTCCTGTGTAATAAAAGACGGGGCGGGATGGAGTGTCAATTAAGGAAATCTTTTTTTGATGGTTTGTCACTGGCATTTCTGATCTTTAAGTTGTTTTTTTCCAGGCCGTCTCGTAAAACAACAACAAGCAAAAGGCTAAGCTCTTTCCACAAAAGCAACAGGTAGCATTAGAATTATTTGTATTTATTCATTCATGTATTTATTATTAAGAACTGAAAAAATGACAAAGCAACGCGTTTGCAGTTACTATCGAAATGGGTTTAAGCATACCCGACTAATAGCAACAAATCCAGATGAACTTAGTTAGCTTCGTTAACATTAAGTTTTGGAGCGGTTCAACACCCTAACTGCGTCATTTATTAATGTAAAAACTAAAGCAACGGCACAGTAAAGTGTTTTAGCTGAGAAGAAAACTGCCTACACGCCCAAGTTTGGCAAATGAAGGTTAAACAAATAGCTACACTCACGGTCCGCTCCCCTCACAGCTTCTTCCTGGCTGCCTTGGTAACAAGGAGAAAATACGGGTACCCGCACAAGTCAAAAACAACAGAAGTTTATTCCCCTCAAAGGTATGGGAATTACCCCATCTCTCGGTAATCAAAGAATTGCGTTTCATGATGTAATAAAATCTGCCCCAACACGTAGTGCTTAAAACATTGTTATTTTTATCATCATCGTCATCTTCTTTGAGCTGCTCCCTTTAGGAGTCGCCACAGTGGATCATCTGCCTCCAGCTCACCCTATAGTTTGCATCCTCCTCTCTCACACTAACCTTCTACAGGTCCTGCTTCTCCACGTCCACGAATCTTCTTTGTGGTCTTCCTCTTTTCCTCTTGCCTGGCACTCCCATATTCACCCCGTACCCAGGAAATACATCATCTATGCCTCCTCTGCGCATTTCACTTTGACTGACCAGGTCAAAGTAGGTCTCACTACCATCTTGTAAACCTTTCTGAAACAAATTACAACATTTTACTTCATGTAATAGGTTTACTTTATAGTCTACATCATCAGGTCTGCTCTTTTAAAAACTGTGTTAAAACTACTCTATCAGTTGGTTCAATGTTCTACTTGTGTCAAATATCAAATAAGGTATTTATATTGTTTATTTTACTATGACGTAATCTACAATCACAAAACCAACTGTTCTGTGTGTTTGTCACCATCAAGTGGTCGATTTGATCTGCTGCAAACTTCTTCAATCTTAGACAAATACTCTGAAGAAAGTTACGAGCAAACTATTTAATATTCAGATGATTAATTTTATTTTCAAAATAAGCGATAATTAGGTGCAGCTTCTAAATGAGGTACACTTTTTGTAAAGTGGACAAAACCCCCAACAACACACAGAGAACCTTCAACTTCCTGACACAAAGAAACCAAACCTGTAAAATAGCGTTTCACCTGGGAGGCCTGAGCAGTTGTGCTGCATATTTTACACTACTGAAGCCATTGTAAACACACCATTTAGATTTCTGAAAATGTGCACATTCTTCTTCTTGTTTTGATCCCAACAACATCACAAAAGCTAAAACAGTGGCATGCTTATCACGTTGTTGCATCATCTATTTTTAGCAACATTTTGTAGGTGTTAAGGCACTGAAAGCACCACACTATCTATACCCTTAACCCTCTGTCTCATTTTATAATGTACCACGTGGCTCCACTAGGTAACGCATTTAGACTGCAGGAAGGAAACTTTAGCAGTCCACAGTTCTACTGCTGAATAATGCAGTTGCCTAATAACGCTTCTGCTCTGATGTGGATTTAACCTCTTGGCATTCTTACCAGACCCCCCCCCCCACACACACACACACTCTCACTCAAACTATTTCTTAACAATGAAATGTGATTATTAAAGTAGGGTTTTTTTGTCATGAAAACCAGGATTCTTTATTCAAACTTTGAACTCTGGAACCAAAATAGACTGCAAGAGGCAACAATTGTTTTTACTTCTGCTGAGGTCACAGACTTTCAGTTACCTTTTGTGAGACAAATAAAGTATCGTAAAGCAGAAGCTTAGATGTTTCACTCCTTTGGGGATAAGATTTCTGAGTAATTCAGAGAATAAAAATTAAAAATAGAATAAAATAAAAACAGAATTTTAAAAAATGTAAATAAATTTTAAAAAATGTCTCAGTCTTCAGTGACAGAAAGCTAACAGGTCCCAAACTGACAAATTATCTTTGACCTATTATAGTTCCCTAAACAAGTACTGGCTAATTCTGACAATTTCAAAGTCGATGAATCAGGGGAAGTGCAGTTTGTCTGATTTGCGGTTAGGTGCTATAGGAACCACGCTGATGTTTTTAACATGGTTAGCATTACCTCCATTTTTTCCCCATTTGCATTTTTTATATGACATCTTCCCTATTTTTACAGAACAGCTTAAGAAATGTTTTCCTGTATAGACGATTCAAAAAGAAATACATGACAGGATCCAGTATACCACTGATACAGGTGAGTGCAGATGTTATCTGATTGGCTTTTCTCAGCCCCTCAGTAATATTTCCAAAGCTCTGCTGTTGAATGTAGATTATTCTGCACACATGGTAGGGCACAAATGCGAACAGGAAGTTCATCACAATAAGTATAATCATTTTTATAGCTTTGTCTTTCACCGGTCGTTCTTCATTTTGCTGCACTGTTCTTAGTTTCAGCAGGATCAGTATGTATGAAACCACTATAGTGACGAGGGGAATTGCAAATGCCACAATAGTGGAAGTTAAAGCTGTTGGATTTGTCTTTTCTAAGTACAGTTTGTTACAAATGCCAGATGAGTTGGTTTGTTTTCTTCCAGAAAAGAGTGTAGGACTCATGCAAACAATAACTATCACCCACAGTATGCCAACCGCTACATTTGCATACAAAGGCTTCCTGAATGATTGTGACTTTAAAGGTATAACCACAGCCAGGAGCCTGTCCAGGCTGATGAAACTCATCAAGTAGAGGCTGCAGTACATGTTTAGATAGAACAAGAAGCCTAACAGCTGACAGATGATGTGTCCAAAGGGCCAGTGGTTATCAGATAGGTGGTAAATTATGCGCATGGGTAAGACGAGGACATAAGATATGTCGGCTACAGAGAGGTTTCTCAGGAAGACTCTTGATGGAGATGTGCTTTTCTGGTGAAAGAATGCCCACAGAGCCAAAATGTTCCCAGGCACTGCGATGATGAAAATCAGGATGTAAAAAATGGAAAGAGAATAATTCCACAGAGCTCCAGAAGTGCCATAGAAGCTCTCTCCCTCCTCCCCGGAAACATTCATAGTTGTTGCGCAGAGGATCGGCCTGGTCCAGCACAAATTAGACACAAACAGCCTGTTACAACAATTGACAGCCACATGATAGCCTTCGTTCACTCACATGATGTTTTAGTGACTTTTTAAATGATCATAATGAAACTAAGAATGCAAATAGAAAAATGTGACATAACGTTATAAAATCATATGCAGAATCATGTGTGTATTACACATTAGAAAGAGGAACTACTCTTGCGGAACGTCAGTGTAACAAGCAAGCAGGATGACATTTTCATTAACATCAACAAAAGAATAATTACATTCAAGAGGTACTTTTTTTGGTAGTATAGCATATAAAAATGCTATATACCGGTAGTAGAACTAACATATCACTGTGTATGTGTCTGTGTGTACATACGTACAAGGTAAAATCAACCAGAACATGAAAAAAGTCAACCAAACTATAACAATCTAATTAAATGTATACTGATAATGATACTGCCTTTAAAACCCAGTTAGCGACTTTGTAACTTCATTTGCCAAAGACACTTTGCTCTGTTGCAGAAAAATTCATTTGCATGTTCACTTAAACAATAAAGTGTACCAAACATGGCTACATGACTAAGTACAAAATTATTAGAGCTTATATGTTAGTGAATTACCTAAATGTTTGATAGTTTAATCCAAATGTAGGGTAACTCCAAACTGGCAATAATCATAAATCATCTCCTTACCTGTAACAGTAATGCAGAGCCGTGTTTTGCCACCAGTCGAATAGCAATGATGTGTGCACAGGATACGGGCAAAGAAGAAGTGAGAAGTTGCGTGTTTTGCATATCTAGTTTCGTATTTACACACAAATACCATCTGTGAATCAGCCCAATAGGAAACCACAAAGAACTTGAAAAAGCCATGGAAGCCTGATGCACTACAAGCATGCAAGTCTTTATTACTACTCCAACACACTTTTGTCTTTATTACATAGTTTCTTTATAGCATGATTTAAAGCTTTACAAAAAAAATGAGAGAAAATCAAATATTTACAAAATCTATCTGTGCAAACGTCGTCTTTTACACCACTCTCCTAAAGTAATCGAAAGGCATGCATACAAATAAACTTTGGTATGTTAACAAAACTACTTTTTTTCTTAGTAGAAGCTTTTATGTACACGTGGTAGAACAGGTTTATCACTTTGACTTAAGTACATTTAAACAACAATACATGTTAACTTAACAAACCGAGACCAGCAGTGCAAACACTGAGGTCAACACTTCGGCCATCCACACAGATTGCATGTAAATTCCCCTAAAAGGTCATGACTGAGTTAGGCTTGAAGTGAGTCATTATACAACAACTTTGGCAAATAGGCACAATAAAATGAAAACTTTTATTATTTAGTATACCTGTTGTAAATCTGTAAAATAAACCGGCAGTTCAAATGGGTGGAAACATGAGAAAATACTCTTAAAAAACTAAAGTTACTAATGAGTTTAAAATGTCTGTATACATCGTGTATACATTCAGAAAAAGGCATTTACAAGGGCAGCGTCGAATGTCCGGCAACATAGGAAATATAGAAGATTAAATATACTACGGTTATTCAATCTCTTGTTTCAAAAAAATATAACACAATTTTTTTTTACATGATATTTTGTGATTGTACATCAACTCTCTATTCCCTACTCATAGCTACAGCAAGAAAATACATTTTTGAACACCATGAAAGCCTTCCACTTCAGCTACAAAGTGGCAACACTAAATCGTTTATAGTTACATTGCAAAATATTCTGTCATCTGGAACGCCTTCAAGAGAGAATCGATATCCAAGTAAGCATGATCCAAAATGTGAAAATGAAGATAAAAGTAGCAGTGTGTGAATGCCAGTGTCAAAGGAAAAACATGATTTGAGTCCATCACTTAATACTTTTACAAAAAAAAAAAACTTTAATAAAAAGAAAATGAACAACAATCCAAAACCAATATAAAATATGATCAGGTCTACCTGCTATGCTGTAAAAGCCAGAGGGGTGATAATGGGGCTAAGTAGTGTCCTTAGCTGCTGTGGCTGTTGGGATGGAGGATTTGCCGCTGCTGCCGTTGTGGGACCTGTAGCTGGTGAAGCTGGGGGTGTGTATGGTGCGGATGCTCTTTCCACCTGGGCCCAAAGGTGTGGGCGACAGAGGGGAGGGGGAAGAGGATGAGGAGGAGGAGGAGAATGAAGAGGAGGAGGAGTGGACTCGACCATTCTGCGAGGAAAACGAGAGAGCTTTACCTGTGTGCTGTGAGGGTGTGGGAAGTTTGAGGGATCCGTTAGACAGGGAGGGGATATGGGTGGAAGGTAGGGAGCTGGAACGAGGTGGGTGAGAGGACAGAATGGAGGACTTTGTCACAAAGGAGGAAGAGGAAGAAGGGTTAATGGGGTTAGTAGCATCTGAATTCTGTGTGGACTGGGAGCTGCCTTTAGTAGAGCTAGGATAAAAAGCAGGGATTTTAGAGATGGGTATAGTAGGGGAAGTCGTTTTATGATCCCCTCCCACTCTTTTAGCACTTCCGTTAGCCTGTAAACAGAGATGCCAAAACAGATACTTGTTGTCAAAAAAAGAAAACTGGTAAAATAATACAATTAAAAAAGGCAAGACAATGTTAAACAAAACTACAAGTTAATTACATGGACAGACACTATGACTACACAAGCATTAATATAACTAAGACAGAACTAAAAGACACCAAAAAACAAAACAAAAAAAACCAATAAAAATACCCAGATACAAAAGCTGTCTGTCTTTTTTTTTTTACTGGGTTGCACAAAAGGTGAGAAACTGAACTGACAGACATGTTACCAAGAAACAGAACCAGGCAAAGGTTAGACAGTGCAATGGCAGACAGGATGGGTCTCTCTACAGAGTGGCTGTTTGTTAGAGGGATTGTTAGGCCTTGGGAAGAGTGTTGGAGACATTTCAGAGAATAGATACGCGTAAGAGGTCCGGAGAGAATTAGGTAATAGGGTTAGGTGTTTGAAGAGTGATAGCAGATAGGGGAAAATGTGGGCCAGTGTTCCAGTGAAAGTGACGATGCAAGGTGGGTGGGTTATGCCGAAGTCTTGACGGTAAGAGAATGTATCACCTTGGGGTTAAGTAAGCTGTGCAGTGATGTTGGGTTTGAGCAGAGGTGCATTGTGAGAAGGGAGGAGCATAGCCAAAAAATGTTTTTAAAAAGTCAGATAAGTTTGTATCAAACATAGCCATAAGCATCTTAGGGCTTGGCAACACTGTTTAGGAACTCAGCTGTGATGGGAATTGGAGATGTGATGACAACTCAGATGATGACAGGATAGGATTCCGTTTGTCTCCGCCTTTTTTCCTTCTTTTTTTTTTTTTTTAGCCACCAACACAGTGAAAACCATGAGCAGTGTGGACATGCAGAAGCATACAGTACAGTGATGTTATGGGGATAACAGTCAAGAGTCAAACATGCCTTCGTGTCAGAGCAGACTCGAGAGAAACGTGAACAGATCCACAGTCGCCACTATCGTGACTTTCTTTTTTTCACAACACTTGAAACCTCACAGCTTTGGAAGTCTTCCCACCCCCACCCTCCCTCATATGCCACATGCTTTCGATTCCCTATATTTGTTCCCTGTAGTCTCTGTTAAGACCCTACAGTAAAACTACCTGTCGGAACTGCCTCTGAGCGTCCTGCAGTTTTTGCTGTTTTCCTGCTTTGTCAGTTGTACCCGGTGACTGCCTGGACTTCGCAGACAAAGGGACGGGCATCCGACTAGTAGGGGAAGCGACACTGGTATTCTGCAGGGGATCCAAATGAAAAACAAAACAGAAAATAAAAAAAAAGATAGAAAAAACACACCAAATAGGAAGTATGAAAAGTCGAGGCACTAACAGGTTTAAAAATCCCCAAAAAAATCCCCGTTCATTCAATAAGTCAACAATCAACGCCAGTGAAAGATCATGCACCCAGTGGGACCATAAAGCCATTATACACAAGGCATGCAGTCAAGAACAAGGATAATTAGAGCTTGATCATCATGACAGTGTCTCTGATGATGAGTGTGCCACTTGCTGAAAACCTCTTGAGTTTTAGCAATAAACTGAAGAAGAAAGATGGTAGCCAGGAACCAAACAAAATGCCACACCCAATCATGTCACCATGATTTTGTACTGAAGAGGGGAGTCATTTCCATTTCCAAGCACCTGTGGGGGGAGGGGATTAATGATTTTGTAATTTCAGTGGTTAAGTTGGGAGTGGAGGTAAGTTAGAAAACTGAAAGAGAAGAAACCCAAAGCCTCCGGGAACAACAAGAGCTAAAGAGAGACCTGTTGTACGGTGCTGGGGACACTGGGGACAGTGTTGGTGTTGGTGGTGGTAGAAGGGTTGATTACAGGGCGTGGAAGGAGCTGAGGTTTAGGCTTCTTCTGCAGTGAATTTTTGCTAGGTACCTTAGGGCCAGGCCCTTTGGAGGTAGGCAGAGAGGACGACCTCTTCAGCCCTACTCCGACTGAGCTTTTCCCATTCCCTGTATTTGCTTCCTCGGTGTTAACCGACTCATCAGGGGAGCGTGGTCCCATCTCACTAATTGTGGTCTCTAGCTGCTTGATGGTCTGCTCCAGGCTGTCTAGTGTCTTGTAGGTGTTCTTCCGAATCTCATCCGTCCTGCCGAGAGCTTCGGAGTTCTGCTTTTTCAGCGGGGCAGTGTCTGTTCCCCTGGGAGTATCTGCAAAGGATTTTGACCGCGTAATCTCATATCTCTTCGCTTCTTTGTGCTGCCTGATTGTACCATCGGATTCTTCTTCATCTTCATACACAACCACCTGTAGCGTCTTCTTGCCTGACTTGGTGCCTGTGCGAATGGCCTGAGTCAGTGCTGCCAGCTGTTTCTTAGGGAACTTGAACTTGAATTTCTTCTTCCCATCCTTGGAGTCTCCATTTGAATCTAAGTTTAGCCCGTTGTCTGTTAGTTCAGATATCGAAGAAGAGGATGAAGATGATAGGCTGGCATGATCTGTAGCTCCCTGTGAGCTGCTGATTTTTTTGCCACCAACCATCTCAGCCCCTTCTGCAATGACCGGCAGCCCACTACTTCTCTCTGTGTCGGATTCCTCACTCTCCTCCTCAATGCGCTCTTCTGCAAGCATCCTCTCCAGTTCCTCCTCGCATTCAAAGATGGTAGAAAGACGCTTGTAAGCTGAACGGATATCCATCGGCTCATCAAAGATGATGATGACAGGCTTCTTGTTGAAGCCGTTATCCTGCGGCACTGAAGGATCAGCTGTGGTGTTTCCTCGATTTGCTGCATTGCCTACAGTAACAGTCTGCACACTTCCTTTTTTGGCATTGACCAGTTCTTGGTACTCTCCACAAGACAGTGGCTTAACCTTGGTGTTGGTGATCATAAATGCAATGTTGTCTGGGGGTGGAGGTGCCTCTTCTCCAGGCAAGTCAGGACTGAGACTAGCACCCCCATCAAGATCATCAATAGTGTTTTTAGGTGGACTGCTGTTCTCGTCAGAAGTCTTTTTGGATGGAGCACCATACCGTTTAGGTGCTGCTTTAACAGCACCTGTTTTTGTGGTCGCCACTGGGTCAGTTACTATATTCTTACTAGACGAAACAGGCTCCTGGACGATCTTACTTTTCTTTTCTGTATGAAGTTTCAGGATTTTTCCCTTCTGCATTTCTGCACTTGTCTTCATGGATTCAGAGCGTTTAACATGCTTCTTTGGCAGTTTAAACGCATTAAGTCCCACAGGTTTAGGTGATATAGGTGGGGGTGATTTGGGTGTTGGAGACAGTGGTGGCCGCTGCTGTTGTTGCTGCTGCTGGCTTGGAGAAATGTCATTAACATTGACATTTGACACCTGTGTCGGAGATTGTGGGGGCTCTCTGTGATGGTCGTTGGTGTCTTCCAGTCGCGATGGGGGTGGATGATCTTTGGGAATCTGTCCCGTCACATAATATATGACCTGTGATTGTGAAATTTAAAAATGTGTCAATGTTTCATAGCTTTCTAACGCTAGGGTATAAGTTAAACATATGTGATTATAGTATATGTAGTTAAAAGTCATACATACCCCTTGGCTCTGTCGAACAGTTGTATTCCCATTTTCATCTGTGTCTGGATCTTTATCCTCTCGACTGGGCTCTGAGCTCTGCTAGGACAGTGTGTGGGGGAATAATATTACAGTGTAACTGGCGTGCCAGGCTGTGCTGGATTAACTGTGAAATCACATTTGGTTGCAGAACGATTTGCGGCGTCAAAACTACAAGATTGGTCAATTACCTTTAACAACTGCTTTTTTATACTGTTACAGTATTAAATCCTACATAAAAATGCACATAGTACAGAGTTTTGAAAAGCCAAAATAGAATATAATTCATGTTGATGGATGTATAAATATATAAATCACATAATACAATATAAATATAAAACTGAATTAAATATTTTTTTCTGTTTTTTATTTCACATATCGAGTTTTACATCATTATACTATATTTAAAAGCCAGCTGTAGACTCAGCATCTAAAAAGTGTAAAATGTGGAAGTGCCTTAAACCTGCATTCTTTCTAATGACCAGCAGGGGGAGACTGCTAAATTGTGACTGTTCAATAAAAGTCTGTGACATATTTATCTTATTTTTTAGTTAATTTATGACCTCATTAAACACATTAATGATGAGCTTAGACTCATTTGGAACTTTTGAGTCTTCTTTAATGGTGCATGCAGCTTATTTTGTAAATTGCTATATGTTTTAGGGTATGGTTAACCTTTAACCAACTTATCAACCTTTAATTGATAAGATGCTTTTTTTTGGGGGGGACATTAAAATTTTTAAAATTTCAGCAAAACAGTAAACTTTAATGTAATGTACTATTTACTGTGATTATAAGCTTAACCAAATAGCATACCTCTTATTTGTTTCTCTCAGAGAGCGGATACTTCCAGTTCATCTTATCAAAACTAGTAAAAGTTGATGCACTTCACACACCTAGTCCTATTTGCTTTATCGTTTCGACTAAAAAAGTAATACTCAACATGTATCAAATGATTGGTTAGGGAGGTGTAAAGCTGGGAAAAGCGAACTGAGGTGAAGTTGTGCAAAGAGAAACGGAAAAGTCATTCTTCAGAAAAGTATAGGAGAGGAGAAGGAGCATGCAAAGTGGTCAGGCTGACCTCTAGTGAACCAAGTCTGCAAAAATAGATTGTGTCTACAGTGCATTTTACTGATGTTCTTTCAATTGTCAAAAATCTAGGGCATATCAAGCAATTGTCAAATGTCATTAAAGAAAGACACGAGACGATTTAATAGCCTGTAAGGTACAGTGCTGAGGTTTTTATTGATTTGGATGAAAAGACAAGCGAGAGTTCTGAAACACATCATAGTCTAGACCACGCATACAGAAGACACAGCATCTTTTCAGAAGCTCAATTTTATGCAGACTTAATCCTGAAAAAAAAAAATTAAAGCTCTGATATCCAGCAGGATCAAAAGAGGGAGGAAAACTCAGGCAGCAAGGAAAGGAAGCTTTGTGGAGGCAGCTGCTACAGGTTTCTCTCGAGCAAAAGCAAGAGCAGAGGAGTGTTAAGACACAGCCATTGATTGTTTCATACAGTTGGCAAAGGCAGGCAGTTAGCTGGGCAGCTGCACCGGGACATATATTTTACCTTTTTCTCTTTGAGGGGTAATAAAGCCCCCGGTCTTAGCTCTCTGATTTGTGGTTCAATTTGAGCGGTGGGCTCTACCAAATTTTTCACCCCTACATCCTTAACTGTGCACTTCTGGAAAACCTGAAGAGTGGAGAAAGGTGAGGGGAACAACGGGACAAGGGTTTTGAGGAGCATCTTCACAACTGCACAGCTGTAAAACGCCACAAGTGCAGTAAAGTTCAATGAAAGTTATTTCTTTGGCAGCTGTCAGCACCCATCCTTTGCCACTTCCAAGGAAGTCACCCACCACAGGAAAAAATGATAAGCAACCCACTCCCACAACGCAGAAATCAATCAAATCCAGCATCCTAATTTCCATATGTCGGTTAAATAGATTGTATTTGCGCATGTTTGAAAGGAGCGTGTGAGTGTGCGTGTTGTATATGGATCTAACCTGGAGCTCTGCCATGATCTTGTCCCCTTCATCTTCCTCTTCTCTCGTAACCAGGGGAGGAGTGGCTGGCTTTGGCTTGGTCTCCGGTGCAACCTTGGTGGGCTTGGGTTGGGGAGAGGGAGGTGGGGCCTCTTCTTCGCCCTCCTGTGAGAAATAATGTGAAGGAAATTATTCTTGTATTTTTAACAAGCAGCAAAGTTTGTGGAAATGAAAATGGATACTGCATTCATGTTGGATGAGCGTAAAGACAGAGTTAAACAGTATCTCTCCTGAAAATGGCAACCTTTACACTTTGGAGAAAGCCTAAATAGCTCTTTCCCCTTTTCTTCCAGTTTTAATGCAGTGGCTTAACTAAACCCCACTTGGCTCTACGCTTAGCGCACAGACACAAGAATGGTTTTCTTTACTCTCTCCAACCTTTTAAAGCACCAACCTGAGTCGAGACAGACTCCTTCCTGTTGGTGTAGACGACCTCACCAGAGCGTGTAGTGGTCATGCCTGAGCTGGAGCTGGGGTAGGTTTTCCTTGGCGGAGGCGGTGGTGGGGACTTGTTTGGCTTTTCAGACCCCTGTTTTGTCAAACTTTCAGTGGCTGCTGGCTTGATGGCAGTTTTGGAGAGTTTCTCTAGTGCTGGCTTGGCAGATTTCTCCACCAGAGGCTTAGGGAGTTTCTCGGACCCCTTATTTGCTGGTTTGTCTGATTGAGGGCCTGACTGGGGCTCTTCTGTCATACAGGGCAATAGGAAACAACATTAAGGTGTGTAGATAAAGCAAAAAAAAAGTTGTTTAAGTTACATTTGTGTGTAATTTCTACCTGATGGTAGCTCAACAGGGTTGTGAATGTCTTCTTCTACAATACCAGCAGCAGGCAGTGCTGTGTTCTCTTCCACCTCTAGACTTGGAATTCCCTTCATCATGTTTGCCTGAGCCTCTTGTAGGATCTTCTCAAACTCTTTTCCATCATAATGACCCATATTCTGCCTCCTCTCTTCCCACTCTTTCTCTGCCGCCTGGACAGAGCAGACAAAACAAACATACCAAAGAGTTTACGGCTGTCAGAAGTCCAAACTAAATGAGGGACTATTATTTCTAAACAAAAACAATACATTAAATACATTAGAGATTTTCAGGACACTCATAAAATAAACTGAGTATTAGCACGGCTAATGTCAGCATATACACGTAAATGAAAATTACAAGGTGGGTAAACATACCTTTATGGAAACAGCTCTGCTTTTGTTCTTTTCCTTACTGCTCTGAAGCTCTTCTATCACAAGATCCTGGCTGGCTGTTCCATTACTGTTCCCATGAGTCTTTTTGTAGCGGGTGGGACTCGGTGGATCTGTGTCAACCGCTTTGGGAGCCTCACGGTCTTGACTCTTGCTAAGGTTGGGACTGGAGATATGAGTGGGGCTAGGTGTGGCTGGGGGACTAGGTTGAGATGTCAAAGCCGCAGATTGCTGGGACTGCTGAATGTGGACTGGGGAGCTCTGGACATGATGGATGACCACCGGGGATGAAGGCATCACCTCGGATTTGATGGTGGAGCTCTGAGGCTCTAGCGGGGCTGAGGTTGAGTCAGGTTGGCCTGGTGCTGGAGAAACATCTGCAGGGGTGTCTACTGCTACTGCGGGGCTGTTGTCCACTGTGGCATTACTGGAAAGCTCAGGCCCTTTCTGAGAAAACTCAGTAGCACACCTGCAGAGGGAAGGGAAACAATAAGAAATACACATCATACAGAAACACTGGCGAAAGAAATGTTTGCGCAACAACGCTCAGAAATTTGTATTCGCAAGTTATGGTCTTTTAAAACTGTTATTAGGACTATACTACATCAAATCTTGCTGTAAAGTAGACAAATAATACTACATATTTAATGACATGAGGGATAAACCATCACAAAATCTATAATGCAACAGGTGGGTTTGGCAACAGGGCATATTTTTGGTTAAAAAAAAAACAGAGGGAGAGCAAGAGAAAAGTCAAGAGCCAGTTTGGCATCTGTATTAAAATGGAAATTAGGTGCTGCATTGCCCACCAAATTAATTCACTTATCAGTTGAGTGAAGGTGATGGAAGTAAATCTGGACGCCAAAGCCTTCTGTCCGCACAGAATGACCTCTTTGATGGGATGAAGGCTGGCTTGCCACTATAATCAAACGGTACAATCTCCCACATCATAGACCCCATCGAGGAGCCCCGCAAAGTGCTTTTTGTTTTCATCTTCAATTCCCCCTCTCGCACTCAGCTCCCATACTCCAACACATCTTCTCATTTTTCCCTGCTTTATCTTTTCATTCTCCATTTCCCCCCTACCTTCTCAGGCTGCTGAGTGTGTCGGTCAAGCTCTTCACCCTTTTCAGCATACTGTCCAATTTGTGGGGCTCTTCTTTCAAAAACTTGACAGCTTCTACTTCCACCCTGAGCACAGCCCGCATTCTGGCTTGAAGGGCTGGGAACTCTCCTGATGAAATTTAAACAGAGAGGGAAAAAATTGTAAAATACTCCTATTTTAGAATATGTCTGCTCATAATCCTTTTCTCTTTAATTGAGAAATGTTAATTACAATGTGATTTTTTGTGAAAAATTGCTTGTATTTGGCATGGATTTTTAGTGCGCAAAGCTGAATGATAATGCAAGTATACTGGAGTAAGGAACATTAATGTGATGGGAAGGCAGTCACCATACCTTTAAGCCCTGCCAGAGATTCTCCCACTTTCCTCAGGGTTACGGCTCCCTCTTCCACATCTTTTAGGGTCACTGCTCTGTGTGTTGTGGCTGAGTCATTCTGCAGAGAACCTACATACTGTTCCAGCTCGCTGCAGGAAAAAAAGGGAAAGTAATTTAGAGTTGAGTGACTTTTAAAAAAAAACTGCCTGACAAATTCACTCACTGGCCACTTTGATAGGTACACCTGTTCGTATCTGCAAATATCTAATCAGCCAATCACGTTGCAGCATGTAGACATGGTCAAGATGACCTGCTGCAGCTCAAATTGAGCACCAGGGCGGGGAAGAAAGGTGATATAAATAAATCTGAATGTGGCGTGGTTGTTAGTACCAAACGGGCTGGGTTGAATATTTCAGAAACTGTTGATCTACTGAGATTTTCCCACACAGCTATCTCTACGGGTGACAGAAAATAGTCTGAAAATGAGAAAATATCCAGTAAGTGGCAGTTCTCTGGGCGAAAATGCCTGAAGATGCCAGAAATCAAAGGAGAACGGCCAATCTGCTTTGAACTGATAGGAAGGCAACAATAACTCAAATAACCACTCACTGCGACCAAGATATACACAACAGTATCTCAGGAAGCCTCCTGTCAGCTAAGAACAGCAGAATTATGCTACAATTGGCACAGCCTCACCAAAATTAAGAGAATAGAAGACTAAAACAATCTGATAAGTCTCAGTTTCTGCTTAGACATTCAGATATTAGGATTAGAACTGGGCATAAACAACATGGATCTATTCTGCTTTGTATCAGTGGTTCACGTGGTTTAATTTCATAGAATAGTATAAGCACCTTACTACAAATTGAGCACTGCTTAAACGCCACAGGCTACCTGACTATTGTTACTGACCATGTCTATCCCTTTATGACCACAGTGTACCCATCATGTGATGACTGCTTCCAGCAGGATAACACACCATGTCACAAAGCTCAAATCATCTCCAGCTGGGTTCTTACACGACAATGAGTTTTCTGTACTCAGTCTCTAGACCTCAATGCATTAGAGCACCTGTGAGATGTGGTGAAATGGGAGATTCTCAGAAACTGTGTGATGCTATCATGCCATTATGGCCCAAAATTGGCATCTAATGAGTGTATACTTGAAAAACAAAACAAACAAGCCAAAAAACCCTGCATAAACAGGCTCTTATTATGATTGTTTGCACTGTATAAACACCAGGGGGCAGGATACAATCATGTTTCTTAAAGATCATAAGCCAAAACTGGGGAAAGGTAGGAAAAGTCTCTGGAATTGATGCATGAAAAGCAATAGTGCATATGATATGTAAAATTCATATTTTAAGCTGCGAATAAACATCTTAACTGTGCAGTCCTCTTTCCTGTCTACACTATATTGCTTAATCTAGACTGGATCTGGTCTTATCCCAAACCCCCAAATATTTACACACTGAATGAGGGCTTATTTGTGAGAAAGCACTTCCTCACATAGAAATCATATCACCCTGCCTGAGAGCCATCCCGGTGCTAGAGAAAGCTGGCTGTTCCAAAGGGAAATGTGCTGTATGATAACATTGTCTGCAGTGTTGGATTGCATGAGAGGGAACTAAAATCACATTTCATTGTGGCCAGGTACCCTTGAGAAACACTCTTTTATAGGAGTCCCCTGAAGGGATTAGGAAAGGCAACAAGGAGACAGTGTGTTAAATGCCCTTCTATGCAAAGGCTTTTTGGTAGTGAGAATGATGGAGTTTTCCTTTTTTATAAAGCCTCCACCAGAACAAAAATACTGTTTGTTCAACAATGTATCCCTCTGTTTGCCAGGGTATAGGAGGCAGCCTTTAAAGACCACTTGCGTTGCATTTGCATGAGGAATTTGGCACTTTTCTTACTTCCTTTCATAATTCTTTCTCGTGAACTGAAACAGGCAGTATGGGACACCAAGAATTCCACTTAAGGCAAAAATAGCTTCAAATACTGCAGTTGTTCAGCTTTCATCCACTGAAAATGACCACTGTCAGATTTAATACGTTTTTTTTCTTTTTCTGTGTGACTTCATTAAGGTTTTCCTGTGTTTTTATGGTATGACTTTCCATATTTTAAGGGGTGAGTTTTAAAAAAAGGTTACAAAATATGGTCTGATAGATTGAATTCTCTCAAGAGGGCAGCAGTTTTGACACCACACACTCCAAATGGTTCTAAAGCCAAGCAGCTCTAATTGCCATGCCTAATTTAAGGGGCCAGGAGCTGTGTTTTGCTGACTCACAAATGGCTGCATACCAAGTGTAACAAAGGGCTTAACACAGCTTCAGTGCCCCGACTTCCTCCTGTTCATTTCCCAGAATCCAAGAACTGCTATGATTGTGTTTATTGGAGCATATGTTCGCCGCTGTCTAGCAAGACAACACTGTTTGACCTTGTCTGTAAACATCCAAATAAAAAGGATTCAATTACTGCTCCCTGTTGGCAAGACGAGGCGAATGAATTCAAATAAGAGCAGGGCGGTGAGTAATTACTCCACAGTTGAGTCCATTGTTTTAGACCACTGTCTCTGAGAGGCAGGCATAGCTTGCCTGCATAAACCTGTGGGCTGTAATTTAGAGGGTGTTGGCTTGTCAAAGCGTTTAGGATTGAATGGCTCAGGTGAGCTGATAACAGCGAAGCCTTTTGGGGGCTTCCTATAAACAAAGGCACAGCAAATGTAGTTGCAGATATGTGCACTAAATCAACTGTCAGACTTTGGAAAAACTTTGTTGAATGCAAACAAACGTGTCTATCCATTTTAGACACAATTTAAACAAAACAGCATCTGTTGTGTTGGGTAATGAGCGAGTCCTGAGCAGTCTTACCTGAGCTGTGTGAGGACACGCTCCTCCAGACCCAAGTACTTGTGCCTGTCCTCTTCTACCACAGCTCTCTGTCGCTGAACAGGGTCCTCCATACGCCGCATTGCTTCTGCAAGTTTAATACTGATTTCCTGCTCTGCCCGCTTCAGCTGCACCCGTAATGCCTCCTGATTCTGGAGCTGAAGTGATGTACATAGCAAAGTGAAAGTTATTAGAGGACCTGGACTAGTAAACCGAGATATATGGCTTTTTGGGGTATCTCACTTAATCACATGCATATACACAGCTGGAAATGTGAACAAACGCAACAGTTTAATTTAATTAAAATGGAGACAAAGTCTTGCCTGCAGCTGCCTCATCTGATGCAATTGCATCCTGAGGTCAGAAACATTCTTCCTGAACTGCAGGAGGTTTACTTTGAGCGGAACTGAGCCCTTGTCTGGTGGGCTTGCACTGTTCTTGGGAGACAAGACCGGAGAACCACCTGGACCAAGAGAAGAAGAAAAAAACCCACACAGCACAGCTTAAGTTTGTTTTCTGAAAATTACGACCCATATGTACATACTAAAACCTTTGAAATCAAAGCTCATAATAACTCTTATCAACTGTAAAAATTCTAGTAAACATTATTAGGGAGGCTTTAAAGTGTAGAATTTTTTTTCCTTTTTCAAGCACTCACTCTGCTTATTAGCAGGCAGATTGTAAATGCCCGTAAACACACTTTTTCTGACCTAATGTCCCAAATGTTCAGCAAAGGTTTCTTCTCATTTTTGTGGCATCATTTCTACTTCATATGTACTATAGATATGTTAACACTCTTATTAGTTGCAGCTGGAAATGGCTGTCAACTAATTATTTCAGTCACTGCTAAAGATGAAGAACAGGCTGAAACCATGGAAACCAAAGTAACTTAAATCCATGGTGGAAGTCCCTAAATAGAAAGTAAGAGCAATATTTCAAACTGCACCATGAGATTGAAATGTAATGACCCTATAGAACTACACGTTCAGTCACAACAGACGACACTGGTTTTGTCAAACACAGCATGTAAAGGAGGAGCTTGAGTGGGTTGCAAAGCAGCTTGCAATGAGCACCAACTGTAGGTGGGCTAAAGCAATTTTAATACTGCACCCCACTTGATCAGGTTACTTGGTGTTTAAGTTTTGTTTGCTAGGTTATATAGTTAGGGTGTTTGTTTTAGTATTTATGTTCTCCTGGTTCTTATCTAGGGGCTTTGTTGTTTAGTTGTTAACACATTTGCCTTACAAAAGTCTTAAAAGATAGAGCCTGGGAGGAAACACAAATCCAGCCTCGGGGTTTCACAGGCTAGTACCGATAACAAGCCTGGATAAATGGGAGGGCATATTCATTTGCTGTGGTGACCCCTTGGGAAATAAACAGCTGAAATTACCACATCTTCTAGCTCTTATCTATACACAGATGTGCTTCCATTGTTTTTCTTTTAACATATATGAATGCCATCAGGGACTGCAGTTACAGGATCTAAGTGCTCATCTTAATTATTGTGCATTGTCCTTTTTAAATAAACCTGAAACTAGTCATAAGAATATCAGCAGAGGTGTCAGCTGATGTGGGATGACAGTGAGGTCAGCTGAGCTTGACTTTGTGTCCTGTGTAGCTAAATTAACACTGCATGCACTGAGTTTTACAGTAACATATCTTTTCAAAAATGTGTGTCAATTAACCTGGAATCGTAGTTCACTATATAAATAGTTGAAGTTGGGCCAATTTTCTAGTAGAGAGCAGTTTCAAGGTCTGTGTATTATCCACAGTAACTTGGAAATTCTTTCTGAAAGGACGCATTTGTGCTGTATTTTTATCAGAATTATGAAATGAATGTCTGTCTCTGTATATTTGAGGCAAATGTCAAAACCATCTGCAAGAATGGATACCACAAGAGGCAAGTACAAATTTTTTCGTGTAATTAAGAGCAGCCAATCCTTTAAACACAAAAAAATACAAAGAAAGTAGTGTCCATCCATTTTAGTTAAGAGAAACTTACCAGTGCTCCCTAAATTCTTTTTGACATATACCATGACGCAGTGAAAGAACACACTTTTGTCTTTGTAATCCCCCAAATCTATTTACAGCGTGAACAGACCTGAACTACTGGTTACAATGTATATTTTGAAAGAAGGACACGCTGGGTGGTGACAATCAAGAAGCATGTGAGGGATTAAACGAATATCCTCACGTTTTTTCATGTTAGAGGCTGTCTGGCGAGATCAAAGAAGACCCTGTAACTTTACTGATGTTTTGAAGATTTGCTCAAACACAGCATGACAAGTAAATCCCTCTGAAAACTACATACTCCATGAAAAGTTTCTTGAGACACGAGCTTAGCTTTCAAGACACATGAATAGCCTTGTGTTTGTGCTTCGCCACTGGTGAGGTTGCAGATCTTTTTATCAAGCTAAGGTCTGGCCGCAGAACGCTGCGGCGCGGAGATTGAATCGCTGAATCATCTTGGCAGGCTTGAGAAGTAATAGCATCTTGTTTTAAGTAGTGCTTTGAGGGGCTTGTGTTAGCTGCCCTGGCTCTCGTCTCTTAACTCCTATTAAACTGGATGAACTGGGTAAAGGAGTGCAAGGAAATATGAACTGATGACAAGCAAAGAAGCCTGACTTTGTTTTTCCTCCCTCCAGTGCTGTTCATTGCAGACTGCTGACTGACACTGATGTGTGGGCTTGTCTGCACATGATATTATGGCATTTATATCAACTAAAAAGAAAAAAACTCCAGAAATCCCACATAATAGAAGAGATACTAACCTGAACTATGAGCACTGTGGGCTGGAGATGATGTCTTCGGAGGTCTCTCGCTGCAGTCAGAGAGAAATTTATCTTACAAGAGTTTGTGTAACAGAAATAAACAGCACTTTGCAGCACTTTAGATTTACAGCTCGATATTAGTAAGGACAAACAAGTTAAAATAAAGAATGATGGGGCAGACTGACAAACCAGAAAGGTTAAAATGATGTTAATGATGTTAACAAGCTTCATCATCAGTGCATACAGTAGCTACATTCAAATTCACAGCATACATTTTAGACTAGGCGTCAAGCAAACATTTCCAAACAATATAAATAAAGAAGAGAAAGAGCTGAAAAGCAGCCAGATGAACAATAGTGGCCATTTATCTAGAGGGCAAAAGGCTTCGATAACAGATTCACATTCAAACCGATTTCCTTTTTAGCAGACACTATTTTACCTGAGTGTCTGATATGGCCATTATTGAAGGGATAATTTATCCTTCCTCCTCTGACTGAATCACCAGGCTTTTCTTTTGAAAAGTCCATTTCACCCGATGCCTCCACTCTGGCCTATACTGTGATTGCTTACCTTAGAGGCTCCTTGGTGCCACTAGTGTTTGGGCCCTTTAAAAGTGCATGCTGAACAAGACCAGTCAAGCTGGCAATCTGTTGTTCCATAGCCTTCATTCGTTCTCTGCAGACACATCAAAAAATTCTGCTTTCAACACCGAGGCCTATTGGATATGACAGCTGCCACTGGAGCAAATATTAGCTCAGAATGAAAACGGGAGGGTTGTAAACAGAATAATCAATCGCTTTTAATCACCTAACCATGAAACGTTTTGCCATTTTGTGAGATGATTACACAGCAGAGATTTTTCTTTTGTTTTGGAATTGATTTGCAATATGCCACAAGTAAATGTTGTCTCTGGTAAATATGAATCGTTTCTGAATTACAAATAAAAACAAAAAGTAAAAACCCCAAAAGCTCGTGTCCAAATAGAATAAACAAGACGGACAACTTCTTGACAAGCCTTAGCTTGACACCAAAGGTGCTCGGGTCATATTGTTTTTTTGACTGAGTCACATGTAGTGATTATTTGAACTGTATGACACTGCCTTAAGAAAGCCTACACTGTAGGCAGGTGAGGGAACTGGCAACAGAACTACTTTTGCTTTATAAGGCACATAAGATGTGCCTTATTTAGTGTGCTTTCATCTTGTTTTGTCATTTATTTATGTTGTCTTGCTATTTATATTTCCTGCAGAGTCTATTTGGAGCACCCACGATTTCATTGCACATGTACAGTGACAATAAAGGGCTATTCTGTTCTATTCATAATTTATCTTGAGGCACGGGGCACGTTAAGGACACAGTGCAGACACAAAGTCTATGTGAATACAACAATGACCACAATATTTTACATGAGTATATTCTATGACACCTACAGTTTATTTTGAAAGTGAAGCATGGTACTTTCCCAATCAAATTCCTTCACTCTTTCAGATATTCCCAGGGCATTTCTAATGGAGGTTTTGGGCTTCCCAGGTGGTCTGGCCTGATCTGCATGACTGGCCATTTCAAATACTTTTTCAACCTGGCCAGTATTTTCTTTGGGTTTCCAAGTTACACACAGAGCCCATGTACCCTCCTTTCTAGTTAAGCATTGCTAAGAGGCCAGCATCCCTCTTGCACCCTTTGTGTGTTTCTGTGCTCTCGGTCTGAGAAGACAAACCTAACCCAGGTACTAAAATATCTGGTAGATTAACTGAAACTGAATAGAGTCTGTAAGGGGTGTTCTTGTTTAAATATACACTGATTAATAGAGCCTTTAGATACTATCCTGTTTCACTAGTGGTAGCTATGCCTGGGCTTACACGCTCATCAACAATATTAGCTCCAGAATTCGAGTTAGCAAGATAAGCAAGAGCTGGCTATATACACAAACCAAACTCATCAAAATGTGCTTAATGCGCAGATCTTTATGCTGAAGACAGTGAGAGGGCAGGTTATATTTATTCTTCACGCATGGATGATGAAACAGAGTCAGACCAGGTACTGGAAAGCAGCAGTTCATGGTTAGGGTGACACTGGGATGCAGAGTTAGTCCATGCTCCCATGCAATGTCTCGGTAGTTATTTTAACACCCCCCCCCCCAGCTACTATATGCAACACTGTGTCCTCTGCTAGCTTACCGTGTCTGATGGTCACTGGCAGCTGGGATTGGCCCCTGGAGGTCTGGAACCACAGGTGAGCCCATGCTGTTCCGTGGCTTTGTCCCCGTTACTTCTTCCTTCCTGAAGGACTGGCGCACTGGCGAGCTTCTCTCCATGGTAACACTATGAGATGGCATGCCATGAGGAGGTCCACCATGGATGTCAATCATTCGTACCTCAGTCATCCGATGAGGGGATGGCGGAGGTGTCTTAGAACCCAAAGTCGGCAGCTGGCTGTTTCTGGACTTCTGCCTGTACAGAGAGGGGTGATCTATAGTGTCTGTAGGGCTAGGTCCACCATAAGAACTCGTGGAGCGGATGGAGGCACGGTGAAATCCCCCCATGGCATGCTCTGGACCATCAAGCCCAGGGCTGGGGTGTGGTCCATGTGCTGCAGCAATGCCCATTCGTCCCTCTTGGAGGAGGTAGGGATCTGCGTACAAGCCCTCATTCCCTCTAGAAAGAGTGTGGCTCTTTCCAGCCATATCCTCATCTGGCTTGACATCTCGTCTCTCTAGGATGGCGCTGGGACAAGGAGAGTTAGAGCGGGCCGGTGGGTTGGCATTGGAGATTCTGTCCCTTGGGATGGTGGCGCTCCCAGGTAAAGAGCCCTGCCGTGGGCCAAATGGGATTCTGGAGGGAGATGGAGGCATAGAGTGGGGCGTTGGGGGGAGTGCTGCTTGCATTGGGTGGTGGGACGGGGGAACCATGGGAGGATGCCTTAGAGGGGGCTGGCCATCACGGCCGGCAAGTGCCATTTCACTGTGCATCTAGAAAAAAGAAAAAAAAAATCATAAAAACACCCAAAAAAAAAAGATTTAATATATAAAAGTACACAAAAAGTTCCTTCTTTTAGTAGAAAATCTTAAATTAAAGATGCATATTTCTGTCAACTTCAGTTACTTCTTACTTTGTGTAGGTCTTGTAACTTTAGACTGGAGCTGCCCTTAAAACAAAAACATCTATCTATCTTACACTGTTGCTTTTCAAAGAATATATACTGTCAGCAAATTTTCCCAGAAGTAGAAAATAGTTCCTGGACACACAGCATATCACTCTAAGCCCTTGATATCGTGCCCACAGGCTTCCATATAAAACAATATTGCATGAAGAAGTAAAGACTATTCTCCCTGTTAAAAAAAACTGCACAGTTTCTGCTTTTTGAAAGAAGGTGAGGTTAAGTGTTGCAAATGCGCTCCAGGAGATAAGACTATGGCTTTCTACCAGAGGTTCATGGAAGCCTTCGGGGTTAGACAGTACCTTGGCTAATTTGCAACAGTATCTGTCTGTCTGAACAGCAAATACAGTCCACAGTTCTTTAGCTCAACCACCTTAAAGCTCTTTGAAGGCTAACGTGCAAAAACCTAACCTCAATTAATTGGAACACTTTTCTTGGTTAAGGGATATAGAAGAATAGTCAGTGCAAAAGTCTTAAAGGTACACAGTGTTCAGTCTTTACATTACTTCCTCTACTTTTATTTTGACACCTTGCATAAAGCAAGACTGTGTTTTGCTTAACGAATAAAAAAGAATTAAATTATTTCCTCTGCAAACAAAAAGTTACTTGATATGCAACATGCACCCTTGGCCAGCCATGCAGTGAAAGCAATAATGGAAATTTGATATCGGCTCAGAAAGAACAAGCAACAAAACAATAAAAGTCATTTCATTTTAGATTGGGTTTTCTTTAGTTTGTTTGTTTTTCTCTCGCCCTCTTCTTTACTGAACTAAACATGTACAAGCACATTTGAAACCTAAATTATAAACACAGACAGAATTCATGGATACACACTCTCCTATAGGGTGTCACAAGTGGGTATGAACCGAATCTGTTTTCCAGTCCAACTTTCTATTCCCGTCAAACACACAAACTATTGTTTGTCCGACGTATGACTCACAGGTCTCACCTAAAAGTCAAGACAAGTCAAAAACGTAACGCAAAGTTTTTGTGTTTTCAGTCTCGTCATTATTTATTACTTCCCAGACTGCCAACAAAGATTAGCACAGTGAGGTGAACAATAAAGTGGGTGTGACCCTTGTGTGTGCAAGAGTAGGTGTGACCTGGAAAACAACAAATGCACACAGAGAATACAGTAACAAAAGAGCTCAGGCTTGGCTGTGGTGACAACAGTAAAAAGAAAGAAACTTTGTAGCAGGGAAAGTTCACGCAGCAGTAAATATGACTGCAACAAGTCCGACCAAGCAGCAAAACACTAAGACTTCAGCGCAAAGAGCCACTGCTGACCGTCACAAAACCATAAAGACTTCTACTTTTTAAGGTGCACACGCTCATAAAAAAAGAAAAGTCGTCCTCGTGTAGAAATTTCTCTGAAGCCCTAAATAACATCTGACTGCTTTTCCAATCCCTGCAAAGCCATATAAGAACATTTTTAGCCAAAAGGCATCAGCTCTCAATCCCAAACAGATGTTGCACCTTTGAAACACCGACCAAAACATCTAAAAATATCCCTACAGTACAGAGATCTCCTTGCTTTGTGACAAAACAAAGAAGTAGAAGCTTGAAAAACACGCGCACGTGAAACCATATCAGGCAAAAAAGATGTAATTTATCTCCCAGACCTTTTTTTCCTCCTTTCTCCATCAGTCTCTTAAGCTTCCAATTATGAGAGCGGCATGTCTAGTAGGAGTTAACAAAAGTTGCCTCAATCTCTTGGCCTGTCAAGAGTTGGAGCGAGTTTCCCGACTAATTCACAGACGTTTCAGAGCCTCACAGCGAACAAAGCAGGCCAGATAAAGAAGAGTCGTGCTGCAATGTTCGTGAAGAAAGTTGTAAATATTTAAAGAGCTGATCGAATGGCTGAGTGTACTATGCGGATGTGCTGTAGGGCACTAAATGGTGTTGGTGAAAGAAAACACTAATTATTAGAATTGTAAGTTGACACAAGATGAGCTGTCATCTTTTTTTGGACAAAGACAAAAGAAAAAATGGTGGATTGTTTTTAGGAGAGCAAATCAGAGGCTAGCTAATAACTCAGCTACTGTTTCAAAACATCCTCTTAACTGGTGTGTACATACTGTCTCTGTCGACAGCCACTATTGACTATACTGTATGAATTCAAAGCAAAGCTTGAGGCACTATCCCATACATATATAAATATATGTATCAGTAAAGATTAATGAGTCAAACTTTTGAAATGCAATTGACGGAGAGTTATTTGACCGCCTGAAGTTTATCAAGTTACGTGTCCATTCCTGTGTACATCTATCCACTTCGTATTATTGCAGCAGTTGTTTTTATAACCAGAGACAGCTCTATGCAAGTTTTGCTTGCCAGACATTTTCAAATCGATAGCCGAGATGACTGCAGATCTCAATTTGAATCAGATCTGAGGCCTGGCATCCCTGCAAGGCGAGGGCATTCTCTACGGCCCAAACACATGTGAGGTGCACCTTCAGTGAAACAGTGTTTGAACAGGTGCTAATTAAGCCCTAGCGACACCCTTTTTTTCCTTTGTGCGGCCAATTTTCTATTTCCTCAATAAAAGAGGTTGAATTTTTAACACTGCCAAGAATAGAGAGGCTGATAAATATTATGTTGAAAACTGGGTTGAGTGTTAGAGCTTTTCAATATGTTTGTAAAGGAAGGGAAGTTTGCCAACAGCTTAACAGCTTGCTTGATGCGGAGCACGTTCATCAACCTCTGTTGTTGTATTTAAATAAAGCGACTTGACTGCAATAGAAGCAAACTCTCGAGTGGGAATCAATAAATGGCATTTTAGGTAGTTTTCTGTGGTGTTTACACTTAAAACACCACACCCACAGCCATCCTCTGTATCTGGGTCAACTGCTGCTGGGTTAAAAAATGACAGCAACAATCTTTTTCTTTATGTTAGCATTGCACTGTGTTTGCATAGGAACCTTTAAGAAGTTGCTTCATACATTTCAGTTCATCGAGTTCCAAGCTCTTTTTTTTAACACCTGCAGTTTCGACGAGAACCAGAATTTGGGGAAAAACTTCTCTACACAATTGGAGTTTTTCTGCTGATGTACTTTGAAACTTTTAAGCTCTCAAAGTAAGATTCCCCTTTTCACTTTTTCAGTATCTTATTTAGCCATCTTCTTTTTTTTTGAAGAGCCGTCTTTTATTCGCCTCCCTTTGAAGGACCCGATTGGAGAAAGTCAGCAACTTGCCTGTCAGCAGCAAAGAATAAAAAAAGAATTTCTGCAGCACCTCAATGTCACTGTGGCATCTGAATGAAGAGCTCTTAAAACCATCACCTTAGCTGCCTCATCACTCCTTTAAACTTAACCAATTTCACTTTAAACTTAGGTGACCATACGCAGCACTGCATGTAGTGTTAGTATAGCGGGGGTTAATATTTAAAGCAAAGCAATTGTGCCAAAATGCTAACTGTAACTGGCAGACGGAAAAAGCGAGGACAGATGACTGGTCAGGGCAAATTAGAGGAGCGGATCTGAGGAGGAACAGTAGACGAAAAAAAGGCTCTTTGGGGGTTTTAGTTTGTTACATCAGCAGGAAATAAACAAGATAGAATCAGAATAAAAGAAAAGAGATTAGAGCAGATATTGGGAGGAAGAATTCAGAGAGGAAATAGTCCTGAGAGCTGAGTCCAATTGTCCCCTAAACAAGTCGCACCAGAGCGTGTAGAGGACGGCCAAACGCAGGCCCCTGGGAGAACAATACAAGACCCCCTCTGAAGAGATTAACAAGAGGCAGGGGGACATTCCTTCCCTTTACTGCATACAAGATGTGAGAAACCGGAGACCGGGCTCGCTATTCTATCTGCAGCAAATCTTTTCTCTACTCAGCTGCCGCTTTTAATGAGACAATTTCACTGCTGTGCTGTGGACAGTAAAGTACTCACCCTGACATCGCCATTGGTAGGTCGGGGTCCATGGTTGAATGCCTGTGCTGGATCTTTGTGGTAAACCTTCAGGCAGGAGTGGTCTGTGATGTTCCTGTAGGAGGAAGAGGTGCTCAGTGGTAAGAATTTAGCCCAGATATCGCCATCAGACAGCGGCCGATCCTGTCTCAGTCGGGTTCTCTGCAACAGCCCCACCAAGGGCACATACCCCGACAGAGGCTCTGACTGTTCGCTATTACCTGACATTCTCTCTAAATATTCAAAATCCATAAAAATATTAACTAATACTATCTTGCTACATGAACTGAGAGCACACCTGCTGTTTCATGTCCTGGGCTCAATTTAACTATGGCATTATGGTCGCCCGTACAGCCCTTAAGCTATGACGAGACAATTTTTTTTACAGCCCTGATAAAATATTACTCACAAAGTACACATTGCACTTGAGCAGGAGCTCTGCAGGCAAAGGGCAAAGTTCGTATGCCTTCAAGAGTAAAGCCTTTCCTTCTGAAAAACAACTACAACAAATGGCTGCCTACTTTCTCAGAAGACAGAATCTGCTGTATTACTGATAAGACATGCAGATGAATATCAAAGCAGGATAGTACTGGTATGTATGTTTATAAATGAAGCAATGAGAGCTTTTAAAAAAAAGCAAATATTTCTTAAAGATTTGCAAAGTCAAATTTTTTCATTAAGACTGGCAACAACCACCAGGAAAGGTATCAAAGTCAGCTAAAAGTAAACCTTAGTTTGTTTACAGTTAATGCTCTTTTTTTTTTTTTAACTTTCTCTTTAACATTGAAGGAAAGTGGAAGTGAGCCCATTTCCTGACCAGTGACATTTCCTGTTCAGGGAGAGCTGAAGAAGGAAGAGGATGGAAAGTGTTCACAGTGGGTAAATGGAAATAGGTCTATCCGATATCCTCACATTGTTCCATAATGATGTTTGTACAGGATCAACATTGCATCTGACCAATCACATTGTTATGATGTCATAGCTTTGTGACTTGGGGAAGAAAACTGCCGATGTCCACTCAGGAAAAACATCCAAAAAGGGGGCGGTTAGGGTCAGGGTTAGGTCTGAGGGTTAGGATGTGTCGTGGTTTGGGTTAGGGTTACGGGACTATAGTTACGGTTATGGTTAAGGGGTTATGGTTTGGTGTGTTGTGTGACGCTGTTTCCATGTCATAAAACTTTGACATCACGTGTGATTGGTCACTTGCAACATTAGTTATATCGATCCAAGAGCAACACCAACACGACAATATCAGATCGACCTAAGGAAATAATAAACACAGTATGCGATGGCAAATACATGCTCCCGATCCGTTTCTGTTACCATGTTTATCACATGCAAACACAGTGCATCTTTACCTGACATCAGCAAGTTCGTAATACACGTTCCTCATGTCGTCTTTGACGTACACGGCAACACTGGGTGACTCCAACATCTTCATGTTGAGCTGCTGCGGGAAGGCACTGACAAAGAGAGCTCTGATTGTGTCAATGCTGGTGATCTCATTGGGCATGCGAATCTGTTTGGTCTCGTCTCCGTACTGCAGGTACAGTACACCTAAAGGCAGGAAGCAGGGAGACTTGGTGATTAGTCCTTTCAAATGTTTCCCGTGACTAAGACAGCCCTATTTGAATTCCAAAACTTGCATTAGCAGTGACGCATTGTTTCACTCCCATATGTTTTCTAAAGGCCTGAAGAATTTCAGCCCTGCACGCAGTGTTAATCTGTCAAGACAAATAGAACATTTCACGCAGTTCACTGAAATTGTGTCGGTGTTATTCCAATTACAAACCAGTGGTCTGCTTTTACTGTTGAGCTACTGTATAGAGTACTGACTGTGCAAGAATGCTCAATATATTGCAGTAAAATCATTGGGCTTATGTTATTTCATGTTAGTGCAGTAAACAATGCCAAAACTGTGGTGGTTAAACAAAAAGGGACGCTTGTAGAAGTTTGGGTTGGTTTAAAAACCCTTCAATGGTGAAAAAAATAAAATAAAAAAAAACATCTAACAGCATAATTCCAGCCTTGTAAAAAGAGTTGGCAAGGGCCCATGTGACACGTCTGGTCATGGCCGCTCAGTGCAGATTACAGGCCGGACTCAAATTTTCAAAAGTTCCCGGTGTTTTTTTTCTTCTTTTTTTTGTTTTGGTGCAATTTGGATCAACTCCTGCACAGTCCCGAACGGATAAGAGAGTCTGAATTGGGCTTCAGCATTTATTCTCAGTTGAACGGTGGCTTGGAAAGCATCAAAAACAAAAGTGCATGAATGTAATCATGTTGTGTGCAGCCTTTTGCTAAATATTTGTAATGCACTGCGCTGAATCTTTTGCTTATCACTTGCACAGGATAAATCATTTGGTACAGGCAGTGAGCTTGGGGGTGGGGTCAGGAAGAGAGGACAAAACTAGGGGTGGATCAGTACAAGTTGTGCATCAAACAGACCAAAGCTTGAACCTCTGAACCCTGGGTGTGGCATTTGTACTGTGCTTTAGAAAAACAGATGGCTCTTGAACAAAATTTATGGCCACGCCTACAGAGCAGTTGTATAAACAGTGCTGGGGGGGGAGGAAACAGAAAAAAAAACATTTCTATTTTCAATCTGCGATTCATTACCTCAGACGGCTTTGTGCTGATCTTCACAGGCAATCAGTGGCAACAATAGAACGTAATGAAATGATCAAAGCAGTTCAATCAGCTCGTGTTGTTGTTTTGCTCATATTTCATAAGAAATCATCCAAAATGTCACATTTCATTAGCTGCAGAGACAAAATTGTCACTTGTGCATTTGTGCACTGGAAATAACTTGCTTTAAGGAGAGGAGGGTTTGGTTTTACTTGGTGTAACCCCATAAAAGGAGCTAGCCAGTAAAAGCTACCAGATGTTGGTGAAATATTATACAAGATCCTACATGCACCACGAGACAGAGTGAGACAGAGAGTGAGAGAGAGAGAGAGAGGGCAAATCCAGGAAATAAAATTGCTGAGTCTATCCGTTGCTTTCTCTCTCTCTGGTCTGTCTGGGTTCCTGTGTTGGAAAAACTTAACAAAGTGCCCATTTGCAGAATAAATTCATCTTTCCCCTGAGAGCTGTTACGTTAACGGCCGTGTAGTTTTCATCCAGATGTTCGCAACTAGGGCAAAAGAATTTGATGACAAAGCACCATTGATTGAGATTGCATCGTGCACACCTCTGTACTCTTATTTGCTATGACAAAGTTGAATAGCTCAGTTTTAACAGCTGCATTCCTGAGCACCTGGTTTCACTGAGGACTGGAAACAAATAGCTAGTGGGTTTTTCTGACCAAATGGGCACAGTTTTTCCACATCTTTCCAGTAAGACACAAAAGTCTAAAACAAATAAAGTCTAGAAATATATGCTCATCGCAGCGATTGAAATGCAGCGAAAAGGCAGACGACTATAATACACCCGCAAAATGAAGAAATTCAATACACTTGATGCCACACTTAAGGATGAATTTGATACTCACGTTTGAGGTTTTAAGGAATCCCTGTTTTTCTGCTCGCTGTTAAGATGCTCTCAAAAAGCCAGAAGCTACTACACCAAAAAGATACTCAAAAGTCCCAAATGTCTGCTGGGACCAAGCGAAGCGTGTGCCTGTCTGTTTGTGTGTGTGCATGTGTGTGAGAGGCAGTGGTGGGAGGGACAGTGTTGTGAAGTGGTGCCCCCCACCTCCCCCCCTTTTTTTCTCCTCCCCTTTTTCCTCACACCATAACCCCCCACTGTCTTAACACTCTGTCTTGATGTTTTTGATAGAAGGACAGAGAATGATGGGACATGTGTACGTGCATGTGTAGAAAAACTTTTCAGACAAAGCAAGAGGCACTACTGGCACGGGAAAGGAATACGACACCCTGCAGTTTCATTCATTTTCACTTTGGTCAAAAGTCTCTCAGATGCTTGCCTATTATCCCGTGGCAGACGCCTCGCCGAGTTGTAAGCTGCGCTGACGCTACACTTTGTTTGGAGAGTTTTCTAAGACTTTGCATCCCTCTCAGCCAAACACAGCCACCTAATTCTGCACAGCTCTGAGCCTTTGCTGCATATGTATGCAAATGTAGCACCGTGCACGTTGATAAGACGACCCGTTTCTAATCCTGTCAATACCACGATGGCACACTGTGGATGCTTTTCTCCTATCTTTCACTACAGAAGAAATGAATACTAATTAAAACAAAACTGTGCGCTCAGGTTGAGAAAGGAGGAAGGGTGGAGACTAGCAGACGGATGGAGTGAGAGGAACAGATTTGGACTTTTAGTGAAACAATGACATCATACTGTGGTTAGGAGCTATTACAAAGAGTTATGCCAAGGTTATGCTAAAAGAACGTGTCAAACATTACTAATGCTAGTTAATGCTGTGAGTCTTTAACAGGGCAGATACAGGAACTTCCTTATAGCAAATTTATTTGGGGATTTTGAAATAGAGCATTACAAGATTGTCAACTGAATTTTCTCAAACTAACAGAACTGCCATGAACCCAAAAACTAATATAACATCCAGCATACCTAGTGAGCGGTCCTTTGTCTGATTGGCCGATCGCACAACAGGCAGGCTGGCACGAACCCGGCTGCCACGGGTGAAGGTTGTGGGCGCTTCAGCCTCAGACATGGTGTCCAATGATTCCAGGGAGGCTAAGGACAGGTGGTCGACCTGATCGCCGATACTGTGCTGGGTGCTGGCGCCGTGCTTTGGGCTTCTGCTCTGAAATGGGAGCACATGGAAACAACACCGTAAGAGCAATACCCTGTACACAAGTGTACACAAGATGATACTTTACATGCTTTAGTATTACATTCTCTCAAGGACACAACAAAAAAAAATATTTTTTTCACAGTATAAGAAACTTCTTTGTGTTATCATGCATTTAGTGGAGCAGAAATAACACTTCCTGACAATGTCAGGTGTGCTGTGAGTCACACACATTCTTTGAAAAGCGAGAAAAAGAAATCTTTGATGGTGACTTTGACTTTGACTGCAGCAACACACAAAAAACTATGAGTCTACTCATGCAAATGTGCAACAAAGTGTTAATACACGCACTACAGGATCTTCTGCTGCTATTAAATACACACCCACAGGTATGCATGGTTACTAAAAGTACCAACACCCTAAAAGAGTTCAAAGAGATTCCTAAAATGTTGTTCCAGAAAGAGAAATTTCTAGTAACCAATGATTAAACATCAGGACTTGTGTGATCAAAACGTGAAGATCAGTTCACTTCTCTGTAATCATATCTGCATGGCGTGGCATCCTCGAGCTAGGGATACAATAAGAAGATCTGTGACCTGACTCCTGAGCCCACTGAGCTATTGTGCGGTAAGGTAAGGTGAGCTCCACCTCAAGGGGAAAACTCTGAACACTGGGCTCTTTATGAAATTGCTCCCCTTTCTGGCATCAAAAATGGCAATGTAAAGCCATAGCAGATGAAGGCACAAGACTACCAGGCCAGGTCCTATGGGTTATCTTGAACAAGCCAGCCTGCACATGCTGCCATTATCTCACACTCATACTCGCAAGGGCAAAGAAAGAATGTAAGCATATTAAGATAAGTGCAGCTGACAGATGTAGTTTAACCTGACAGCCAAGGCTGGCTGACAGACAGGGCAGACACTGATAGACTGATAGACAGGGCAGACACTGATAGACAAGGGGGCACTTGGCTTTAGGAACATGGTCACAAAGCAGATGTTAGCGAGTGTGCGAACATGGTCACACAAACACACACTCTGACAACACTGCAGTATGATGCAGATAAGATAAAAGGCTGACTAACTCTGTGGGGCAATTGGATTTTCATCAAATACCTCTGAATGTCAAGCTCAGAGTGAAGGGAAGAGAGCATGGCCTGTAAAGACTGATGGAAGAAAAAAGAGGAGAGGAGAAAACAAAAAAGCAAAAAGCTTAGAAATGCCAGTGGGAGGTTGAAATGGAAAAGAAATGTTCATCTGACAAAACAGAAGAACCATGGCAACGAATCAATGTCGACGGCAGGCCATAGAACAGAGGAATGAGGCTAAGTGCAAAGACAGCCTAAGTGCAAAAGTTAAACATAGTCTTAGATTGTATTTACTTTAAATCATCACTTTTTATATGCTTACGTTTGTTAAAATTAGCACTGACATGATAATCCTACAAATCCTACCTCTTAAAAATGTCTACAATAACATTAATTGCAGCCATTTATACAATGCCATATCCTTTAAAAAAAAAAAAGACCATTTAAGCTCATCAAACTTCACATCCCTGTGTGATGTTTGCTGAGTCAGTATGCAAGCATTTTTCTGAAGTACCGTCACAGCAGCTGGGCAAATTGGTGAGCCGCAACTCAACTTTTATAATTCCATTAAAATATGCTTATACTGCAGGACTCAGAGATTTAAAGTAATGAATAAAAATGTACTCTTATTTTGTTAATACATGACGATAGCCACTTAAATAATAATAACAATAATAAAAGAGAGGTCACACACAGTTGGGCTGTCACCTGAAACCAGTCATGTGTCTGGAATTTAATCTGACCACTGAATGATACATGACCTTATTCACTGTTGGTGGCCCTGCTTCTCATATGCTACTGTGTCACCCCTGGGAGTGTTGAAACATTTTGGTTTCTTCCATCACCTGTAGGTAGTAATTATGTCAGAGTGGTCTGGCAGTGTAATCCAGTGTTTTCTAAAAATACTGAAGTGGAGAAAGCGGCAGCCACATTCAGACTTTAACTTTAAGTTCCCTTAAGGATCACATTTCTGAGTTTGCTGTGCGAATTGATAGCGTGGTTTCAGATGTGCTTGGCCATGAGGCTGATATCAGTAAACAAAAACTTTAATTACTCATAGTTTTGGCTGGAACTCAAAATGTAGGGGAGTAGAGGAAGATTAGATCATTTTGTTCTTTGCTGTAACTTAGTTAAGAACAGAGTGTTTCCTCCTTGATTGAAGGCTTTATGCTAAGCTAAGATAAAGGTAAGCTAAGCTATGCTAAGCTAAACCCCGCCTGGCTTCAAATGCATATTTAATTAGAAGGTCCTCAAACTATTAATTTAAATGATAGAAAACCAAAACCATAGTTAAAGTAAGAAAATATCATTTTTGGTACTTACTGTATATATATATATATATTTTAAATACAAGCACATTTAGCCACAATAAGCTATAGCAATATGGCTATAGTGCAGTAGAGTGTCAAAGAAGAATCTGTTTAAAGTGACTTTTATTTTTATGTTTCAATAAAAATACCAATAACTGTTTCACAGGAAGAACCTATGTGATATATATTTGCATTAATTTAATTTTCTCCCTCACCTTATTTACTTGGCAGCATTGTGCCCTAAATTAATGGGACAGGATCACACTGAAAAAGCAGTTAACTTCAATTGAAGCATAGGGGCTAAAGCTTTAGAGCCAGAATGATACAGGATTTTAAGGATCGATACCGATATTTGGTACCGTTTTTTTTTTCCCATTCAGACACACAAAACAAACAGAATTTCCTAACAAAACTTGTTTGCAGTTGTTTATTTATTTGTTTATGCTCTACTGGTTGTTGCGTTTGTGCCATTCCAGACAAGCATGCTGCTAAAACGGAAGTTGCAGATTGCCTCGTGGTCAACGAGCAACTCAACACTGATAACATGATGGAATGGTGTTTTTCCTGTCTCTTCTTATTTTTTTAGATTTTCATTTATCAACCATTATAAACATTGATAGACCGTCGAATATCTGCCGATAATTTCAGGCCCTCAACAAATCGACCAGGCTGTGAAACTATTACACCCTATTCAGTGACATAAACAGTATCCATGGCTCATCATAGTACTCAAGATAAGATCTTTAAACAATGGTGGCACGTTTCTTTGTTACAGCAGCAGCATTTCTTTGCAGTGACAGTACACTACCTTGACTATGCAAAAGAAGAGACATCATTAAATTGACATCCAAAATGAATCTCATTCACATGGAAGGCATGCTTCCTTCTTTACACTAAACAGTGGATAATGCTGGGATGGCACACCCTCGATAGTACAGAATCTAAAAAAAAGAAAAGGATATTTATTGGATATGTACTCAAATTTTACTTCAAAGGGAAAGTTGTCTTATTTAAAATGTACTTTTTTTAATTTCTAGAAAATGTTACAATGGGTACAATGTGACAGTTATTGCACAGGAGAGAAAGGCTGTTAAAGCGAAAGGAGTCAAACATAACGATGGAGAAAATTGCAAATGAGACCTTCTACCTCCCTGTGGAGAGGTGGGGTAATTAAGTTAAACCACTCCACACCACTCCACATCTGACAAATGAGGTGTCTCCTCAAAAGGTTAACAGTTTAGTTCAGATTAACTTCTCCGTCTCTTTCTCCCTCACTTGCATACGTGCATAGATTCTCAATTCAACACAAAATCTCTGTACATATCATATCGTCCTGAAGTATTTGAGCCACAGACGCTTCCTGTTCAAGCTTACCCCTTCCTGCCTTAAGGGCCAAATGTGAAAGCCACAGACCGCCCGCTGATTAGCAGTATAAAACCTGCTTCTGCCCACACATACCTATAGTACATTCCACAGCAGCAATTTCCCCTCACTTCAGTCAAAACCAAACGGCCTGTGATTCTGCTTTTTCAGCAGCGACTGCCTCTGTACACCACATTGGGTCTGACAGTTATGATGAATGTGAAACTGAGACATCAACATTAGCTCATACACAGGAACATGACAAGTCATAAACTGATGAAAATAGCCCCTTGGGAAGGAACGTGTCTAGAAAATTAAGCTCGAATCTGTCAAAGAAATCAGAAAATGTCGACTTCAACGACGGCTTGGTTGTCTGGTGCTGCAGCCAGTGTCAGCGGCCTGTTTTTCCTTTTTGTTTTTTTAAAAAAAGTAAACCTGTGTCAAATAGTCATCATGATTAGAGTATGTTAGAGCAGCTCTAGAAATAACTCAGTGGAATTTGCCTCATCTAAATGCTGATGTTGTGTGGCTTAGAGCCTTTTCCTCAGGCTCTTGCTGGAAAAAAAAGAACTGTCTTGAACACTACTTGCTGGAGCCTTATTATATTAAATGGATGTCAAAAACTGTACAGTGTGGGCAAGCAATAATTAGGCAAACAACCATGCTTGCGGAGAAAATAGATGCAAGATAAAAGTGTTTTAGTCAAACTCTGTCTGTCCCAGTGTGTGTGTGTGTGTTTGAAAGCCAAAGAAAGACGGATACACAGAGACACTCAGTGTGTGCATGAGTGAGTCAGGCCATTGTTCCAGAAAATCTGACCCGAACCCAGGACATCCTGCAAACATTTATGCAACAGTGGTCTGACAAACAGTATGTTGTCATGAGAAAGCAAGCGTTGGCTTGCATGTCTGCATTAACAAAATACATGTAATATTCAAACTTTATAGGTCAGTGCTCTTTCATTCCATGCCCCGTACACTTCACTTGATTCACTTTTCACTATAGTTCCACCTCGTGATCATGCGTGTACAGTGTGGGTGCTTTTCACTGTAACCCGTCTTGATTATTGCAATGCTACTTTCACTGCAAGGACAATGTTACATGATTTCACAAAGCAGAGCAGAATATGTTATATCACGGTCCCCTGGTCTTAGTCTGACAGGTTGACATGCGGAGTTGAGCTGGGGCGATTAAAGTAAATTACAATTGTTAAGAATAATGGCAGCCACCATCAGGGTCTTACTGTGTCATTCACTGAGATTTAAGTATAGATATGGTCCAAAAATTGCCATGCACCCCACCTGCTGCCAGTCCACACAAAGCCCACTGATTGGAGCTTGACTTCTTATAGAATCAACGTGGTGTTATAATAGCTTAGCCTAGCTTTCACCTTAAAAACAGGGGTATTAGTCTGCTTTCCCTGTAGTCATGGTGATCATTTTCCCCTTTGGGCTGCATAACATTGGAGATCTTTAAAAAAAAAAAAAGACACAATGCAGGTTTCACAAGCATCCCAAAAAGCCAAAGTCGACCCGTCTGTGGCTGTATTAGCCTAAACAACATCCACTACCAGGGTCCGACTACAATAGTGTTCATTCACACGTCATATTCTATGTAAACAAACACAAAGAATGCACACAGGCAACCAGAGGAACAGGTTTCATTGACTCGTTCTATACTTCCTTGCTGGACATGAAAGAATGTAAACATGAGAGTTGAGGTTGAAGCTTTAAACACAAACTCAACTGTTGTGAGCACAGCTTTCCACTTAAGATGCTAATTTGGCTCGAGCTCTGGGGAGCAGAGCTAGAGCCAACTGTAATTACCTGGTCCGATCTGCATGAAAGACGACGGTGGCTCGGTGTACTGTTAACCCTTCGCTCAACTTGGTGCTATAAGCGAGATATCAGAATGAGACAAGTTGAGCAAAGGGTTAACAGTACACCGAGCCACCGTTTTCTTTCATGCAGATCGGACCTGCCGTAGTTGATACGATAGGAATGAATGTGTAGTAAAACATAATCAAGAAAAGAGTTCAACAATGGAAGCGCCAAATTGTCAGAGCTAATTAGCAAACGTGAGTCAAAAACTTAATGCCGCTGCAGTTCTACACAACTCCGAAGCATAAAGCCCCTGTCAGTCAGCTGGTCAGCTCTCAGTCTGTATGTCTGTGGACAGACCATCACCCTTTGTCTACCTTAGCCTAAATGACATTATTCCAAAATCCCCCAGTCATCCATTCCTATTCACTGCTACCGAATCCCTCCCTCCCTCCCACCTCTGATGCATTCCTCCTCTAATCCCCTCATCAAAATCCCCAGATGACCTTTCCAGAGATGGTTATATTTGGTTAATTGTTGCATTCATTTATAGCGTCTACAGCTGACCATGGAAGTGTGAAAAGATAAGATCCTACTACTTAAAATAAAAAGTTCCAAAAATGTATATGCAAACAGTAACCTTGACTGTTACCATCTCATTCGTAAAATATTACACCGAAAAATCAAATGTAACCACAGTGCACTGCAGGATGATTATCTCTTACACCACTTAGGACATGCTGGACAACAGCTGAGCAACACTCCCCAACTGATTTTATCTGCTCACACATATACAAGTGAGCCAGGGTTATCACTAGCAGACATCGCCCTCTCCACTGAACAAGCAAGGTTAAAAAAACGGCAACTCTGCGCAACCCATCGGATGTAATCGTCAATGTGTGGTCATGAAGTAGAGAACGCCAACTTCACGAGGTTGTTTCGTGTCGTATTCGTTTACTTTGCATACAAGAATAAAAGTACAGATTTAGCTAAATGAATATGATCAAGCAAAAATCAAGTTCCACATTAGATGTAAAAAATAAATATATGTGAAGACAGCATTTACCATGCTTCAGAAATGACAGTCTTCTTCCGAAGGTGACTTCCATGTGAGACTGGAAACTCCCTGGCCTAAGGGAAACAGGGTTTCTTCCTCCAGTGTTATTTCAGCTCTCGAAGCACTCAGTACAACTGCCCTGTCCAGCTTCCTTCTCTTTCTGTTCTACCTCACAGCGGATGCCCCCCCTGCGCCCAGTCCAATGCACACACTCTCCCACATCCCTAACGATCCAGCAACACAATACAAACACACACAGTCCACACCAGGCAGACAGCAGGGGGAAGCCATTGTTTTTCTGTGTGCTTTTTACATTTGTGTAACACTAAGACTGTATCGGAGAGTGAAGGACATCTGCACAAGTCATGATGCTCAATATTTCTTATTTTCAGGCCATTGCAACATCTGAGGGGTGCAAAAGATCGGATTCCTGCAAACAGCTTTAAATTCCATGAGGTTTCCATTTTGAGATAAAAAAGGAAAAAAACTAAATACATTTATCTTAAAACAGCAGCTTCAGCATAAACTCTCAGCCCAATCTCAGCTTCCATCGCACTGCCTGAGGGTGCAACTGAAGACAGAAAGATGACACTTGTGTCTCAAGGAGATAAGACCCTTCTCCAAGGATCTCGAGGGCTTGGCAGGCCCTTATCCAGTAGTATAAACACATGGACACACCCATGAAAATATATGTATGATCACCTTGCTGCAGTGTTTCTGGGAAAGCTTTATTGAATGTTGGGATAATTACAAAAACAATTTGTGCTCCTTTGTTAAAAAGCTTTGTTGTGCTTCAGGCCTTGCACTCGTTCAAAGCCGTTACATAAGAAAGCAGGCCCAGACTTAAACTTAGACTGACAGATCATGTACTAGCCTTGCATGCAACGATTTGCACACATCTATAAATGTGCACATACAAAAAAAAAAAAAAAAATCTCCCTTTCTCACCCTCTTGTCTCTCTTACCAAACAAATACATGCAAAATATTTGCTGACAGGGCTGGAGAGACACGTTCTGTTCAGACTTGCTCTTCAATATGACTTTATCAACAGAAAGACAGGTTTCGTAGTTCCCAACCCTTGGAGCATCCCAAAATAACACAAAAGCAACAGAGTATTCCTTCATGGCCAAAAACCACATCCACGTCCTGGGCTGTCAACACAGAGCGTCTCTCTCTCTGGGGGGAAAATAAAGGACTTTCCAGGTCTAATTTAAGCCACCCTGTGTGTATATCTGGGCATCAGAGGATACGTGTGTGTGTGTAGCTCTGTGGTCAACATGACAAAGAGGGCTTTCTTCTCTTTAGGGCACTTTTAATCCTGTATCCTCTATGATGTCACACACACTGTATAATCTAATAGAAACAAGGCAGCATAATTTGATTTTCTTCCACCTCACCTTTTTTGATTACCATGAACAGGCCATTTTTTCTGGTTCTAAGTCACAGTATTTTGTCAAGTGTCAAGTCTCCTTCTACTCCCATGAAAGCAAGCCTGATAATGGCTTTGCTATTCGTGCCTAATTAACAAGTCACCAAAGACCACACAGCTCCTCCACCGAACCTAAGATTTATTATACCCGCTCTCCCAGAGGAGAGCTTTTTGGTGTGTCTTTGTGTTTGTGTGCACAGACAGACAAAAAAAGACAGATAATCACTAATAGGTTGAACTTTTCAGTAAGCCTGATCCACATTAGTTTTCACTGTCTTCCCCCTCCTCACCAAGGACTGGCCGTAGCATACAGTGTCTGGTATCCACTTCTAATTCCAGCGTCTTACTGCTGAGCTGCAAATGAGACCAAAAAGTAGCTATTCACACAAATAAATAGACACAAAATGCTGGCCCATGTGTTTGAGGTTACGCAATTGCTATGTGAGATTCAAGTCCTCTTCTTCAACGGAGAGCAGTGAAAATTAAAGCTTAAGGTGCTAAGTCACCATCATGTTTCCACTCTATGACACACTTGTTTTGTTGGCTGTCATGTTAGCACTAACTGCAATGTGTTAAACAGCCCGCTAAACACAATGTAGCACGGCTGAGTTGCATGATGGTGTGAAGGGTTATATAAACACGAACCAGAGCTAAGGTAAAGAACTGAATCTGTAGCACACGCTCTACTTCTGTCAAACCGGCTAATTTATTAATTCCAGTATCTGCCCATACTTGCCTGCTATACACTACTCTACATTCCAGGTGTTCCCTATCTTCTTTATCATCTTGTTTAGCAACAGTAAAACCTGTGTGAACCTTTGCATCTATACCGACTTCGACTAGTGTTGCTGCACTGCTCTCCTCTGTGCACCTAACACTGCATTGCCTTTATCTTCAGTGAGAAGGGCCAAGTGGAAATAAATGCAGGAGATCAAAATGAAGTTTGAACCAGATGCTCAGAACTGGTCCTGTCAGTGGTAAAAATCCTCTCGGTGTGCCTTTTGAAGTCAGGCTCATACCTTTGGCCTAAGGTGGAGTCCAGATGCTGGGTTGCATGCAAAGGCTTGCAAAAGAAGGGCACAAAAAAGGGGTAAAACAGCCCCTTTTGTCTAGTTATGATGTTTGGAATCTCTTGGCCTATATATAAGAACAGTAACAATTTATGACATAAAGTAATATTGCTTATTTTATATTGTAGTGTTGGGATGGTTTTCAAAATCCATTTCAATAGATAATACATGCCCTTACTTGTAATTTGAAGTGTATTATGTTAAGATTGCTCAGAGTGAGTAATGCCTTTACTTTAACTTTGTGTTAAACTAACATTGCATTGAGCGTAACACTGTAAATGAATCTGGCATTTACTCAGGCTTCTACCCAAAGCGAAACTGAGCCCAGGAGTCTGTCTGACGAAAATGTTTTATCTAGCAAATACATTTTTCCTTGACCTTTTATTTTTCTACAGCATCAAGTTAGAATGAAAACTAGTAAACAAGATAAAAGGTAGATTGAATTTACACTCTTTTTAGAACATTTTCTTGTCGACTCGACTTGCAACTTTACCTCTTAAAACAGAGAAGCACTACAAAGGCAGCTTTTACCTTCTTTGTTTTCCTACAGCATGAAAGAGGTAAAAAAAAGAAATAAATAAATAAAAAATCTGCAATGCTAAATAGAGGAGGGAGGCTAGCTTGCACACTAAAGGTTTGTAGTTCTCAGATGGTGGTTTCAAAGTTTCTAGACTTATTTTGAGGGAGGAGAAATAATATTAGGGAAAAAAACTTCCACATCAGGCGTGTTGTTGTGGATCGTTCATTAGTCAAATAGTGGTGATGTTAATGCTCATGTGTTGACCAGCAGGTGTATACAGTAGCAAGCTCATTTGGCAATTTTAACACCAAGCAAGCTAAAGCAACTAAAATATGACTATTTTTAAGTTTTAAAATAATACAGGCAGACATTTAATTGTACCATCTAATTACACTAAATATATTACCCGACATCCCTTCTCATTTAAAGTTAAGGTTTCTTAAATTCAGATTGTTTCACCTCACATCCCTCTTTTTTTAATTCCAGCACACCTTAAAATTGTAAAGTTGTTCTAAAATAATAATGATTCTAACTTTGGAGTTTTAAAGGAAAAGATGCGATGCAAATTTTGTGAGTGGCTTTACTGCAAGCCGTATTTTTATATTATTACTACTAATATTGAAGAATTAAAACTGCACTGCAGAGTTCGCTGGATGTAATCAATGGGTCCTGCTTTGAACTTACCACACTTGCGAATCTCTAATTATTCAAGACCTCGCAGAAACCTTTTTTGTTCTATGAATATATGTAAATACAATTTTAAAAAGACAGAACAGAAAGTTTGATTTTTAGCACGACCACATGATATGAAAACACTGACTGCTATAATTTAACATTATTGGCAGGGACAGTGTTAATAATAATGAAGTCAGTGCTAAGTGAAATAAGGCTAGCATGGCGTTGAGTCCCTTCTCCTGTGCACAGAGTCCCTACAGGAGCAGCCTTGCTTGTTATCTCTGCAACATAGTGGCGATGACAGGATAACATTCCATTTTAATAAAGCTGCAAGTTTAAAGACAAAAGTTTGCAAGTTTGGACAAAAAGTCAGCAGGGCCAATAAAGGATGGAAATGATCCCCATACCACCAAATGACCAAGAGGTTGTTATTTCATACCAGAGGTACATGAATGTGCACAGTTGACTGGTCAAGCATGCTTATAAAAAGGACCCTCAGAGATACTGTGCTCATCTTTAAGCAATCTTAACCAGCAAAAGGTGGATTAGAAAATGATCAGGGAATCCATTAAGATTGCTGAATACAACTAATTAATATTAATATAATTAATCACCCTTTCCTGAACATTGTAGCTTAGTTATTAGGGTTTGTAAGAGGGCAGCCATGTTAACGAAATAATATAAGCAGCAGTAAGGCTCCTTGGGCTTGACCTCTGTATTAGAAATGCTCCTGAGTGTTAACAAAGGAATGTAAGGGCGTGAGCTTAAACGTGTCCCATACATCAGACTGCTGCAGATCCTTGTAGCAACTACCTGTACGTTAAGCCAACAATGCATCTGAAGATAACTGCTGATGTGCGACTTTAAGAAGGGCTAATACGGCTCTGAAGAGAAGACTGAAAAGAGCTCAGACCTGATTAGCTGGTCTGATTAACACACTGGCATTGCGTTTGAGACAGTGTGCAAAATTCTGTCTGGCTTCACTCATTATCAGCAGTGATCAGTGGCAGGTCCATCAGGGCCCTCTGTCAGAGCAGCTTAACCGCCCCCCACCCCAAACCCCCAACGACACTCGGGATTAGACACAGCCGTGGCGCCACTCTTTAAACCACTTGTCCCCTCGGTTGGGGTGCTGCGTCCCCCCCCCCCGCCACGTGACCCTGGTTAATTGGCAGGTCAGTGCCTGTCCGTCATTAACCTTGCGGTTCTTGTTTGTGTTACCGAAAGCAGCTCTCAAAGTGTTACTTCATGCAGAGGTGGCAGATGCTATTAAAAAGCAATCCAGAGCCATTTCCAGGGTTTGATAATTAAAAACAGATGTTCTGCCGCAGACCTGCAGGACACACCGACTCATTGTGTGGTTTCAGATGCAAGGTGCAACACAGGGAGTGTCTTGTGAAAAGACATCCGTGGTTTTAAATATTTCAGCATGCAACACCTGAATGTGTGCATGGTGATGTCCCAGTCACTGCACGACTATTGTGCCAGAAGGGACAATGACAAATGATCTTTTCTTGTGTGGGCAGATTACTTAAAATCAGGAACAACACTCCCCCCAAGACTAGTTCTGCTACTTCTTCTGTTTTTTTCCTCTTTTCTCTGATCACGGTCACATCTCTCTCATGGAGTCTATGCATGTTTGAAGCCAGTTTTATCTAGCTGACCTTGGCTTCAGGGAGCAAGAGTGTAGCAGGGCCACACAGAGAAAAGTATGTGCCTAAATGTTGCAATGCCTCATAAAGACTCAAGAGAAGTGCTTACAGTGTATTTTCTCTATGTAGACACTGACATTGTTAGTAGATGCAGGAATTTTCCAAGCAGAATTTAAACTTTCAGATGTTATTACGGACAGATTTGTAGAGAAGACATAAAAGTTGCATTTTGTGATTTTTGATAGCATTCTTTATAAACACTCTTGCTTGTTGGCAAACGTGGTTCCTGCTGATGATGACATAATATGTCCAAGTGAGACAACCAGGAGGAAAAAGAAGAAGAAGAAATCATATTTTGTATTAATTATTAGTGTCAATGTTATGGATTTTGGACTCAGGGTTTTTCCCTTTTGGACTTTTGAATTGTTCTTTATGATTTAATGCTCCATTGGCTTCTGAGATTGATTATTCTTGATCACTGTCTTTACTCTTGAGTTCTTGGTATCAGTGAATTGTTTTCAGTTAATATTTTGCTTAGGGATTAGTTTTGCTATTTTTTATATTTTTATTTTGGTAGTCTTTTGTTTTTAGTATCTTGTTTCGCTTCCCCTGTCTCGTCATTGTGGATTTGTTTCAGCTGCGTCTCTTACCCTGGCGTTTCCCATCTCCCTGGTTTCCTCACGTGTTTATTTATAGCCTCGGTCTGTCTTAGATCACTGTTGCGTCTTACTGTTTATTTTCCTGCACGCCTGCCTGAGAGTCTTTCCCCATTTAATTTATGGATGTTGTTTTCTGCCTATTGCAGTTATTCTTCTTTACCTGAATAAAAGCTTGATTTTTGTTCATTTACCCCGGTCTAAAGAATCTGCATTCGGGTCCACCTTCACACCAATACATGACAAATGGATTAAAAAGAGGCTTAGACATAGCATGATGTTTCACATGTGTTGCAGCGTTGGCCGACTGGATGACTACATCAGCGACCTGTGTTTGGGTAGCTGATAGAGTCCACTGTTGGTTGTAATATATAGTGAGGCAACTTTCTGTTGTACCCCTGTGCAAATATCGTGACCGCAGATTGGTGGACTGACAGAGACTGGTTGGAAAACTTTACCCTATCACTCACACATTATTGTGACCATATACCCTTAATTCACGTTTTATCAAACATGTGTGCCATAAATACAATACCTATGGTAATTGCACAGAAAACAACATGACAATGGCACCCTGTATATTTGGTATATTTGGGTGCCTTAAAAAGTCTTGTTTAAAAACTTTCTCTTTAATTAAAGAACAAACTGTTCAGATCACACTCTGACCGTTCATGTTGCAGGAGAACTGCATTATGAGCATCTCCTTCCCAAAAACATTTGCCCATCTTGAAATATGTGCCCTCATAAGACATAGGCCAACAGATTATCACAGCTTGGGGGTGCAGACCTTTCAGTCTGTCTGTCTGTCTGTATGATGCCCACAGCTGCAGACAGCTGTCCTAACATGGCCGCCCCACTCTGGAGAGAAACCCGGAGCCTGGCAAGTCACAGCTCATCAAACACAGACACTGGCACACAAGCGGAAGGAGGGAATTCATTGTGTGTGTGTGTTCGTGACCAGTCGAGCAGCTCGGTTTGTGCTTGTCTAAGCCCCTGGGCAGGGGGAGAGGGATGAGAGGATAGGTGGCGGTCAGGCCAACGGGATCTTATCTCATCTCCCTTGGGTGGAATCCAGGTTTTTGCAGACCCAATGAAGAGCAGAGGAAATTAAAACACTTCTGCTTTTGTTGCGGATTTAAAGATCACAGAAGAATCAAGAATCAAGGGACCCCTTTTATAAGCATAAGGCAAGCAGTCTGTAGCTATGTGTGAGGGTATCTGTGTGATTATTCCTAAAAGACTGGGGTCATCACTTTTCGGGCTGACACAATATCATCTTCCTAACCTCTGGTTGACCTTGAAGCATCTCCGCCTTTGTAACTCAAACCTGCTTCTTCCTTCTGAAGCACGCATCGCCACTGATGTTGCTTTTCCTGTATGGTAGGCATGTTTGAATCTGCGTGAGAACGGTGGCAGGTCTATTTTTTTCCCACACTTTCACAAGAATGTTGTTGTGGGCAAGATGACACATTTTCTGGCAGTTATTTTTTCCTTTAAATCTGAATAATTACACCCCTCAGGACACCGAATGACAAACACTTCAATAAACTTGTCATTATTTTCATTTTCTGCTGCTTCTGTTAGCAGTGAGTTATTGCATTATTCTTGACATCCAGAATTGGATCATGCCAACTGCATTCTTCACTCATCTTTTTCTCATTTATCAGCGTTGAATTTATTTTCCAGGCATTGGTGCTCGAAAGCTGCCTGCTTTTTGACAGCGTCTTGTATCTTCATCCTGGACACGATGTATTCAAGACCCATCAGCGCCCGAATCCCATCCCACATGTCTGAGTAACACATATGCAGTTTCTCTCCAAAAGAAAAAAAAAAATCAATTTGAAGGTGTCACGCTTTGCAAACTGACAGTCAGCACCAGCAGATCTCTCATCTCAGTTCAGTGTTTCAGCAGCTGAGAGAAGAACTTCACAGGACATAAAACTTGACATTTTCAGAGTAACTGCATGTCACCTACAAATAAAGACAGTAAGCTCTCTGTGACTCCGGAATGACCCATAACATTTTTTTTATACGAGCTCATCAAAAAACAAAAGAAACTACCATGTAACAGCATGTTTACAGGCGGCAAGTAGCAGCCTTGATTTTTTTCTGAGTAAATAACCTTCTCCAAAACCCTGAGAGATAAAAAAGAAACCGGAACTGTCCTGGCAGCCTAATCAGGGAAACAAGCCCACAGCTTTAGTCTACTCGTATTAGTGCATAAAATATTAAATGAAACATTAAAGCACGAGCCACAAAGTTTGGGAAAACACAGCAACTTTCAACAAGCTCCAATTGCGGATCTTTTTACGCATAAGCACACAGCCAAAAGAAATATAAGATGACACACAAGATCTCACACGCCTGGTATGAATCTTCACCTCAACTCACCAGCAACAACAACAACAGGAACCAGCCGCGTAGCAATCACAGCTATACTGTCATATAATCATCATCACCATCATTATCACGCAAGATGCAGCACGTTATTAAGGTATAACCCCAGACGTCCGTTCACAATGGATCATTTGCTTTGCAATTATAGCTACATAAGTGGCAAAATTACGGGGATGCTGCACACGGGATTGCACATTTTGGATAATTTACACCTCAAGGCGTCGACCCAATTAAATATGTCGTTGCGGTTAAATACTTTTCGTCGATTTGTATTCTTGGGAGAGAAGGGGGAAAAAAACTCGTGCACCAAGTTTTGCATTTGCCTCTTGGAAGTTTGCAGCACCTGACAGCAGCCTGGTGCGCGCTGCCTCTGGCGCAATAGTGAAACTCCAGGGCGTTTCAGTGTGCTCATAAGAGCAACAATCCATGCATCTTTGTAGTACTTCCACGCGCACTAACATGTGAAAAGGCACTGGACGTCTAGAAAAAAAGAAACCAGTACATTTTCCGATGTATCCTACCTTTTCTTCTTCTCCCCTCTGACTGGACTCTCGTCTCCGTTGTGATAAATGTATTCCTTTGTACTTAAAATAAAATAAAAAAGTTTATTCACGTACGGGCTTCACGTACAGAGAGCCATGCTTCCAAACAACCTTCCGGTCCATAGCCTGCACAGCATTAAGAGCGCTCCTGCACTCACACACACACAGAAATCTCACACTGCCAGGATCCCAGCTCTCTCCGACAGGCACCTACAAGTAAACTGAGCCCTTCCAGCTGTGACATCACGAGTCACTATAGCAACTCTGACTCCACCCAGCCGGGAGCCGAACTTACCTGTCTGACTATCTAAACTTCACAACAGAAGTCCTCCTTTTTATCCCCACTCGTGCGCAGGATAAAACCACCAAATATACACTTACCCCCTCCCCTCCATTTTTCTCACCAATGAGAATCGGTGATTGATTCGAAGGAGAAAACGATGCATGTGCACAGTGCAAGCCCACTGTATTCAGAAAGCAAACAAACCGGTTGATCAACCTGTGCAAATTCGATACCATCATTCATGACGAGTGATATTAGGCTATACGATACCATCATTCATGACGAGTGATATTAGGCTATATATGCAAATCTACAGAGTTAATAATCAAGGCAGCGGATTGAAACTGCACCTCATGAAAAGGCATCGCTTTGCATGTGGGCTGGCCCGAAAACAGCACACACACACACACACACACAAAATTCTTTCTTCTTTCACAATACCTTGTGCCATTTCCTGGAGCTCCCTGTGGCTTTGGGCCAGTCTCACTATTACCTCGATTGTTTTGGCTACAAAGCCAGCTAGCCTCCCCTCCATCTTTTATCTCCTCTGACCCTGAGCAAACAAACCAGATCAGGTGAGCCAAATGTCCACCTAGAGACTCCCTTTGTGCTTACGTCCTTACTGACTTCAGAAAGGTGAAGCACAAGGAGAATTTATAACCTTTAAAAGTTCCCACATAACAGTGGGAAAGGCATATTTCACACAAACGCACATTTTAATACTAACACCTGTTGATTAAATAATTGATACCAAAACAGGAAAGTATGACCCGCTGGTTTGGAGGATCCTTTCCCCCCCCTCTAACTCCTTCATAAAAATACAACCTCATTGCTCCACAGCAGCTGTGGGAGGGAAATGTGACAGGCAGATTTATTGGACACATTTCACATCTAACCTGCAGCAACAAAACAGCAAGGAAAGAGTTGTGCAGATAAAACTGCAGTTTATAAAGGAACTGAAAACTATCTATTCCAAGACTGGATAAAGGCATTTTCATATCTTATACCTAATTCTGTGGAAACTAGTTATTTACTTTGTGACCTAACTTGCACTATCATGTTGAATATGGTCGTGCTGTAATGAACTGAACTAAATCGCAACATTAAATACAGTCTGATTAATGCAATTCTAAAAAACAGTATTATTATCTTCTTTTAGTTCAGCTAAAATGTCCTGTATGTACTATATTGATAAGTACATAGCTATGCATCGCTGTACACAAATAAATATTATATTATTACTGACAATATTTACTGTCAAGTCATGATGTATATAATTTATTCCAACATCTTCTCACTCTGCACCGCATTGCACCTGTGTTCGTATTAAAATAAATATGCTATACATGTTGTGATTATCTGTTTCAATATTCTGTGAAGTACATTGAGAGCAATGAAAAAACAGAGCCCAATATGTGTAGACAGACTTAGTCAGTAAAGCTGTCTGTTTGTGAAGTAGAGGAAAACGTCTTATTCTTTAACTGTTATGTGTGCCATCAGCAACAGCACCTGCCATACAGATGAATTTAGCTCAAAATAAGACTGAGAAAAGATTTAATTTTAAAAAATAGGATCTGAAATGCTTGTTGATGCACTTATTTATTCCACAGATAAGAAAGTATAGAAAGAAAGTATAGTGGCTCAATGCATAACACTGTTACCTGTGGGGGGTTCAAACTTGGGCAAGTTGTGGCTGGCACCTTGGCCCAGGACACTAGACCTTCCCAGCATTTGAAACCTCAAGAAGTCTAGTTTTTGTTTATTTATTCATTTTTTTTATGTTCAAACCAGGTGCGCCTGGTCGAACAACATAACACACGATGATCTTTCTGCAGCCTACTGACCTGTTCCCTCAGCCTTTCCTGGTGACCCATGATCGCCGAAGCATGGTGGGGGTATTTTTGCTTCAGATGCTCCAGAAAGGCCTCCCTCTTCTTGTCCATATCTGGCGGCTGCATAGCCAGAATCTCTCTGGTGCTGCGAGCTCCTCCTAAAGTGTGCCTTCGGGGGATTGTGCGGCTGCCTTTGGCGTCCCCTCTTGAAGGGGCAGTCCCATTTGGGGACGCCTGTCTGCGGCTTATGTGCTCAGCGTCCTCTGGGGACGTTACCTTTAGGTTGCTTTTGGTTTGTTCTGAGGAAGGGACACATACACACACAAAGAGAAAAGGGGTCAAATGTGACGCACTCACGTTTCGACATCAAGAGCGTGTGTGTGCATGCATGTCATTCTTCCATAAGTCAAAAGTAGGGCATGTCAGTGCAAATCAGCCATCTGTAACTTTGTGAAAAGGAAATAAATAATATTCTCTCTTCTTGGTATAACAAAGTCTGTGTGTGAATATGAAGAACAAACATTTTATGCATATTTGAATGACTGTTAGCAACACTCATATGCAAACACTGGTACACACTTCATTACATATTCATGCAGTTTTAAATTTCTGCAATAAATCCTGGATTGAACGTGACAGACACAACACTGAAGATGAAAACGCTAAATTGAAACAGCTGTTCAGGTTTCTTTCCGTTACGAAACACAAGGAAACCCAGTAACAGAAGGAGGCACAAATGGAGAAACTCGGAGACGATATCCAGAGCATCTGTTTATGCATCAAGTGCCTCATGAAACTGGGGGAGTAAACAGAAGCTGCCAGGTGCAATCATTTCAACTTTTTCAGGAATGAAAATAAATAAATGAATAAATATCAGAGGAGCTACCTGCACATGTGGAGCTCCCAAATATTCCATGTGTTCACAGAATTAAAGAAAAGCAAGCAGCCCTCCAGGCATTTTTCAACCTTTTATGTCTCTTCAGGAACATTTTTTTTTACCCTTTTATCACATGTTAAAAATACGCAGAACACACATATTTTATGTGGTGTGGAACTGAGGTAAACACAGCCCTGTACTGTTGTTATGATGTCTTAAATCAATCATTGCATGAAGAGAAGAGAAGAGAAGAGAAGAGAAGAGAAGAGAAGAGAAGAGAAGAGAAGAGAAGAGAAGAGAAGAGAATGAAGGAGGCGGTTCTTCAACTGTGGAAAAGAGGGGGGAAAGCAATAAAGCAAGCTGATCTGCTGCCTTGTTTTGTAGACAGGTAGCTGGAGCTGTAATGTGTACCTTTCAGAGGGTAATGACGGAAAATAAAGGACCTCTTACAGAGTTCAGCTCTTCAACAGCTGAAGGAGGAAATTTCGAGTGATTTGCCACTATTTTGCGGGTTGCTTAACGCAGCTTTTCTTGTCTTTTTCTTTGAAAGCTTGAAAGTGTGCTGTGAGCCACAGATGAAAAGGCAATTTCTCGTTTTCTTCTCAGACATGTTTGGACTAAACTAGTTTCGGAGATTTAACTATTGGAGTAATTTGTATTTTTTTTTAAAAAAAGTGCTTGTTTTCTTCCAGCATCTACTACATCCTTTCCACCTTTCTTTCAATCTAGAGTTGTGTCTGTTTTGCTCTAACCTGCAGATCTGCAAAGCATAAAACTGCTTTCATCACTAAGCACAAAAGGCAGGCTTAATTTTTTCATAATTATCGTGCGGTGGTGCGTCACGCTCAGAGCCCGTCACCAGCGCACCCACACCCCCACCCTGCTCAAGTTCAGAGCAGCAAGACCTCTCATGTATTTCCAATTTCTATTTTTAACTCCCAAACACAGTTTCCCCCACTGCTAACCAAATTACACTCAGCAGACAAAACACACTCAAACCCTCTAAAGGATGTGAATTCATTTGCTGGTTTCATGTCACAAAGCTCATTACCTTCCTCAAGTGAGCAATCTCTGTCTTCATCTGCAATTTCTTCTTCCATCGCGCTCTGAGATCAACGCGCTCAGTGCCCGTGAAAAAGCGAGGCCGGGGGACTCAGCCAACTGCTTGCTTAGAGATTCCAGACATGGCTCACATGGAAAAGGGGGCTTGAGATAGGCCCTGCCCCACAGCCCCAGGATAGACTGGTGGGGATTTAGAAAGTCAACTGCATTCCAGGACAGAGAGTGACTAGACCCTCACCCCTGAGCTAAAAGCTCTACTGTTGCTGCCATGCATTGGTCACAGACTGTGTAAAGCAAATGGTATAAAGATCACTACAAAAGAAGATACTGACAAGAAGCATCAAGAAATCTTTTTAAAACTGGACACTGAGAGAGGTGTCAAACAGCCTGTGACACACAAACACATATGCATGCTCTCACAGACAGAGTCTGTTCTTTATCAAGACTTTGTCTGCAGGCTGTCTCTTGTTTAGCTCTCCGTCCCTGTTGAGGGGCCCACTAGACGCTAGCATGCATCCAAATGTGTCATAACCTATTTCTGAGCCACATCCAAACGTCTCTCAGGCTGTGGCAGCGAGCTAATATGTGATCGAGTTATCTGATCAGCAAAACAGAATAAGACAAGCATCAATCCTGCAGGCAGTGTTGATTCCAACTGGGAAGTTCTCAGGAGACACCAGAGGCTCATGCTGGCTCCTGATCTTCAGCTTCTGTACAGCAACACAACATTTTGTGCAAATATGTTCGCTGGCTTCATACGTGTGTGTGTGTGTGTGTGTGTGTATGGGGTTTTTTTGTTGTTGTTTTTTTTTTAAAGCAGGGGGATAGGGAAGACATACATCCAATGTCATTTCTTTGCAGCTGCTGATGTAAGTGACCGGATCGAAATGTAAGAGAGGAAGGCAAAAGTTGATGTACCTTAACAGAAGACGTGAGGGGATCAATAGCGTAGCTTGTGGGCCGTGTAACTGAAACTGCCAGGCCGAGCGCACGAACAAACATGCGGCAGCTGACCTCTAATGTCTAACATATGGAGACGAGGCTTCTTCCACCCACTTTCTGTCTGCTTTCACCCACCCATGTGCCCAGATGCTTCACTGTAAAAGTCAGAATTAGCCGGCCAGTAGACAGGGAAATCATTGAGTCAAAGTGTGAAAAGACATGTGCAAATGAAGTATTTTCATCCAGTGTGACTGCAGATAAGTAGGAAAAACAGTGAGTCAATGCAGCCTGCTGTTTTAACTTTGCAGTAAAATGTTATTTAAAAGCCTTTATTGGCTGGCAATGACAAAATGAGCACTAAGTTGCTTTACTAAAACTAGCTTTGTTGCAAGCTTAGCCATCTCAGTAACATCAGTGTTCGTGTGTGAAAAATTCCTCAGTCAGGACAATGACACATACATCATCCCAAGCAACCACCAGGTCAGTTCGGCTAAACCAAACACATAATTAAAGCAGCTCCTCCAAACCAACAATTACATCCTGCGCTCCTTTACTGACAGCTTTCCAGACCCAAAAAAAATGACCTGCTTCTTTAAGAATGTCACAGGGGATATTCAAGTCAATTGCTTCTCACTCCAGTGGCTCAAGAGTGTAATTCTCTCTTTCACAGCTGCCATGTTGACTAAATGATGGCCCTCTCAGTTGAAAGACAACACGAAGCACTTGTGCATGAACACCAGGTCTTACAAGGAGCAGGGGCGTCCCACTGTTACTGCAGTTACTTTCTCGCCGTCACGTATTTATGGAGGAATGTATCCCTGTGCACACTCCCACTCTCCCCTACTATTACTATCCCATAACTACGCAGTTAGATACAAAGCCCTGTTGTGTGCAATAAAAGTAGGGTTCATGTAGAAATGCCCTAAAGACATGACTGGTGATGCACGTAACCGCTCTGGTCCACTGTCGAGTATCTGAAAGCATTTTTATTATGTAAAACTTATCAGAGTTAGAATATCAGTTAATCCTTCATGTGGAACTGAGCCATGCATACACAGAGGATCTCATTTAAATATGATTACAGTAAGTCGGGCTCCTAATGTTGTAATAATATCCATTTTAACAAGTCATTAAGACTATTACAGAGACAAAAAAAAATCCTTGTTTGAATAAACACTGCCTTCGGGGTGTAATGATTATGACCCACTTTAAATTTTTAACCATGCTAGTGGTGAGGGATAACAGTGCTGTGTCATCTGTTAGCCAGTTGGCCTAATATAAAATTTTGCACACACATGCATGAATTCCTCTGACTTCTCATTCAGCCACTGGCAAGACAAATGTTTTACCTCGACATCTCCTGGGTTCATTTATTTCATTTTTTCTTCTTCTTTTGCACAAATTCTGAACATTAAGTCTGAATCCTAATGTATTTTGTGATTTTATTTATTTTACTTTACCTCTTATGTCATCCTGTTAGAGTTTTAACCTTTTGGTTTTAAATTAAATGTACTGATAGAGATCTGGTAGGCAACTAGCTATGGCTAACTCTCTCTCTTCTTCTTCTTTTTTTTTTTTTTACCGTGGCAGTGACCTGAAATATGAACGTATTGATATACAGCACAGTTCAAAAGCCATTCTTCATCTTTTTACAGTTTGCTCCCAAAGACCGAGACTGGTCTTTCAAAGTTATTTTTTAGACTTTGGCTGCTTCTTCATTCATGCTCAGTCCAGCCTTTGTACCTGACCATGTTGAAAGGAATATTTTTAAGTCACTTAACCCCTTAGCAGTCCAATTAGTCCCCTAAACCATCCAATGTCCCGTGGGCGGTACGTCCGACTGCTAACAGGTTAACATTGACCTATCAATCATTCAAGCATAAAAACGGCACCATGCTAAAGGAATGAACCAGTGTTTTTTCTACACATGACAGACATCTTAGGAAAGAACCAAATTTAAATAGCATCTTCAGGCACTTTGTTATTAGCAACCTGTCTCAAAAACACTTTCCATTTCTTTAGATGACAAATACCAAAAACAAGTCTGACAGACATAAAAGTGTATTTTAGGAGGCCAAAAAAAGAAGTGGCAGGTGGAGGCTCTGTCATGGCTTCAACTAATGGTCTTGGAGGTATTGTATAAACTGATGGAATTATCAAAGCAGAAAAGCACCATCAGATTTGATCCACCAGACAGCAATGCTATCTAGAATACATCTGATTCAGAATGGCTTCATTTTTCAGCATGACAGTAATACCAAACACACTGCGAATGAAGTAGAAGCATACCTGGAAACAAAAACATACACTGGAACACTCTCAGTCCTAGACTAGCCTTAAGCATGGACCTCAAGATTACTGAAGCAATATGGGATCATCTTGACAATGAACAGGACAAAAAGCACCCATATATTCAAGTAAGCGCTTTGAATGTCCTTCAAGAAGCCCGGAGAACTATTCCTGAAGACTACTTAAAGAATTTACAACAAAAGCTTGTCTAAGAGAGTTCAGGCTGTTAAGTACAAACTGTACCATTCTATAGACTACTTCCCATTTTCCTAGCAAAATAAAAAGAAATAAATAGGATGCTAAAGACTTTTACACGGTACTGGAAATTAAATTAAACAGTCCAAATAGTTATTGTCAAAAACTAAAATGTTGTTTTTCCATTTGCTTTCCTATCACTTTTACCTTTTCTGTTAAGACCAGCTGATTCCATGTCCTCCACTTATCACATTACCGTCCTCCACCCACAGCCAGAGCTGCACACTGACACTGCCAAGCTGCAGTCACGGGCTAATGCGAGTGCCATTGGAGGTGACCTTCTGAAAATAAACCAGTTTCTACAGTGAAATCTCGCTGATTGCTGATCTGATAGATAAGCTGTTTCCGTGGAGGTAAGTGACAAAGAATTATAAAACCCCTTTGCAATGCAGCTCTGCAACATTTCTCGAAACTAACTCATATGAACACAAACGCAGGCATTCAAGCATTCGCATGCAGGGGATATCTGACTTCCTGTGTGGGTATCTGTTTCACTTTTTACAGATACGAGGCAGAAAAACGAAAACTTGTCCGGCAAATCAACACATGCAAAATGATTTCTGATACAGAGAAAGGGCCAGATAGACTATTTCCATAAGGAGGAACGCCACTTCCAGTGTAGCTTAAGACTCAAGGAAGAAACTACCCACCAATCAGAGAGGCTCTGTGAAGAAAGTGACTCAAAAACCTTCCCTTGAAAATCCTGTGGCTGAGTGGGCTGTTGTTTTGATTCAAGGGGTTGATTATATCATTTTCAGGTCAGGATGACACCAATCTGCAGAGAACAACGGGCTGTTATATTTGAAAGAAAATCTTGCGATCTAGCTGGAATTCATGACTTATTAGAACTTAAATTTTTATCCCATAATTTTATCGTATGCATGTGTTGTTTTTGTTGCTCCCCTTCTAGTGTAATACAATCCTCTTTCTTCATTTGCCTTTGTTTGCGTGACTTGTTAAATCAGGAGTGCTCCACAAAGCCTCTGTGTGCAGAAGCGCATTCACCCATAGCTGTGGTGTCCATACGGGACACTGGGCCTGTCATATTGCACCCTACAGTAAATAAACAGCAGTGTTTTCCAAATGTCTCTGGCTATCCTTCCCATTAAGAATACAAAACAGTCCACTCCATTGTGGAGGATTTAAACACTGCATATGACATAAACATATTACAACTTACAAAGAAATTCCTAAAAAGATTCCTCTAATTAGAAATATAATATAAGTTATTTTTCTATTTTCTTTACATTTTCTGCCTTTCTGTCATTTTTTCCCCCTCAACCCTCCCACACTTGTTCCCATCGCTATCTCGCACCTAATGAGGCACATCCCAGCTGCCGTGTCACTAGTAATGACCATTGCTCTTAGCCAAGACCACCACAACATCTGTCTCAGCTCAAACGAGCAGATACTCAAACTTCCGCGGCGCGCACCCCGATCACAATTTTCTCTTTCAATTAAGATATATGCACGTAGGTATGCACAGATACAGACGCTGTGGATGTCGTGTGCATTTGAGTGTACGTAGTCAGATACTCTGGCCTTTCCAGACTTTCCACTCTGCTGAAGCCATATAAACAGACAGGCCTGCCAACCTGACAGGCAGTCGGCCAAAAGATATGAGTTACAGACATTTGGTCTCGTGTGTATGTGGCTGTCAGCGCTGGGAAAAGTAGCAGCAGTGTGGTAAAGTGGATGTGATGTGAAAACGGTTATGGAAGAGCAGAGAATGTGACAGCTTAGCATTGCAAAGTGATGGTTAAATACATATGTATCAAACTGGATATGCTGAGAACGTTCAAGTAAAGCTTATTGCTGTAGCTGGACTCAATGAAGCATGGCAAACCGATTTTACTGCTTAGACACTACCTTGAAGTGGAATGGCTTATCGCAAGTGGTGGATGAGACTCGCAAATCTTTAACTGAAGTGCAGAGTCAATGGCATCTCAATGGACTACAGCTTCAATAAAATTAAACTCAGGTCAGGTCTGACATCAACATGCATCGTGGGTAATCCGACGAATAAGTGGACAGCTGTTGAAAAACGCTTGTAATCTCTTTTGTAATCTAAATTCTGAGTAGTATTTGGTTGCAATCAGATAAACATACCATGTGGCCCGAGACAAATTTAAAAAATCAAGTGTGAAGTACTGAGACTCTTCATCGACACTTAGAGCTGCTCATTTGTGATCGGATCACTGCAAAACGCATCTCAGTACATGGTGTGAGCAGAGCCATAGTCTATGACATAAGCAGGACATGGTCTTAGTTTCTTGTGAAATGAAATAATACTTGAGACCTGATGAAATCCTTGATAACACACACACATTTTGTTACTTCTTGTCCATCTAATAAAGCAAACAAGAGGGGAGGGAAGGCCAGGAAAAGAGCCATGGAAAGAGGACACCTATTAGTTCAGATAACGCCGTCTAAAGCATTCAGAGTACAGCTCAAACTAACAACTGTGTTCTCTGGCAAGCTGCATTCATGGGCACATCCACCTGCTACAACTTTCTAACAGACATCAGCCCTGGACTACTTCAAAGCAAGAAAGAAACTTCTCTAACTAAATATGTTGTGGTAACTTTTAAGATGCCCTGCATTTTCTTCACACCAGGGGGTGCTCTTGAACATGCGCCTGGGATGCTGAGTAATGATTAGGAGAAAATGACAGTGCCTACATGTGCCTGAGCATGAGACGGAGAGAACAGGAAGAAGACTGCGTGTTTGTGTAGCTTTTCAAGCACCCACAAGGAAACAGGTTTGATAATACTGTCTTTGTCATTTATTAACTAAGACAGTAAGAGCTGCTTAATGAACTGGTGTGTTTGTTAGAGTGCCTGTGTGCACAATTATAAATGTGTAGGCACATATGTTTGCCAGGAAACGCCAGCAGCGTGCACACTTCATTAACTCCTGGCCAGAGTAGGTGTAAGTCAACCTAGCCACTGGCTCAGATATCTGCTTGTCTCCCGTGACAACAGTCTCTGGGCCAACGGTGAGGCTGGTGGCGTCCCAAGGGTGAGGGATGGGGAGACGCTGAGAACAGCTGCGACTGGGAGGAGGACAACTACCCATAAGTCAGAGGGGAGGTATATGCTACCTCTTGTTGCCTGTCTGAGGGAACTTTTTTCTTTTGAATCTCGAGTCATCCTTCCTTTGTATCCGAATCTCCGGAGACTATCCTGTCTTGAACTCTCTTCCTGGATAAAGAGATACGAGTGCGCTGGGGTAGAAAATATTTCATTGCAGTTAATTGAACGGCAACCGATCCCCAGCGTGACTCATCTGTTTAATACCCTACCAATTGTGACTGGAGCTCGGTATCATCCGAAAAGCAACACAGATTCGATCTCTGGGTTTCAATATGTTTTGACACTGGCAAGGAACTTACGCCACTTTCCATGCCCTTTCATTGCATGTGAATTTTATTCTTTATCAGCTTTTCCATGAAAATCTTACATTGCTGATTTTTCTCCTGACACAGAGAGATGTAATTTCTCTGCTGAATTCTGGGCATCTCATGATAACTTCGCCACATATGCCCAGTCTGCCTACAGAGTGTTCATAAGTCATAAGTGATGTAGCAAGTTTAAATGCATGAAGTGATAAAAAGTCAAATTGCCAGGCCTCTCTCACACTGTGTGCTTGGTGATAAGGTATCTCTTATCTGTTTTGGCAAGTTTTCCACGTCAACACATTTACCCATTAAGTGCACACAGCAGAAATGCATGTGTGACTTTTGCATGCAAAAGCTCACACAAGCATATTAGCACAAACACACACACACGCATATATATATATATATTACTTAGATGGACTCAGACAGATTTTAAGACAGATGACAAAAGATAGTTAGAGTACAGCAAAGTCCTAAACAAATAAGAGCACATGGCATCCATTTAAATACGCCTTTCAATATGCCAGCTCTCTCTCAAGTTTATTAAAAAGTGATTGCACTGCAATTGACTCTCTTCATAGTGATAAGCAGCTTAGGGCCCAGACTTTTGCAACCAGCCAGTCGTATGCTCCTCACTTTCCCCCTCTGCCCTGCATATCTCTCCTCCGTTTTTCACTCATGCTAGCAGAGCATAACCGGCGTTAAAAGTTGTTTCTAACCGACATTTTAAAAATGCAGATTACAAAGGTAGTTTTAATCTGACTGAATTTGAGCAATCTGTCCCTTTTCTTAACTGCACTTGCGGAGTGCCGTACAGCATGCAGGCTAGGACGAAGCACCTGAAGGAAAGCCAGAGAGCCCCTGGGAGAACATGCAAACTCCACACAGAGCACCCACAGCTAGCCAGGAGATCCAAACCAGGAACCTCCGCACTGTGAGTTGGCCTCTGCACCACGGTGCCGTCCCAGCTTGTGTGAAGCTGAATAGCTGCAAAGGGTTTCTACTCTGGAGAGGTGAGTGCTGTTCGAGCTGATAAGTGATGCAGGTGCTGGTGGTATATGAAACGGGCCGTTGGAGGGGGAGTCACTCTGAGATCCAGAGAACACTAGTGCCTCTGTCCCAGACTTTATCTGTAAAACCTGCTGCCTGCTGTCCATGTGTTGCGTGTTTGTGGCTGTGTGTTCCTGTATTGATGTATGTATATGTGTTTCAGTCAGGTGGTGGACTGACTCCAGGCTTAAACCTCTCTGGAACAGAAGGTACTGAGGCTGGAAGACCCAACCACTGAGACGGAGAGAATTCCTTAATGCACAAAGGGTGATTTAACCGTAATGCTGTAGGCTAAGTGCATTCTCCCCCCTCACTAAAATGGTCATTTTGAAGATATATAGTTTTTTGCTTTACCACAGAAAACATATTGTAAATATTTTCAGTAGTTGAAAGAGGAGACTTTCTTTTTGCTTTGTGGAATCACAAAAGTTCAGGTGGTCAACTGAGAGGTGAAGTAAGAAAAGAAACAACACAAGCTTTATTGTAGTGTGGTTGCAGGATGATGAAATGCTGTTGCTTTCCCATGGCAGAGCAGGAGAAAAGTGAGTGCCTGCAAAGTTTAATAGTTTTCCCACAGTGTGGTGACAAGCAAAAGCTGGGATGAGGTCACCGGAGCAAAGGCTTCTCAGCCAGTGATTAGTTTACCCCAACAGTGAAAGTAATTTGTATTTAAATCTGATTTGATACTATATTAAACTCCCTGAGTGCTCACACTGTTGGCACAATAGGCGATTGTAGCAACTGGACACTACAGAGGTCAAAGCTTTATACTACAAGCTCCACTTTTAGTATAAAGAACAGCTTTATTACCTAACTAACATGTTTTGGCCTGTGACCTTCATCGTGTCATCTTGTACAGTATAAAAACTTTAAAAAGTCGCAATGGGCAAAGTGAAGATGGTTACTCATCGAATGATTTTCAACTGTGCTCTGATCAATGACTTCATACAACGTGCAAGCTATCACTCCTAGCGATGAACTCACAAAGGGGCTTTAAGACTTTCAGCCATCTGTTTTGGTTTCACAGACAGCAACTTTAGTGTTCTGGGATTTCAGCGTTCCTGTTGCTTTGTTTCAAATCTGTTTCCATGGGAAATTCGCGGATAAACAGATTAGATGCTCCCTTTACAGCAGCAAGCAATACACTGACAAAATTAGAAAGTACTTGGTGGACATAGCAGAGCACTTCACAGCTAAAGAGACACTTCAGGAGGCAGCAAAGACCAAAACAGACCTAAAAGCTCAAGCTACAGAGTATGAATTTAGATTTCTTAGGAAGCCAAAGTGTCAACTCCGAATGAATTGCTAGTATTTACATCATAACCGCTTTTTTATTAATCATATGTTGGTGCTTAATATGTGCGGCACTGCCCAAAACAGGCCGAGAATCCGAGCTAGTCTGTAAATAAGGGCCACACCAAAAGTAGCTTAACAGTGTAGCTACAAGCGTGCGCCGCCTCATCTCAAATTTTTCTGGGAATCAAAAGCCTCACCAGCAAGAAAAGAGTACAGCACAGCACTCATCTGTTCCAGAAGACAGACACAAAACAGTTACTTCATTTACTATTAATTTGTTTCACGCTAAATCCTTTAAGGCTATATTAACGTGTCTGTCTTCTTCAGCAGAGTCCGCTGCAGTTCGTTCCTTCGCTCTGTGGCAGCAGCAGAAACAGCCTCTGATATAAATTATTTTTAACACAGGCCTAAAAATAACCTCAGGAAAAGTGCGCCGGACACAAAGGCTTGATGATTTGAGGAGGGGGGGAAAGACATTTTCAGAGATCTTTATATTTCAGCCTAAGGAGCTAGCCAGACCCTACCACCATCCACCACCCCCAAGTCCCCTGATTGGTTATTAATGACATCATCTCCAGGACCAACCCTCTCCTCAGCTCAACAATGTCATCAGTGCCGAAGCATCTCAGTGATGTAATGCAGGGAGGGCCATAGCAAACAGTCAAGTAGAACCCCTTTCCTCTTTCCTTGCCTAACTCCTTTCTCCCATTTCTTCTTTCTCATTCCCCTTTCCAGCTTCACTATTTGATCACTCCATTTCAGCTCATCGGCTTTAGCCAGATAACATCTTTTCCCACCTGTTTATTAGTGCTTAAATACAGGACACGGAGATTTGCAGTTAAGCCCAGAGCAATTAAGAGATTTTAAACGGCTGCTAAAAAGACAAGGAACAATGACAGAAGCATTTACACTTCCTAATCCTGTCTGTGTCCCACAGCTGTAATTAAAATATGGATCAAAGATCATGCCAGTTTTATTTCAGCTGAGTGTGAGTAAAGACTTAAAAAAAAAAACCCAGGTGTGCATTATGTCATTAGATCCTAGTTATAGCCTCTGTAAATACAAAGCATGAGACTAGTCTGTACTCTTAGATGAATGGACACAGTGCTATAATGTTATGTAGTGAACTTTAAATCAAATCTAAGTAACCTAAACTGGCACATACTGTAAGTACGTGCAAATGTGTAGTCAGCCATCTGAGTGTTATGTCACTTTGTCCCCATTTGATTTTTTTCAGACTATTCCTTCTTTTTGGCTTGACTTCACATCTGTTTTTTTAATCACAATTTGTGAGAGTGTTTATATGTGAGTACGTGTGTCCTGTGCAAACATCCACAACTCAAGCAGATTAGTGAGGGGACTCTACCCTGATCAAAGCAGCGCAGAATCCAGCTTACTGGGGCATACTGTGTAACACATAACCCCCATGGAAGTGATACTGTACATACTGCAGGCTCACGGACCACCGATTGCAAAGCACTAAAGATGTTTAAATGGATCAGTTGATATTTTTTTTTCTTTTTTGTATGTGTCCTTCCGATCGTCATGACAGATTTCATCAGAAAAAAAGCTGAAGTTGAACTCTAAGTGTAGCCATCAAGTGTGAAGCATGCAGCTGTCAGCTGCGCCTTAGAAATTGTACTCGAAATAGTCCAAAGAGTCCAAAGTCCAAAATTTCCTCTGGTGACACGGATACATCTTTGATTCTGAGATTACAACAACATAATTCCAAATCCCAAAAATACAGAACAACATTTTCTGGATTTGCAAAAGCTTAAGTCATTTAATTTCATAAGCCTGACAGAGAGTAATACTGAAATAAATATAAA
>NW_005187408.1:6905934-6914853 GCF_000239375.1 Pundamilia nyererei
TATTTTTTAAGGTTTCATGATGTGTGCACATCCAGGCAAACATTTGTTTGGGGTTTTTCTTTGGTTCCTGAGTAAAAACACAGTGTGTTGCTAAAAAAGAGGAAGACCTGCAAACTTCTTGAATGAGGCCTGAGGAAGATTCTTTGGATCAAATGTTCCTTTTGTATAACTGTTTTAAAATGACATTATTCCTTGGAGCCAAATAATGTGCAGATCTTTTGTTTCAAGTCTGAACATGCAAATATAGAGCCACTGGCAACACTGTTGTGGATATGTGACCCCACCCTGCAACTCAACAAGCACTGAGCAGCTGTTTTCTTGGGGAAATGACTATGACAACCTCACTGTTCCCCACCTGCCCAGCAATAAAATGCACAACAACCATCTGGGGAAGATAGAGGAACATTTAGTGGCTAAACTGCCAGAAATTGCTCTAGGTTGCAGGATGCAATTATCAATGAAGAAATCTCTAGAGACTTAGAACAGCTTCTGGGAAGCTTGAACTTTCCTGTATATGAGTTTTTAATAGGGTTCAGTCTGCCAACTTTATTGTCCTAGTTTTACATGCTTTCAGTCAGTGAACGGTCGATTTTGCTAGTTAAGTTCAGAAAATGTTTTAGACTTCCAAAATGAAATGTTCTCTACATCGAACCTTTATTTTTATCTAAAAATAGTGTGAAATAAAGTAAAATGGAATTTTTAGAGAAATATATATTAAATAGATCCTGGATACAAGCATGCCCAGTTGCATTCTGAGGGGCATTTCTCATAATATATGTCATTAAAATCTCCTACACTGCAGCTATTAATGCAAAAAATCTACTGATTATTCCGTTATGAACGTCAACCTCCCTTACAACCCTGATGTTCAGTTGTTGACATAAGGTTGCACATCTGCATGGTGACATGATCATTGGTTTGCTCTAACTGGGGCCACTGATACTAAGTAAGACATGCATTATGAATGCACTCCCAGTAAATTCAGATTGAGATCGCGACTGTAATTAAGTCGTTCTGCTGCTCCAGAGAGAGTCCTCAATCAAACTGCCTGAGCTGAGCATTGAGAGGCCAAATGGGATGCGGCTAATAATAAAAGTGTTCCACAACCATGGCAGGCATCTGTCAGACTGTGCAGACACTTAGGAACTTTTGCTTTAATTCACACAAAGCCAAATATGAATTGATCGCTCAGCATGTGAACGAGGGATGTGAGGCACAACCCTCCTTTTCAAAGGCTTGTTTCGTTATTGGTGTTCCGCTGGCTGAACAGGCAGCGTGCCGGGTTTCAACACAAAATGTACATTCTGGGACGATTGTTTTTGTGATGCCTCTGCGGCTTACCACCATCATCAACTAGCTAATGGCTTTTGCATGTGCCTTGCCGCTCATTGGCTCCAGTCGTCTCAGATCTTGGAGAGCTGAAATGAAGCAGGGCATTGTTGTGCTGCTGCCGGGGAAGGATGCACATGCTTGTGAAAGGAAACCCGGACGGGAAGGAAACTTCGAAACAAAGTGCTAAGAAAACGGTGATAAAAGGCGCAAGGAGAGAGTTGCTGTGTGTGTGTGTGTGTGTGTGTGTGTGTGTGTGTGTGTGTGTGTGTGTGTGTGTGTGTGTGTGTGTGTGTGTGTGTGTGTGTAAAGACGCAGTTTTTAGCTCTTCCGGGCTTTTATGTAAACTAATGGAAATGCTCTGAGGAATGTTCTTGGCCTTGGATTTTAGGTAAAAGCAGATTGGGATCTTGAGTGAATGGAAAATCCAAGAAAACCAACAGCTAGCCATATTTTCCACCATAGCTTTTAAGGAGAATGTAATGATAGGCTGGTAGACCCTGTGACTGCTCTATATTGCGGAGATGGTGAGTAAAGATGAGCTTCAGAATACACAGGCACTCATCTTGAGCTTTTGAACGAGAGCCTTCCCACTACTCGGCAAGCTAAAATTGAAGCATACCTAAAGGCTATTGTGATTTTCAGCAATAAAGATGGCAAAATATTACTAAAATATTCTCACCCTAGGGAAAGCAGCTGCTTTTATTAAAAGTAATAATATTATAGAGCTCATTCAGGGCACTGAGGTGGAGTAGAAAGGTATAATACTTACTCAGACATTGAAAATGTCAAGTTTTACAAGATGGCTTTTATTACTCTGAGGGGAGCCTGGGGTGGAATAGCTCACTGGCAGAGCTTGGTCCAGGAAATATGGAGGGAACTGAAAATGTTTTTATACAAAGAGCCTTTGGAAATATGGTATGTATCAGTATTGTTAACAGATCCCAAGACCAAACGCAACAACAAATAGATTTCACTAATGCTCATTTAGCCTACATGGCCAAAGTCTTACTTATTAATCCCTATCTTGCACTTCTTGTTTTGTCTATAAAATCTCCACTAATAGAAACAAACTGTACAAGCTGCGGTGGCTGACATGCTCTCTGTTAGGGCGAATGTGGGCTCTTATTGCTATTGATACAAGCAAGCTCACTAAAGCGTCAGCTGAAACCTATCCCCGACAAATGCACCATTTACTCCTGTTTGCTAAAAGTGACATTTATAAAAAGCTAAAATAAGAATGAAAAGGCTTTGAGGATGAACGCCGCAGAGATGCTAAGCATGTTTAGAGGACTGACTGCTGCAACTACAAACTGACTGTTGCTGGTTTTGGTGTTGTCATGGGATTTGTTTCGAAAGAACAACAACTCACAAAGCAGCAGCTCGGGGATGACGTCACACATTTGGGCCCTCTGCACGAAAACCCGGACATTTTCATCAATCTTGAAAATCCCCCCGGACACCCCGGACAGAACGTGAAAAGTGGACATGTCCGGGGAAAAGAGGACGGTTGGTCACCCTATTTTACGTGCACACGAACCACACAGTTCTCTGCACCAAACTCATTATTAATGAGGGTTTTTTTTCTTTCTTTTTTCCTTTTTTAATTTACATTTCAATACAAAACACTGTGAAGTTGCTGGTATGATTGGACAAAAAGACATAGGATTTACAACAGTAACTGCTGCCACATTGTTTGCCATCCATTAGTCAAGATTTCCAAACTTTGACTTAGTAAATCAAACGTTTGCAACACCTAACTCAATTGAAATTGAAATTTAGCTCTGCTAAACAGGAAACAAGCATCAATCAGGAAACAGGTTCATTCTATTGGCCAGCATTAGCTATTTACAAATCTTTCGGTGATCACATTGACAATGGCTGACAAGTGAACATTTAAGAGTAAAGAAGAGAAAGTGAGTATTGATGTTGCATACATACAAATATGTATCACAGTATTGGATATGATGACAAGACAACTAGAGAAAAACAAAGGTGTCCACTACAGCACATCACAAGGAAAGGATGTTAAAGAAAGAGCATCTCCAGAATCGAGATTCCTGCTCTCAGGAAGAAGTATGTCTGGTTTAAGCTTAATGGCAGTGACATGTACATCAAAAACTTGTGAGATATTCGAGTGTCACCTAAATTGGTCGACCCACCAATGAGCAAACTAATGTTGCCACGCGAGCGTGGAAAACAGTTGGTTAGATACAAACAGAAAACAGCCACAAAACTGGCTATGCTTAGTACGTGTGACAAAATCTGTCCTGAAATGCAATGTGGATTTAAAGTTAAGCAGTGTCACGCTTGTATAATCCTTCTACTACTTAAATAAAGTCCTCAGAGTATACGGACTTGATTCTGTGCCTTCACGTAGCCAGACACAGTAAAAAATAGAAACTCGCTCAACTCTCTCTGCACAACTGTCCTTACTTTTTGACTGGAATGCTTTTATTTGATACTGCCGGGCCTCTTTCCAGTATTTACATGGTGCCGCCTATTTATCAGTCAGAGCAGGATGGAGTTCTTCAAACAGACCATGTCCAGATAGAGGACAGGTTTCCTCAAAACTTCCAGCTCCAGAGCTCACTTAGCCACTGTTCCTAGAATATCCCAGCTTAACAAAAACATCCTGTGTGTCACAGGCTTTACCGAATATATTTACAGAGATTGGCGCTTCGTAATGTGGACCATAGCTAAACGAAAGTGCACCGAGTTTGTCAGGCAGAGGGGTAATTATAAAATCGTGCCACCATAATGGCGTCATTAGCGAGCAGTCAATTGGGTCAATGGAAAACAATAGAAAGCCAACATCTGAGAGACAAGGGCAAGACACTGCAAGTTGTTAAACAGGGTGGTGGACAGAAGTCTCATCCATATTTATTAGGATTAGGCAGCTTTAAAACTCAAATTCATACTTTCCTTAAAAAAACGCTTTATGAGGACAGAAAACCTTGAATGCTTTATATGCTTTTAAAGAGTGAGAATGATGTTAGCGAATAAAGTCTGACAAACCTTACACTCTAGGGCATTTGTAGGTTGCCAATTAGAGACAAAATTCTAATTATCAGTACATTTTTTGCATTTCATCTATTTCTGACATAAGTTTGGTCCCAAGGTTAATTCGCTCGGAGACCAGACCCTGTAGATAAAAACATACAACTCCTTTTCATGTGTACACAAAGCATGCTTGGTACTGAACAGAAGGAGAAAAAAAACCCGGGGATGTTCTTGTGTGTTGTGGGAGGCACTATGTCAAACCAAGTGACTAACAGAGGAGATGGATGGGACAGGCGTAGGTGTTTACATTGGGAGAAAAGGGCATTTAACAGCAACTGTCGGCGGCACTGTGTCCCACCTCTATCTACCCCCTTCTCGTTGTTGCCAAAGGAAGAGGATGTTCAACAAAATGGCTTCACTGAGTGAATGGTAAGCCCTGCGTCTCTTCAGCTGTCCCCATCGAGTTAAGGCAAATAAGCCAGCCTTAAAAAAGAAGAAGCAAAACCTGTATTTACCAGTTGCCAGGTGTTTTATAGCTGCCCTCTTACTCTAAGCCCAATTTGATCTAAGATCCTCCCTGCATGTAGACTCACGGTACATACGAACTTAGTTTTCTATCTTGGCAAAGTCTCCGTTAGCTCCACAAGCATCTGACGTCACTACAAGTCTATTATTTCCCTCTGTGGATAATCCCTGGCATAGAAGCCGCCCACATAAGTGACCTCTACCATTGCCCATAGCGCCGCAATAACAGACTGGGAAGATATTTGCCATACCACTCCTGTTTTCTCTGTGTGGTCACATCTCAAGATTTTTATTTGTGGCTTAACTATGCATCTCTCTAAAGCTTTAGAAATGTTATAAGGCTAAAAACCATCAAGCCAGACCTATTATAATATCAAAGAGTGTAAAGAAATGAGGAAAAAAAACTTAAAAGGCTGGTGTTAATGAATCATTGTTAGGCGAACTACACATTGCTGCCTTATTAAATCATTTTCTGCTGGTTTGTCACATTTCTCTATTAAAATGTTGCCATTACCAGCCGCCTTTTACTTGTGACTAAGAGGAATGCATAAAAAATGACATATCTTCTGGCGCTTTAAAGAACGGCAAGATAAGGTGTTTTTATACTATCTTACAGCTACTGCAGGAATTTAAAAAAAAAGAAGAAGAAAGAGTTTCAAAGAGCACCTTTAACTATTCTACTGAAAATTATTTGGCTTACAATAAGGTTAATTTACAACAAGTAGAAGTCAATTAACATGACAGAGATTCTGTGTGATAACTTCTTATAATCCCCACCTCTATTAGACTCAAGATATTTTGGCCATAAGGACAGCTTCTGGTCTAAGCTGCTGAACTGATAGAAAATCTTCCTGCAAGATGAGATATGTTACTTGCAGCTAATTGAGAATGTAATCTGCCTCAGTCAAAGTCTTAAAGCATAATGACTAAAATAAAAAAAGTTTTATACTGTGGATGTTACACGAGCAGTGGACACAGTCCAAGAGAAATGAAGCTTTCTATCAACTTTAATACCAAGAATTAGATTGAGATTAGCTTGGTTTGAATAACAAAAACTAGAACATTTAGCTCTAAAGGGTCAATCCAAATTATATACACGTACATTGTATCATCAGGATGTCCTGGTGTAACATCTGTCAAGTTAACAACAACCACCTCCGGTGCTGTTGGCCAGCCGTGTGCTGGAGGAAAGTGCGCTACTGTTGGTCAAAGACAAAAGAACAGGAGATGGGAAGGTGTGTTCTTAGGCAGCGAGAGAGAAGGAAAGGAAGGAATGTGGAAGTGAGAGCAGGGCCTTTAAATTTAGGGACCATGACTGGTAAAGAGAGAGGGCCGGCTGATAACAAAGAGACAGGCTGAAGTGCAGGATGCTGGGATTGAAAACGCTAAAATATTCGCTGGGAGTGACCAGGATGGACAAAATAAGAAACAAAGTTAGAAAAGCAAGGCTGAGATGGCTTGGACATGTGCAGAGAAGAGACAGTGGATATATTAGATAAGAGATGTCAAAGATGGTGTTGTCAGGGAGGAGAAAAAGAGGAAGACCACAGCGGAGGTTCATGGAGGACATGCAGAGGGTTGGTTGAGACAGAAGAAGATGCTAGGGATAGGGGGGGATTGAGGCAGATGATCTGCTGTGATGAGCTCTAACAGTAACAAGTCGAAAGATGAACAAGAACAAAATATGTCAATTTAAAATTTGAGGTTTGAGCATAGACTACTTTTCTAATGGCCAGCATGGGGCAACTCCAAGTTATACAAAGAAGTCTGTAAATAAGTCTACAAGAAAGCGCCTCTAACGATCACTTGCTTTGTGATCTTATTAACAATTTATTGAGTTAATGGTCTCAACCCTAGTTTACTGACTCTTTTAATTCTTGTTGTAATTATGATGTAAATTTAGCAAATTATAGTCAAATTCACAGTCAAATAGATGATAAAGGAAAGTATGTGTTAGACTGGGGTTTCTCTGTGATTGACTTAAGTGTAAGGATGTCGTGTTCTTGACCTCTGAGTTATAATGTCATAATAACATGTGGTTTCAAAAACCCAAGATGGCTACAAGGTTTCACTTTCACCTGGGAATTTTTAATCTGACAACAAAAAAGTCAGCAAGTCACAAGTTTGACTTGGGCTTACTAAATAAAACTCTCCATTTCTCTATTTCTTAGAGTGAACAACTGCAGCTCCCTGTCCATAAAAATATCCCCCATGTGACCAGATCACAATGAGGTCTAAGGTTTAGAAAAATATGCATTAGCACCATTTCTACTCTCTTTCACGATCATTCTTTCTTTTTCACCAACACTTTGGTGATCTCCACTACGTGGGTGTGTTTCTATCGCATCCATAACTCACCCACCAATGGGAGCTAGAATGAAAGCTCTCTAATGAGTTTTGATCAAACCTTGAAGCTCAATGAGGCGTGAGCTGGCTTGAGGCCCAGCGAAGGATGACAGTGCAGAGAAACACCTGGTTAGGCCTCTCACCCCATCCACCCCCACTGGCCTCACTGCTGCTTGGCCACATGCCGCTGGCCCAGGTGTGTTTCCCCCTAGCTCATGGAAGCCGTCAAACTCTACTTCCCCAGATTTGAATCAGCTAATACATTTGGTCAGGCTCATGCCTGATCTCCTGTAGAGATTCAGATCTGCAGTGTTATGTCTGGATACTGATGTAACAGACTAGTCCAGCCAAGTAATCAAGTGCTCGTGTCCTAACCTTAGTCCCTCTTAATGATATTTGACAAATGGAGGCATACGGTCAGGAGCTACTGTGTGCCTTTGCTTGTAAAAACACTGCCAAAATCACTGCACCTCATATGCTATCACTTAGACGAATAGCTTGGTAGAATTATACTGGCAGCCAAACCCCTGCCTTCCCGTTAATAACGGTTTCCTCTGGTCTTGTGAGAAACTGACAACTTGCTACATCAGCAAAGCAGCGATAAAAACTTGTGAGAGACAGTCTAACGTTGTGAAAGTGCCAAAACGAGCGATGAAAGATGAGGTTTAGGGGCACTGTAAAGGGGTGCGAGTGTGCGAGCTCATTTGTCTCTCTGACCCGTTTACCTTCCCCGCCTGCGGACTGAGGGAAGCTGATGTATTTATTGGTGAGAGACAAAACAAATAACACCCATCACTAAACATCTGAGTGGTAAAAAGTAGATGATGGAACTTAAAGGACCAATATGGCTTAGGGATTAAATACAAAGCACAACTGAGGGTTTCTTTATTTGTCAAAAACAACAACAAAAGAAGAAGAACTTCTGATTAGTTATCGTGTGACTTTATGGTAATAAAAATAGAGATTACACAGTTGCATGTGAAAATCTGTGAAATTAACTCTCATTTTTTTCCCATTTGCCTAGGATTGGGCAGACCAGTCTTTTCCAGATGCAAATCTACTCAGCAGTGGAAAAAAGTTAATGCAATTCCCACAGTGCTGAAGAGATCCAGACAGGAAAATATAGGCCTGTTAAGACAGTAAAATGCTTCAAATTCGACTCAACTTTAAGATTAGTGACAAACTGTAAAAAGTAGTAGTTCACCATTTTCCCTAGTTAATACATCTACTGTATGTAGTGTGAAGAGCACAGCGACTTAAAGGTCGCAAGATATATACTGATGTTCCCTTTGAGAGGAGAGAAGCAGCAGCATGGGAAATGTTGCGATCCGCTTGACGTGACCAAACAGCATCACAAAATCTGCACTAAAGCTGATCCCCAAACAGCCACGTTGATGATACAGATTAAATTTCTGTGTGATCTCAAAAGGCAGATGAATTTTAGAAGATTAAGAAAACTTGTTAGTTTATTCTAAGTTCTGATCCCAGACAATTAATGTAACTGATAGTTTGTGCAAGGGATGTGTTTTATAAGAGGGACAGCGCTGTTTTTCCAAGTTCACCCTCTCATGGTTTGACCCTCACCACTCTTCTCCCTCCAACAGCTTAATTAGACACAGCCACACACACATTAGATGGTCTCCCCCTTTTTTTTGCTTCACACACTGAATGGTTGGCTGCGGTTCAAGGCACAGCAAGAAAAAAAAAGAAAACAGC